>NC_047536.1:14321769-14623453 GCF_012275295.1 Melopsittacus undulatus
ATGTGTTACTCTGCTGGCAGAGGCAGCCACAGAAGCCTAAAAGTGAGGGAAGAGCCCTCACTGCCTGGCTTCAACTCTGCACAGCTCACACGTGCCATCTAGTGATGCTGAGGTCTCATATACAAGCAGCTCTCCCAGCAGGACCAAAAGCGTTCCAAAAGGTTTGAGAGCCTGGAGCCACGAGGATGGGCACGGGTGATGCTGCACAGGCAGCCCTGTTTGACAGCATCCCTCATGTAGGTGTTAGGAGTGATCTGAACACAGACCCCCAAAAGATACCCCAAATGAGATGTCTTAAATAGAGCAGCAAACTTTGTGTTCAAATTCATTCACCCTTTCATGCAAGGGGTAAAAAAATACACCTGGCAAAATTAGACCAACTAAATAGCTAAGAACTAAATAACAACTGAATATACAAGTAGAATATCTGATAGGTAGGAACTAAGTAGCACAGAAAACACCAATGCTTAAATGTGAAGAAACCCCAAGTTAAAAACACATTGATCAAAGATGTCCTGAGACCATTACCCAAGGGCAGAGCCCACATCCAGATCAAAGCCCTGCCCTTGCGTGGGATTCATAAGGGCAAAGGAACAAAGGTGGCAGACACTGGGATTACCCTTTTAATTCCTGGCAATGTGTTGGAAGGGCCCAGGCTGGAGGAGGATGTGGGAATAACCATTAAAGCAAAACTGGAAATGGCTTGTGCCCATTCGCCTCCAGTGGCATTTGTCACTGGGATGCAGGATGATCTGTACAGTTTCCCATCAGCAGGGAGACACTGTGGAGCCAACAGCCTCTCCTGAGCTGATGGGCTTGAGTCCAGTTTATGTTGTGGTGGCGAGGATGGAGAACCACAGCACTCGTTGCTAAGTGCTGGTGAAGAAGCTTCCTCAAGAGCTCATTAGAAATCAATGGGGAAGCAGCATACTCCAGAGCAGCAACAGGAGAAAACATGAGCCAAGAAGGTAAGGATGGGGAGAGAGTGCATAGGAGAGCTGGTTCCAATGTGTGTGGGGTGGATATTGGAGGGGTACGAATCCAGCCACCACTTCGGAGGTGTTTGTTGAGACCTGAATCCATCACTGGATGGGGCAGGCTGCTGCACAGAGGGCACAGCGACCAGCCTGCAGCCCAGGGCTCCTCTCATCCCCATAACTCATTTAAAGCTGGGACACAGTCACTTTGCATCCAGTGTGTCCAAACAGGCTTCCATGTTCACCTCTAGCTGCTCTGTCTTTCACGCTCCCGTTTACCCTCCTTCACTGAGACAATTACAGGACTGCTGTAGCCCAGCTACTGCTCCATGAAAGCAAGCACAAGACACTGGGAAGAATGGATCAGCATTTTCCTTCACTGCAGCATCGCTCCATTCCTGCCCCTAAGGAGGAAGCTGCTCTCACTTGTGTCTTCAGCCACTTTGTGGGGTTGGCTCTCAGGATGTCTTTTGCTGCCTGGCTTTTCCCTTGGCTGTCTCAAATCCTGCTGTTTGCTGGATTGGGATGTGGAAGACACCCCCAGATTCTTCCTAAACCATTCAATCCCCCTGTCATTCAGCACTAACTTGAACAGTTCCATTCACTTTCAACCCCCAAATGATTGCCCTTTTCCCTGAAACAGCTCCAGATTTTATCTCTCATTTCCCTATCCACCTACTCACACATTTCTCCACGTTTCTCCCTGAATTCTCTTGCTCCCTTTTCATGGCCTGCAGCTTTGCTTTTAACATCCAGAGCATTGTTTCTGGCAAGACATGAAGGTGTTCATCAGTTGCCAGCCTGAAAGCCATAAATACACCATTTGCATTCACATTTTGATAGTCCCTCCATCGCTGCCGGGATGGCATCTCTCCCTTCTCAGAAAGCCTGGCTGTCTCCATCCTCTTGGCACAGGCTGGGATCAAACCTTTCCTCTTTCCAACCGAGGTTATTCCAGCCATGACAGTCAGTGCAGCAACAAGGGACATTGCTTGGCTTGGGCTCCAGGAGCTTTGCTCTCTTCTTGGGTGTCTTGCAGCAATCTGGTCTCCTGGCGTAGAGCTGGGAGTCCCACAACACAGCAGTCCAGGGAGGCTCTGTTGGGCTGCTCACAGAGATAGTTTCATCTTATGTGCTCCCATGGAACCATGCTGCTCATCTCCAGCAGTGGCTGGGGTTCCTCAACTGCAGGGTACCCTCAGCAGCACCCTGATTTAAGAGCCAGGTTTGGAGTACATGGGATGAATTACAACCTGGCACAGATCCACATCCACAAACACCCACCATCACTTAGAGTGAAGCAGCACTTGAACACCTTCAACTGCACCTACACAGGTTCAGCTCCAGCAGAGCTGTTGCCTGTTCCCCCTCAGCTGAATCCAGAGCTGCAGCTCCAGCAATCACTCCCTGGTTTCCAGCACCCATCACAGTAGAGACTAAAATCTTCTGCCTTTATTGCTGAGCTATGGGAAATCTTTTATAGAGGACAAAACCAGACCCCCACTGGAGTGAGAAATGGGATGGAGAGAGAATGACTCCCAGAACCTGTGATCACCAACTGATATTTCTAGGTTAACAGATTTCATTAAGTCTTGTCCCCTTTTAAATCAATTCTGGGACTTGAGCAAGAAGATTTGAACTATGAATTATGATTAAAATGATGAAATATGTTTAAAAGCAGCCATAAAACATAAGCACAACCCTCAAAACTTATGGCTGGCATCATATATCCTGCCAGTTAACAGCTTCTTAAGCTCCAGGGAGAAGACATTACTTGGCTTCAGCTCTCCTGCATCTCCTGGGGAGATGGGCTGTCACAGCTCTGCATCAATGAGTTCTTAGGAGATGAAAGCACGAGATGAAGAAATCCATTCATTCAGTGAGTTTTGCACTGCCAGCAGTTACTGGTATCCCCGTAGCGGCTGACTTTAACTTCACATTCATCACTTTCAAAGCCATGGATGGCATTCCCCAGGTTGCAAACTCTTCCTTGAGTCTGCAGCATGCGGGAGAAGATTGACGTTACTTTTCTTATTATTACTTGGAAAAGACACCTTTTTCAGGTGGGCACCAGCCCCAGCCACCATGCCCCAGCTCTCTGCAGCCTGTTCACAGGCTCTCACAGACCATCTGTGGCCATGAACATGTGCAGTGCCCACATGGTACCATTTGAACCCCAAAGTGGAAACAGGTTGTGAACTTCCCCAGCACAGATCACACACACACAGCATCACCCTTCACTGCTGCTTTGAATCCAAGTTTGACCCAGTTTAGGTCTTCCTTTCTCTTTCTTTTAGCTCCTTTGAACTAAAGGAGCTCACTGGAGCAGCTCAGTGATTCAGAGGGTGCCCCATTCCTCCCATCTCACTGTCCTTTCCATCCAGCTCAAAGCCTCTCTCGTGCACACAGTTCCCTCCGACACCAGTAAAACACTATCTTCTTGTTCTCTGACCATTTGCCTGGCATCTTCCTGAAGCACTTCATCTACATCTTCCTACTCTTCCTGTTGCTTCTGTATATTCAAATTAACTTCTTAAAGGAGTTATCTGCTATTCTGTGCTTAACAGTAATACTATCTGTAATGATGCCTCACAGATCAATCATGTTTTCAGTCTGTGATGACTACTACATCTCTTATTTATAAAGCAAATCCTTTTAAAGAAGCTCTGGAATTGCTGAGGCTCTTGTACTACCTTATTCGTATTGGAGATCTTAATTGGACCTTAAATGGTACATGGTCTGTGTAGGCTGGAGGAGCTCACAAGCAGTTTCCATCTGATTTGATCAAGAAATACTTAAGCAGAGCTGGACACAACCACAGTCCTTACAGAAGAGTGGTTGTGCATCAGGCTTCACCCCACTCACAACACATGTGCTAACAGGAAGACAACAAAGGGCTCCTTTTTGTCCACCTTTCATCCCCCTCATCTCTTGCCAGCCTCAATCTACATCTTCCATCAGGCTGTGGGTATGTGGGCTTGAACCAAAGCCAGCCTCCCAAATCCATTGCAAATAGCTGCTGTCACACGAAAGGCTTCCACTGGGTTTCCTGCTGAGGCTGGCACTGCCAGGGTCTGCTTGGGGGACTGAGGATATTGCCACTGCATCACCTGCCTTCTGCACTGATCCCATTGCCCTTTTGTCATGTGTCCCACACTTCAGGATAAACATCAAGAGCTACCAGCTCATAGTATGACTTCTGGTAAGCCATCTACCTTATTTCTACAGGCAGCAACTACCAGCAGGGCACTCAGAAGGGCCAAGGGGTTCACTTCCTCAGTGTATGTCAGTTTCAGACAGAAGAGGCACAGAGCCACCACTAGGAAGGGACTTGCTTTGGTTTGATCTTTGCAGCACTCATCAGTGGGAGAAGAACCCTGTTTCATCAGGACAAAGCCAGGGCTCCATGGCTCATGTTTAAGGAGCGCACCAAGTACCAACACCAGCAATACCTCCTGAGCTGCCCCTTCACCCCTTGATCCCCAACATGCACATGACAGCCAGGGAGGAGCAATACTTTGCAGCTCTGAGTAACAGATGTGGGTACCCAATGCCCCTTCAAGCAGCAGCAGCACAAGATGCTGTCTGCTGTGATCTGCTTTAGTCAGGCACTGGACATCAGTCAAACAGGCACTTGCACCATTGCAAAACCTGCTTCCCACACACCCTGGGCACAGTGAGTGACCTTTCGCAATCTCCCAGGTGAGGACTCTGCTGGTGTTAGCACTGTGGTCTGTCCCAGGCTGGTTACCCCGTTACAAGTAAGCAGTTTGCATTAATGGTGTGCACAGCTTTAACTACCCATATATGTTATAGAAGCATTTAGACTAATTAGGAACTTGCACTTTCTGATGTGGATTTTGGTGCTATCCCTCCCGTTTCATTATGAATACAAGATCAAGAGGTTACAGACCAGCTTTTCTAAGGTGACCAGCACTTAAACACCTTGGCAATACTGAGCAATTACTGTGAGGCTGAGCAGTGCCTGTGTCAGAGCCAGGAGCCTCTCAGGAGGCATCTATTGCAAACACTGGTGTTGTTCTTGTAGACACAAGCCTCCCATCCCTTTGGTAGCAGCCCCATTTGCAGTACAGAGAGAGGTAACCCCAGGAGGGAGCAGAACAAGGTCATGGAGTCCAAGAAAATCAGATGTGATCTTGTGAATACACCCAAGAAGTGCATTTCTACCACTCAGCCTTACTCAAGGCTCAGGCAGGACTATTTGTAACAGCATGATGTTTCCACCAAGATACTTGCACAAGATGGAAACACACGATACCACAAAAGCTATGAAGTGCCCTTGTGTATGATGGAAGAGCTATTCCCATGAGAAGACTGTAGGTGTGCTTATTGCTCAGCCCAGGCATGTCTTCTAGGTCAAGCAGAGGGTGTCATTCCCTGTCTAGTAAAGGCATCCTGTGTTCATACCTGTTCATATCAGCTGTGGACATGGGGATTCTGCCTGTCCCATCCACTGATCACATGTGAAATTAAAGCTTTATCAACAGCAAAGGGGGACACTTTTGGACCCTACTCTCATACATAGAAATGGCAGAGGAGGATTCCTGCAGCTGTGGTTTTGCAGACAGAAGTAGAAAACCTGGATTTAGCCAAGCGAGCACTTGGAGGGCAAAGCTACCCATTGTTTCCTAAAGCAAAATGTAAAGGGCCATTTTACTTTGATGTTTCAATATTTGGTTTTAAGACAGAAGCATTCGAAAACACAGACTCCAACAGCACCATTTTCACACTGTGCGGTTTGACCCATTCATTAAAGGATTTTGGGTGGTGCATCTCTTGTCACACTGCCACAGCCTGGGAGCTTCTATGGACACCAGCACAAAATCAGCATCCCCTGGTGGGTTAGCCCAGAGATGCAGACATTTCTGGTCACGTTCAGTGGCCACACAGCTTGTTTGATCCTCATCCACATGTTCACTAAAGCTCCTAAGTACAGCTGAACACTGGATGAAGCCCAGGAGTGGACATCACTGTCATTTTAAGCCATTTTCCTTAGGAAACAGTATCCTTAGGAGTCACACCAGGGTAACTGAGCAGACCTCTATCAATCCCTGGCCGGTCTCTCCTTGCTGGCTTTCTCCCTGCCAACACCAGTGCGGTTTGCCCGGCTCCTAGCAGAACCTTCTTCACTTAAATTAAAATTCCTTTGTGGCCATCATCTAAGAACTCGTAATCCAAAGAACTCCAGCCATTGCACAAACCAGCTCCAACTCATACCTCCTGCAAGCCCATTGCAACGGAGTCAACAGTTACACCCAAAACCAAGGTACCAGAGCCTGTGAAGAGCTCCTGGGCTCCTCCTTTCTCCCACTGGGATTGCTTGTTACCAATCTTCCCCAAGACTTAATTCCAATGTAGTTTTCAAAGGGATTAATACGGGCTTTAAAGATCTCATTTCCAAGGGTGCATCCTCATATTGCATCTGCACTTTGCTTCTCCCCACGCTGTACTAACGAATGGTGGCATCCCCAAGGCTGAACCCCTTCAGCATCACAAGCCACGACCACCTTAAGCACCTCTTGGCTAAGCCTTGCCCGATTTTGCTGGTTTAACCTTTCTTCTCCAACACCCCAAATAGTTTTGCCCTTCTCACAACTCTTAATTAGCCAAGGAAAAGCTCCAAACCCCAGTGATGCCCAAACCTGAACACAGCCACTGATGAGGAATTCGTACCATCATGTGGTAGTGGGTAATACCATGAAAATGCCCATTTGTCTGGATAACTGAGCTTCATTCCAAAATCATGCCTAACATGGAAACTAACACACCACCCTAATGCCAATTATTAGCTTCAAAGGCAGCAGCACAGACTAATGCTGTAGACAGATAATATCAGACATCCTATATTAAAGCAAACACAGATGGTTTAATTTCATTTCACCTGGAATGTTCTGGCTCTCCTATTTATTGTGCTGGTCCCCATGTGTCATGGGAATGGCATCATCTGTGTTCCTCCATCCTATCTCCATCCCAGATGTCACCTCTGCTGACCTGGGCTGGTGGCACCACTCCTTGGTTCACAATCAAGCCTATCACCACAGTGTATCCTAATAGCAGTTACTAGCTCTAGTAAGGTGAAAATAAGACTACTGAGGAAAGGTTAATCATTAACTTCAAGTCTTAAAACCAAACCAGTCTCTCACCCAAGTTATAATGGGGTTCTCATTTACTTGGCATGAATAAAAGAGTTTGAGAGAAGTCTGAAGTGATCTGGGCTGCACAGAAGAGTTCCAAGGTATCTCCTGATCCAGTCCATCTTTAACAAGGCATTTTACTTCTCAGTTTAGGAGCATTTCAATAGCTCTCAGGAAGCTTTAACTAGCTTGTTTCACAGAATTACAGGTTGCAACAGATGCTGCTTGCATGGTGGATGCCAGGCTGTCTATACTGACTAATCTATATGGGTCCTGTTGGAGAAACCACTCCGGTCAATGGGAATTGTCCAGACTGAGCCCAGCTCTTTGTGCAAGCTTGTATATTGCCCTGGTTCATGTCAAGAACTAACTCCCATTTGCTTTACCTCCTGTCAGAGTTGCTCTTCTCTCAACTACTTCTGCTGCTGGATCTTTCTGATCCATGAGGAAAACATGCAGGAAGCCCCCCCCCCAGCCAGTGTCCTACAGTGAGTTAGACAGGATGATGGGGAGCACACAGATTGTGCTAGAGTCTTAACACCCCATGGATTGTGTGGAAACACAAGGAATGGGTATAGTGCAGTTAAAAGAGAATAGCTGCATAATGTGTATTTACCTGTAATTGCCAAGAATAAATTCCATGAATGTTTTTATGTTCCTTTTCCAAAGTTTCTGGCTTGAGTTCTTTCCAAAGCAACTGTTGGTCTCTCAGCACAGTCTTGTGCATCTGGCTTCATTCATTAAGCAGTTTGTTTCCTCATATGATAAAACCAACTCTGGCAGTTGACATAAGTGTGCAGAGCAAGAGCAGTGCCAAGCCATCAGCAAAGCTACTGCAGCTTGAGGTTGGATCCAGACATGACAAAGTATTCCAAAGTATTCCTTAACTAAGAACTCGTTACCCTGTACAACAGCCACTGCAGAGCCTCCAGCATCTGCAATCCAGGAGGGAAAACTCACAGGCAGCTCCAATGGGATGCAGACACAGGGGCAATAACTCCATGAACTCATGCATCAGCTATTGAGTTCCTCACTGCCAGAACAGTGGTGGGGATGAAAGCAGTGCAGAGCTAGAAAAAACATTACAAGGCTTTATATAAAGTGCTGCAAAACCATGGAGTTTTGTTCCTATTCTCTCCCAGCTCATCCTGTGGAATTCTATAGGACTGAATGATCCTTATTCATGGGATGGTTATGAAAGCCAGCAGAAACCCTGCAGGCAGATTAAATGCTGTGATACCCTCCAATACTTAGCAGTCAGAGGGACTCTCAGAGATTTGTATCTTTATACCAGACACTGAAAATTGGGAATACCTACTCCTAAAGAGGGAGCAGGAGTGCATCGTGCAGTGTATTCATCCAGTGGGAAACAACATGGATTTACCATCTAAAGACACCCATAAACTGCTCAGAACACAGAAATAAATCATTTACAGAAGTGGTTTAGTAGGGAATAAGGAATTCCTTGCAGGAAAGTGATGGGATGTGAATGAGGCTCCTGCATGTGCATCCTCCAAGAGATGCAGAGGAGAGCACACAGCGGATCTTGCCAACCAGGGCACGCATCTCCTGGCCATGACACTGGACCACTCACGGCTGTGGCACAACTTGCTCCTACCTTGGAGCAGGAATAACCAGGAGACAGCTGCCCTATTCAGACACGCTGGGATGTCCAGCACAGACATGCCCAAGCCCTGCCCTAGCGCAGGACCAAGCACCGAGATCCATGCTTGGTCTTGCAGCAGCCCAGGGGGTGATCCCATGCAGGATCACTGCGCTCCAACAGCCCATTTTCCTCCCTCCCCTCTTTTTAATTTCCCAGTAAATTGCTGGGAAGTCTTTAAAGGAGATCAAGCCCATGCAGCTTACTCTTAAATAAGCATTTGGCAAAAGGATGGGCTGCAGTTTAATTGATGAGCAGGGATTTGGTTAGTATGAAAATCCTATCTCCAAACACTGGGGATGATGGAGTCTAGGGTTTTTTCCCCTTTCACAAGCACTGTGGCCAGAAAGCTCTCTAAAAACATGACAAGGAAGAAGTTTTGACTGGTTTTCCTTATATTTTCAGTTTCCAGAGACAAATGGGGGGAATGGATCAGTTTTCCCCCTTAGTGGTTTATTCCCCAGTCCTGACTGATCCACAGAGCATCACTACACTCCTTGTTTCACATCCTCCAAACTTAAAAGTCCTATTTCTGTCAGCCAGACACAGAAAGCAGCCCCTTGTACTCCCAATCACCAGCTCACAGCAATACACACACGACTTCTGACAGAAAGGTTTATTCCATGAACCCCAAGGCCCATGAAAATGGTTTGCTTCACACATCTCAGCAGGAGTTGCCTTATTTTTTGCTGTTTTCACACTATAAAATTCTGCCAATTATTTTTAAACAGAAAACGAGCCCAATTTAGGAGAATGAGAGAGGAGGAACCCAAACCCTGACATATAGGCATTCGACCTGCACTGTCAGAACTTGCACTTAATGGCTTTAGGTCCATTACCCCCTTGTGCAAGTCCTGACCGAGCCCTTTGTGTTCCCACTCCGCAGGAGATGTACCACAGCTCTGTGGTATTAAGATGTCAACTGAAACCAAGCCAAAGCCCCAAACTTCTTCTCACAAAGAGATAGAAAAACAGATTCTACAGACACCTGTGTGAAATATTATAACCCCTTTACTTGGCTTTTCTCATGGGGAGGGAAGGAGACCTTGAAATCATTGTTTCTCTATTGATGAATTCCAAACACACTGGTGAGAAGAATTAGAGACTTGGAAGCAAGTATCAGAGTAGGTGTCCAATGCATCTTTTGGACAAAGTCAGCAGAAAAGGTAAGTGCTAGACGAGGTTTATTACACTGGGCGGAAAGGATTGCTACAGAGAGAGATCAAAGCCTGACACATTATACAGAGACATGAACCGAAGGTTTACCATAACCTGCCATGAGATGCAAAACCAAGTTCCTGTGGTCAGTGGAAACCTCATGACCTCTCACAAGAGTTGACCACAGCATCCTGGTCAAATACCAGTAAGTTAATTACATTTTGGCTTTAAGCATCCTCTGCTGTGCGAGCAGACCAGGGCAACCTCTCCTGCTGGGGCCAGAGAGCACCACTAACCCTTGTCTGCACTTGGCTCCCAGTGAGGAACAGTAAAATTGACAGTGCAATATCAAGTTAGTGGAAGCCAAAACTTCTCCTATATTTGCTCACATCCCCCTCTCACTGAAGAGAAACTCTACATGCATCCTGGTCAAAAGAACTGGCATTTAGTGTTTTAGGCTGTTCCTAAGACAAACTCCAACTCCAAACTCTAACTGCTATCCAACCTGGCTGCAGGGACACACCGGTAACCCTCCATATGAAAGATCTTTACAAAGCATTTACCTTCTTCTGTTTCATTAATGTCTTTCACTTCCCCCCATCATTAAATCCATTTTAATGCCAGAAACATCTGGCTGCTCCAGAGAGAGATGGATGCTCCTATAATCACATCTAATAAAACATAGAAATCAATCACAGGCTCCAGCTCTCTGTTCTCAAAGTTATATATATAATAGAGCATAAAACTCACAATAGCTCAACTCTGACAACCTAACTTAGATTCTGAGCAGCAATCATACAGTCCTTTAGTAGTTTGCATCAAATCATCACAGAAGAAGCTAGTAGGTTGCTCAAGGAAGCTATCCATTTGCTGTGTCACTCTGCTGCATAAGCTCCAAGCTCCAGCCAGGAGTAATAGTAAGTTAAGAAAAATTAAGGAAATAAAAAGCAAAACCCCCAACAGTTGTTTAATTAGCTTAAAAGCAGCAATTTTCATTTTCTCTTCTTTGGGAGGGTTATGCTCGTGTTGTGTCAGATGTGGTTACCTTCCCTGTTCTTAGAAGAGCTCCCGCTTTGCTTTCTCTGCCCTGCTCAGAGGGCTCTTGTAACTGGAGAGGCAGATGGAGAGGAGAAAGGAGCATTTAAACTTACAAATAGGAAACTGAAAAGCCACATTTAGTTTGCAGTGCTATGGATGAGGCATGAGCAGGGGCATTAACTGAGGGTCCAAGGCTGTTTGAGCACGACCAGGACAGGCCCCTTGAGAAAACTCAAACCAGAGCTGAATATAGAAGAGAAACACCTAAAAGGAACACTATTATACAAAGTGATGGGGATTTATGGTACCAAAAATTATTTCTGAGGAACCCATGGTACCAGGCAGAGGTCCATATCACAAGTGCTTATTGTCCCATCCCAGCCTGGGCAAGGGGAAATCACTGCTTTGATTTATAGCCCATATTTCCTTACCTGCGTAAAAATGACCCCAGTAAAATCAAGGCACCACCACCCAACAAGCAGTATCACTCTCCAGTATCACCTCTGTGCTCTGCAGAAGAGCAGCCATAAGCACATCACCCACCCATGGGACATCACAGAAACCCACTAAAGGCTCTCAAGGATACAGCAAAGGGGCAACAATTGAGGATAAAACACACAGCATTGCTCATCTCCAATTTTTCAGCATTAGACAGAAAAGTGAGAGCTGGGCTTTGATCATGAGGAGTGAATGTTTCACGCCGGAGGGGATGGCACAGAGACCGGAGCTGTAAGCAGGGGGTGTCTTCACTGTATTTCCTTTGTGAACTGAAACAAACCACTAAATAACATAATCATGGCTGTATGATTAACACACACACACCCATCCCTGCCCTGCTATTGCCAGAGATTATTTTGGCTGGTCACAACTCCCAGCATTTCCACTCTTCCATAGCCTGAGTGTTGAAGAGCACAAAAACCTCTCCCACAGGCTTTTCCTCCTGCACTCCAACACCTTTAAACACAACCCTTCAGTCTCATGGAGATGTCTTACCATGGAAATCCTCCTTGTTCAACCAGACTGAGCTGCTCCCCAGCAGGAACAGACGGAAGAATCTGTCTGATAAAGCTGCCATCACACCTGCAGGCTTTTAACTTGCAACTTGGTAAAGCCACTACTGATAAGTGGGAGAAATGAGTGACCAGGGGGCAAATCCCCTGGGAGAGTAACGCAGGAGCTGCCCCTGCAAACCAGCAGGGAAGTGCCACTAGATGGTGACAGTGCCCACAGAAATTGAACCACGTACGGGATAAAGAGCCCCATCTCCAGGACAAGGTCACTGTGGACTGAAAACCGTGTTTGGAAATCAATGGCTGGCACTTAATCGCGAAGAATGAGGATTCGTTGAATCGTGTTATGGTCAAGGCAGTGGTCTAGTGACTAATAGAGAAGTGAGTGAATTCACCTGCTCGGTGTTAAGTGTGAAATGAGTTAGTTCTGACTGGCCCACATCAGAATCATATAACTCAATTTATCTTCATTTCCCCTGCACCTCTGGTGCCCTCAGACTGAGATCAGGCATAATCTGGGCTGTGGGATTCACCTGCCATTCCCAGTTGGAGTGGATAAACTTCCATGGAGCAACTTCAGCTGCTCATTCCCAGCAGAGGAGGAGCCCATATGTAAGAGCTCCTGCTGTGTCCTGCCTGGACACTGCCCTTGTGCTGCTTGTGCAACACATTTCTGTTTCAAGCTACTGGTTTACAGCACACAGAATCTATAAGCATCAGCAGGGATAAGCAGGAATAAGATTGTAAGTGGTTACCTTGGTTTGCTTTCTGTGTGAACACTTGTGCTGAAGGATGGTTTATGCCTGTGAAAGGCTACTCAGTGTTCTTGTGTGAGAACAAATGGGTTCACTGACCTATTTCATCTACAGTTGTGACACATTATAAGCTACTGGATTTGTCTTTCATCCTGGATTCATCACCCAAATGATACATGCAAGAAAACGTGAGGTTTTCAATAAATGGTTGAGGAGAAACTTTTTCTGACCCTTCATAATCTTTATTATCTCTGATCAAATAAACTTAAGGGAACCTTCACATTCAGCTGGTTATCCTGGTCCTGTACCTCTCATTTAAAACACCAGCTATACAACAGGAGAGGAAGCCCAACTTGAGAAAATCCTACAATACCCAGAGCCTTAAAAGCTCCACGTGCATGTTGTGACTTGCTGATGTTAGGCTCATGCTCTCAGCTCACTACAGTGCAACCCTGAGCAGAGCTGAAGTGATCACTCTAAGCACCACAGAGCACACACCAAATCCACTTTCTGTTAAATAAAGCTGATGGGAAGAGGGGAATGGCTGGGTAGGATGGAGAGCTCGCAGAAACAGGGATGAGATTTGCAAAAGTACAAGAAAATAATATTATTTCAAAGATGGAATGATAAAAAAAACCCTTAGGTAGTTCTGAAAAATAAGATGGTTATGAACTTGAAATGAGTATCTGACTTTGGGCTCTGTTTAGCTCCTCCTTAAGCCATCAGAGATATCACAGGCGCATTGACGAGACTGTGCAGCAATCACACAGACAAGAGCAGATATAGGTGAGCTGTTGTCAAGCCTGACATTGGTGCACATCATAGGAAAATCAGGTCATTGAGCTCACTAACATAAACTGTACTCATTTAATAACAGCACCATAGGATGCTAAGGAAGCATGGCTGGCATTCCTGTTGTGATGGATGCCCAATTGCCCAAAGACAAAACTTTATAAAACACATAGAAGGAAAAGGGTCTCTTCTCTGGCTTGGCAAACAGCTTGTGAGTGTGGCTATGCAGCACCTTCTCCATCCCCTTTTGGGTGATGCTGCAGACATCATCGTCCAGCCTCGGTTTTGCCAAGCAGAGCTCTCACATAGGAACGTGCACATGCATGTCATGCATGAACCAAGGTATTCCCATTGCAAATCCCCTTCGCTTAGAGACAGGACACATTTTACTCAATTCTAAACAAAGTCTCATCTCTTTGTTTGAAAATAACTCATGTCTCAATGGAAGGGGGAAAAAAAGCAGTGATTTTTTTAACACAGAAAAAGAAATCAGGTTTCGATTTTACAGCGAGTGTGAAATACCCAATTGGGACAGTTTTCACTTTTATTCTACACTGCATTTATTTCAACAGCTCTTCTCTTTCCCAGGTCAGTAAGTTCTGGAAAATCAAGGTTTCACCTCCTTTAAGGCCATAGAACCCCTGAGAGAGAAGCTGCCAACCCCTCTCTTGAGCACTGGGGTTCCCTGGCGTTAGCTGGGATGCCCTGAGCTCTCCCAAGGGAGGAACAACCAAGGGACATCTGACACGGTGTGATCCCCATGCAGGGATGGATGGGGAGCCCACAGGGGTGTCCTCAGCTGCCCACAGTTACTCTGGTGGAACCATGGACAACACAGCCGTGTCAGAAGGTGCAAATACAAGATACTCCCTTTCAAAGTGGTGTTTCCTTCCCAGCTGCACAGGCATTTGTCTGAAAACAGGGGACCAAAAGTCCACTTGTGAACACAACCACTCGCTCTCACCTTGGAAACACGGGCAGCAAAGAAATCCAGACAGAAAAGAACATTGCTTTGTGTTCCCATCACAGCGCCCTGGTGGGAGGAGATGGGGACTTCTTTACTATAAGATTTCTTTTGTGCTCCCCACTTGGTGCCAGCAGAACTGCATGAGCTCTAAGGCCCCTTCCAACCCAAACCATTCCATGACTCTATGAATTAATGCTCAGTGTCAAGGCTACATTGCCCTTCTTAGAGGAGCTGGTGGTAGGAGCCAAGCTGGGGCCAAGCAGACACCTCATGGAGGCAACCATGGGTTTTGGCGAAAATACCTTCAGTCTTTCAAGGGTTTCAGTAGGAGCAAGCAGGGGCTCTCAGCAGCCCTGCACTGAGCCAGGCAGAGGATGGTTCCCAGCCCCAGAGGCCTGCAGTGTGCTGCCTTGTCAGTCGGGGAAGCGGCAATGGGAGGTTCATGCGATGTGGCCCATTCCCACCGCAGCAATAACTGAAGTGCTTGAAAACAAACTGCCTGTGGTTAGCTAAATGGAAAATGTGTGAGATCGTTCCCTTCCCCTGCACACACTCACCCTGAACTCTGCTCCGCAGCAGGGGCCAAGCTGCTCCTGTACCCTGTATCTTCAGTAGGGCAGGAGAGGACTCAGCACCTCCATCACCCATTAAGGGCTGCGCACAAAGAGGTTTCACCACTTATATTCCAATCAATAACACCCCATTGTGGTAGGTTCCAAAATCCCCTTCAGGACCACCTTGGTGCTGAGCGGCCACAGAAGAAGCTTTGTCCCCGCATCTGTTCAACTGAGGGCAAACACATCTCTGTTTTGGAGAGAGCTGCTTTGCATAGTGACCCAAGCTCACCCGTGGTAGCAAAAGGGCTTCAAATTGTAACCTCCAAGATGACAATTACTTTTCCAGACTTACAAAACCCCCAAATCATTGAAATATTGCATCATATAAACAACCTGATTCTCAAGCCTGCGCTCATTCATTCCATCCCAAACCAGATGTGCAGTGGGAGATGACAAAGCAAAGGAAAGGGACCACCAAACAAATGTTTTCTACCAGCAGAAAATGTCTTTAGGTCTCATTGAAATTATCTGCTGTATCCCAGCAGTGAACTGCCAATGATTTCCATGTTTCCCTGACTTTCTGGCATACACATGGAAATATATGGTTATAAAGCCCAAATTTCAGACTAATTAAAGGGAATTTCGCTGCTTAAAATAATATCTTGCTTTTTCAAACCCCAGACATCTCCTTGCTCCTGTGTTCTAAAAAGCATCTTAGATTATTAAAGCAGAAAGAAGCTTTATGAAGCTAATTTCCACCACACTGTGTAGTGCCTTCTGGTTGGTTTTGCATGTCTCCTGGTGCAGTCTAGTCAGTTCCACCTTTTCTTCAGGAGCACTTTCTAATCAATGGCATTTTCAGACTCTTTTGCCCGAAAGCAGGAGACAGGATGGTTCAGTGGTTAGGGCACTAGACAGAAATACCATTCCAGCATCCTGTGGGATCGCGGGCCAGGCACTCACCCGCTCTTTGTCTCTACTCCCCATCTGCAAACCACCATTTTCCTAAGGCACGGGGCTGCCCCAAAGCACACAGCATTTTATCTGAGCAGGGTAATGAGCTACAGACTGCTCTTGTCTGCGCCTCTGTGCAGTGCTTATCAAAAATAGAGCTAAAAACTGCTTGATGGGAGCTGAACGTTGTAATTGCAGGAGTAACAAAGCTGGAGGTAAAGCAGAAACTTGGAAGAAAGGAGCTACATGAAAGCGTGCAAGGGCGCTTCAGTCCCTGGGGTGGAATGTAAATGCCAGCTTTCCAGGCAAACACCCTGCTCCAAAATTGGAGGAACTTCATTCAGGCATAAATGCCCTGCTTTAAATAGCACGGCAGGGTTTTATCTTCCTGTCTTGATTCTTCAGGAACCCTTTGTTTTTCAGCAGACTGCCACTGGCCTGAGTGATGATCTTGCAGCATGTGACTGCTGTGCTTGGTACCAGCTAAAATAGGATTCCAACAGCAGCCAGGGATGCTCGTGTCTCCCCAGTGAGATCCTTGCATGCTGCAGACAGCCTGTCCAGGTATGGCTGGAGCTGAAGAGGAAGGCAGGACAATCATCATAGACATGATGTTACATCCTCCAGAGGCCTGTTCAATCAGTTTGAAACCCTCCATAAATCCCAATGCTTGTGTTCATCACAACTGCAGTAGATGCTAGGTTACATGACTATGTGCTCCTAATGCACAAGCTAATCTCCCTATTTGTTTTATAAATACAATGGAGTGATCAAGTCTCCTATTTGTAACAGGACCCATGGAAAAGCAACAGGATTATCCATTTTCTCACAGATATACAGACTAGTAGCAATAATAATTCTCTTACTAGTAAGACTTCACAACCGTAAAAACACATACCACTGTGTGCATACTGCTAAGAGTAATACCTGCAATTACTGGGTAAAGCCCAGTTTGCCCTAAAACGGTAGTTGACTGTAATTACTTGAATTTACCTAATTGCAGCTCATCACACCCCTGACTAAGCGGGGATCAGCAGCACTCTCATGGAGATACCTCTGAACGTGGTGGTGCATTTAGTTGCCTTTGGGGAACAGAAGCACAGTGAACTAACCCACTTAATCAGCACCCAGACTAACCCACTTAATCAGCATCCAGCTCCCAGGGTGTCACTCAACACCCTGTGTAATATCACCCCAGGAAGAGAAGCCCAACCAGGCACATCTGCAGACCCATGTTGATGCACCAGCATCCTCAGAGTCAGGCTCAGGTATCATGGTCAGTAAATAACCTATGGATAACCAAGTGGACACATCCAGATGTTTTGTAAAGGAGAAGACAAATACTCAAAAGCTTGTCAATGCTTTAACATTCATTTCTGATATGAGCTGCTGGTTTGAAATACAGGTACTTATTTATTCAGCAGGATGTTACAGCTGGTACTTGACTTTCGCTTGTACCCTACTATACATATGTTTCTTTTCTGAATCAGACTTACAAGCCTGGAATTTATTTGCTGAAGTTTCAAGGAATATGAAGAGTTAGAAAATGAGAGAGGAAAGATTTATTTTAGTGAATGCAAATAATTCCTTTCTTCTTGCCCCTGATCTATAAGCATTTAATGAGTTAAGGGATCAAGAGATGAAGATCTTTTCTCAACAGGACCACACTGAACAACAGCACTAAGCTACACAAACAGCACAATAGGGCCATTAAGGTTGGCCCAGATGATCCTTGAGGTCCCTTTTGGTGTTCTATGGCATTCTGTGATTTTCTATGACCCTTTAGACATCAGCTTTTATCTAAAATGCTTGACTCCTGGAACGGCTACTGGGAAAATGCAATGGAATCAAAATAACTTCATCCTTTGGGCAAAAACCCTACTGGAAAAGTGGAAATAAAGAGCAAAGCATATTAGTGGCCTGGCCTGTGTGATTTCAAGGCTGGCTGCTGGTTCACGAAGGCTGTTTTACCTGTGCCTCTGCAGGCAGCTCAGAGGTAGCCACTGTTTCATGCTCATCTGCCGCAGCTCACAAACAAGAACTTCTGTGACCTCTCTCTGCCTCTCCATCTTGTGAGTCTGCAACCATCATCTCAGCATGGATCACTCCCAGTATCATTACCAGTCATAATATTATCCAGCTGTTTGTTGATTGGGTTTTTTTAGAGACAAAAAGAGAGACAACGATCATATTTAACTTTACAGACATTTTGCCACAACAAGACTTCACCAGATGTTCTGTCCCTTGATTATGCATGCCACAAAAGCATGTTTTATAATGACATAAATACAAAGCAAGATGAAAGTCATGGAAATGCCTGTGTGCTCTTTTCTTAACACAGCTGTATTTGAGATGCTTTTTGCATCTGTCAGCCATAAATCAAATGGAAGAAAATGATCCTCAGAATGAGCCCGTTCCTTGAGAGAGTTGGCATTCTCCCTCACAGACATTAATCTATGTCAAGAATTATTCTCTGCTATAAACTTTCACTTCCCACATTCATAGGAAAGTTAAAATGTTTCTAAAGCATTTCCAACCCTGGACTGGCAAGTGCTGAGAGCTTCAGGTTTGACTGCATTTATTGATGGGATTATGAGAGGTAAGCAATGGAGACCGCTTAAGGGGGGGTGTATGTCAGCTAGAACTCCTAATTTCTATTCCCAGCAGTGCCAAAACATACATGAGTGGCTATAACCAGATCTCAGACCAGGGCATGAGGCTCTTCAAATGTTTCTGGGGGGACATGGCATTTA
Organism: Melopsittacus undulatus; assembly: GCF_012275295.1. Classification (NCBI taxonomy): domain Eukaryota; kingdom Metazoa; phylum Chordata; class Aves; order Psittaciformes; family Psittaculidae; genus Melopsittacus; species Melopsittacus undulatus. Next base: position 14,340,549 of record NC_047536.1, read on the forward strand.
GTTAATAGTCAAGATGCTGACATGAACCTCCATTATCAATAAAGACGAATATTCAGTGTGTTTAAACTTTCCACGTGGCATCGCTGGGGCACTGGCAAGCAGGATATCACAAATGACAAAGGTGTTAGTGTGTAAGCACAAAATGCAGCTGTGCCCAGGAGAAAAGAGCACCCAGGTTTTTTGTGACATTTTCCAAGCAAAGCCCCATCTGCGGCAAGCCCTCGGCTGCGTGTTACCTATATCCTGTATGAATGAATCCCTTTCTTGTGTGATTGTTCAAAGCCAACAGGTCCGTTTCTATAGAAGCACCCACAGGATCACCAAAAAAACCACATATTCAGCTCTTGTTAATGTCAGCAATGACGTACCAGAGCAAGTACTTGTTTGTCCTGAAGAAATACAGGACTTCCACCGCTCGAGTGTGAGCTGCTGCCAAACGCCTGCTCAGAAGAGAAAGAAATGAAGAGAGAAAAAAAGTTGTTGACATGAGAGGAAAAACCAGGTTTCCTGTTTGAACTCTGACAGGTACTGGAAGATATGAGTAACATCAAATCTTGGTCTGCTCTAAAGGCAGTCTGTGGTCAGGGGGTTCTCACATTTGTTTGTGTGGAACAGCTTTGAATTGTTTGCAGATACCACGCAGAAGAAACTCAGAGATCCTTATCGGGGCGCAGGGCCTGTTATGAAATAGATGCATTTGTGAACAGGTTACAGGAGATCAAACCGCTCCAGATGACATGCCTCACATGCTGTAAAGTGTGGTAGATGCTCCCGAGATACCTCCGAAAATATCACATGTGGCAGCGTTGTCGAGTACAGGCAGTTCCATTTCTCACTGCTTGGCAGGGGAAAGGAGTTTGGGGGATGTTTTTCCAGATCGTTCTTTATTTGTGTGTGTCTGTTTGTCTGCTCAAATTAAAACTTTCCTTCGTTATGATTTTCACTAACAAAACCACCCAATCAATTGCAAAGGAAACTAGATGCTGGGAGAAAAAGGCTCAAGACACCCTGGTTTTGCCCTGGTTGGGTGCCATGCTCTCCCCCATGGGTGACACCATCAGTGTGACTCCTCATCAGTTCTTCTGGGTTAAAAAGTCCAGTGGGGAAACCTGCAGGAAGGAGGGATTCTGCATCAGCAGTACAGACTGTTCTGCAGCAGAAAGGACAGCAAATAGACACGGATGTGAATGCTGCGGGAGAGCAGAGGACAGGACCATGATGCCCAGCCCAACTCTAAGAGGTGCTGGTGAGAACGATACCAATTTTAAGAGCCTTCCGAAGCACTCAACCAGAACTGCAGCTGAAAGCCTGTCTCCCTCACAACACGGGCTGCCAGCCATGCTGCTTCCTCATGCCTCAACGATCAACCCCTACAAACTCCAATCATCTCTTCGGACAAGTCTACCCTTCACCAAACACCATGCGAGGAGCTCAGCCATCTATGGACCAGGGGCCACCCTCCAGCCCAGGTCTCCAGGTGTGCAGTGAAGAGCTCAATGGGCCCCACTCGGCTCCTTCCTCACGACAAGCTGGTCTCCAACTCCAGCAGCCACATCTGCTCTCACACGCTTGCGATGCCTTGTCCTCCCGACCACCCCTAATGTCGCATTACAGTGCCTTTGTTTACACAAAACTAAGCCTCAATTTTCCTTACTCTCTAATGCAAAACATCTTGCTCAAAAACTCTGTTAAAAGGCCCTCCCAGAGCTCTGTTAAACCCAAGTTGTATCAGGGGATAAAGCTAGTTCACAGCTCTATGGTACAATTTAGTAAGTGAGTAGCTTAGAGCTGCTTCAGATCATTAATTGAGGCAAAACTGTCCTCAAATCTGTGGATCCCAAATTCATGCCATCACCTCTCTCACAGCCTAAACTGAGTCCACAAGAGGAGCTTCCACCAAAACTGGAGGCAGCTCTGCATGCATGCCTGATAAATGGAACACTGCCCTTCAGGAAGCACAGTCTCCGTTGATCCATTACCATGATATCCCCACGCCAAGACACTACAGGTTATTTGAACTTCTTGAGGGTAGATTTAGATTAGACATTAGGAATAAATTCTTCACCATGAGGGTGGTGAGATGGTGCAACAGGTTATGCAAAGAAGCTGGAAGTTGGGATTTCAGATCTGGGCCACTCATAACTTCACTTAACTTGTAAGAGCCTTTCTTGAGCTGCTTGTGTAGTAAATTTGAAGCAGACAAAAAGCTGCAGGTTCCTCAGACACCTGATGGGAGCTCAACCCCTAGAACACATGGCTGGAGGGACAGAAACTCAGAAAACAATTATCCTCTTAAAACACTGGGCATTGCATTGGGCTCCAATGCTGAGCTAGAACCTTTCAGTTAAATTCATGATTTTCTACATTAACTTTTGTAAGTTTACTGATGTGGGTTTTTTCCCACTGGTTGTTCTGGTGCAGCTGGCACAAATGCAGTATTAACAATATGTTCCCAATGGTCTGACACTGAATGTCCCCTGAAATCTCTGGGACCTAAGTAAGTGGTTAACTTAATACCTGTGATCAAGAGCTTTGCTGAATCAGGCTATAAATCACAAGAGAAAGCTGGAGGGATGCTCCTGTCACTGAAGTCATTGCCTAGTCAGTATTTATTTGAGGGTAGCAAGATTAAGCCATTAATTTCTTTGTAGTAATTCATAGCAGTATCATTAGAAATGGACTTAGAGAATTACAAAGTGCATAAGATAAAACCCAACAGTATCAGGAATGAGAAAACCCAGAGGACTCATAACTAGAAATAACATCAAATTCATTCAGAATTAAATGATACAGCAGTAAATATATATTAAAAATGGGAGCACAGGTTGTTTATACACAGCACTTCAGCATCATAAATTTACAGCACTGAAGGGTTTGGTTTAACTGAATACTAATCCACAGCAAATTTCTGAATAGATTTCAAAGTGAAACTGCTTAAAATAAGACATTACAGACCTTCATTCCTTTGAATCTTCAAGTACTGGTGTGAATTATTACATTCAAAGTGCTGTCCCATTGATTCTGTCTTGTTTTAGCAAATACTAAGGGCAGGTGTGCTCATACTCTTTGTGGATTTTGAATGTTAATGGACAAAGGACAACAGAGTTTAACCAAGAGATAAGACAGGCAGATTAATTCAATTATTAACTATGATTTCTGTTCACTCTGTACAATTTCATTAAGGAATTTTCCCTTTTCATTTAACTTCTCATGCTTAAGTGCTACTACCAAATGTTTTGACTCTTATTCAAATAAAGTAATTACAAGGAATAGTCCCTTAATCTTATTTAAATGATTTCTTTTCAACTTCTCCTTTTAGTTTGGATTTTGAGCGAGTTAATAAGATGCAATGGGACTGTGTGTGTGCTCTGAGCGAAAGCTTCATTTATTACATCCAGACTTCCCTGGTAGCAAACACGCGATCCAGCCCTGCTCTGTAAATCCCCCCAGATCACTCAGATTCCAGCCATCAGGTGCCACACACTGTGACTCCAGCTTTTAGTTCATATTTAGCAGCAATACTACCTGATTTTATGCCATCCAATAGGATATGCAGAGGCTGAGAGTCAAAATAGTTTTGGCTTCTTAAATAAAAAGCATTTTTAACAAAGCAACTGACTTTCAAAGTGCCTAAATCTTTTTTGTCTTTGTCATTTTTGAATTCTATACTCTCAGAATATCTAACCACAAGCATTTGAGCAAACTAGAGAAAAGAAACTGTTGGTGATTCTCTGCAGGTTTCAGAAAGCAGCAGGATATACACACCAGTTTATGTTGCTATCTATAGAGACCTGCAGACAAACGTACAGTGGAACAAAGATACGCATCTCGATACAGTTGTACCTGCCACTCGTGTGCCTGCATGGAGAGAGATTCTTAATGAGATAAGGAAACAATGGAAACTTTCACGTTCAGTGTTTGAGTGTACTGAACTTTGCAGTTCTCCCTTTTACATTTTAGTAATAAATTCTTCATGCTTTTTTATTTAAGTAATCATTTTTGCTACACTTTCCATGAGTTACAGCTGAGGACAACACATCCAGTGCTGCTAGTGTGTGGCACGTTAGTGTGAGCTTCTGGACCTGGCTTTCACCTGCACTGAAGCACAACCTAACATATAAAAGGGAAATGGTTATCTTTGATTCGATTGTTTCTTTAGTTTAGCAGAAAAGGAATTTCTGAGCTACTGAGTGGGACAATCACAACATGGAAGATCTTGAGCAGAGAGCATGGAAGATCTTTAGCAGAAAGCTAAAACCGGAGAAATAAGGGTTTATAGTTGGTGTAATGGGACCTTGGGTGAAGGATGGAGCTACCTGAGCAGTCCCTGCTCTCCATGGTCTCATCTCCCCTTCTCACTGCCATCAAATATTCAGTGAACTCAGGATGATTCCCCAGAGAATTCTAGATGGGAAGAGCCAAGCATTTCCCAAACCTGGAGAAATCACTAGCACGGTCAAGGCCAGGTTGGATGGGGCTTGGGGCAACCTGTTTCAGTGGAAGGTGTCCCCGTCTATGGCAGGGAGTTGGAAATGGATGAGCTTTAAGGTCCCTTTTAACACAAACCAGTTTCTGACTCTATGATCAATGAGTGGGAATCAGTACAGCTCTGGTGAGCTCAGCAGGACTATGACAACTCACAAAGATTCAATACAGACCGTAGGACCCAATTCAGAAGCCCATGAAATCCATGCACTGGTTTCCCAGCACTGGAAGAGCCATTCAAACGTCAACAGGAATCACTCCTAACAAACTGAATAGGGGTTTTTATTAAGCTATCTCTTTCCCTACACTGGCAAGGCTTTGAGGAAGCAAAGATATAAACACGAAATATTTAAGAGAACATTCATTAATTTGTAACAGCTACAACTCTGTGTGTTTCAAAACCCCATCTCCCTGGGAACCATGAGTTAAATATGCATCCTGACTCTTTACAGTTCCAAAGAGGAGATATATATATATATTTCTTTGCAACCAAACTTTAATAGTTAATGAAGTGAAATAAATAAATCCAATAAAATCCAGATGATAACTGACTAACTTTACTTGCTTAAAGAAATCTGATGGCTTTAAGAGCCTTCTCCTTCCCTCATGGTCAATCGAGCTCAGTTCTAACTATAACCAATGGGTTCTTGGTCTTTGCAACAACATGGAAGATCTTGAGCAGAGAGCATGGAAGATCTTGAGCAGAAAGCTAAAACCGGAGAAATAAGGGTTTATAGTTGGTGTAATGGGACCTTGGGTGAAGGATGGAGCTATCTGAGCAGTCCCTGCTCTCCATGGTCTCATCTCCCCTTCTCACTGCCATCAAATATTCAGTGAACTCAGAACTTGAGTTGAAAAAGAACAACTTTGATAATCAAACTTGTCTGTAAAACCAGACCATGAACCAGACATCACTTAACAGGCTGAAGGCTTTTCCACATTTGCCAGTCCATTCCCCAGGAAACCTCCCCCAGTGCCCAGGTACAGGAAGGGCTGTATGGCAATGGGTTTGGGAAAGGAGGGGGAAAAAGAGGTATTCCTGGAGAGCACCAAAAAAAGGCATATGATCTAAACCACTGTGAAATCAGCAACTTGCCAGTGGGTAAAAAGAGTAAAGTAAAACTCTAGTGATGAGCAAAGTGCAATGCCTAGGCTAAAACACCATCCAGTACTCTGGTACAATGGGATTACTCTGATAACCAGAGTTCATAACCAGTTTAACCGAAGCCTTCCTTAAGCAGTACTCCAAAATCTCAGTTCTTGGACATTCACAATAGCCTCTGAGTGTAGGACAAAACCTAACATACTGGTAGCACACAACTAACAAAGTCAGGTCCTTTAACATATCAGATAGTTGTGTTTCACTTTATGCACAATACAAATGTTGAGTGTTCACTAGAAGTGGAAGTTGGCGCTCGGATGGGGCCAGCTCAGTATCTCCATTTATGTCTGCCTTCAAACCTCACACGAGCTATAAAAGCTGCACAGATTTTGTGACAAACCCTCACTTTATTCCAGGCTGGAGGGACAATATAAAGCAAAAAGGAGAAAAATAAAGCAAAAGGAACTGATAAAGAAATCCTTGCTCTTAACAGCAAAAGGTTACTCTTAGGTTACAAACATCACTTTTCAGTTGATACATTTCTTCTTCCTATTAAATGCTTCTGTGACTTTTCACTTTCAGGGTCTGTATTGTGTAAATATGTTATTTTTGGCCACAACACAGGCTGCTCACATGCCCTTGATGTGTTCCAGGGGCTCCTATTGATGCCATTTCAGAAATCTCTACAGCAACACAATTCTTGCTATTTTTATCAGCATGAGTTGTATCCAGCCTATTGTGTGGCTGCTGGACTTGAAAGCATTGCAGGAAAACCAGCACCAGGAAATCACCAAGGCATTTTACCTCAGGATTGCAACACTACCTCTTCAGTAGCTGGAAATCCAGGCTAAGAGCAATAACTCTGTTCCTGCAACACAATGTAAGTGTGTAAGTGGTTGTAAGCATGGCTATTTTTAGACAGTAAAAGCTTCTGCTTTCCCAAACCAAAAGAAGGCAGAAATGAATGAGAATCATCTGCAAACTGTGGGCATCTACAGCCCCCCAAGTGAGCTTGCTCCAAGTGCTTTTTGAGAGGCAGAATATTCCCAGCTTTCTGGTTCAAATCCACATCAGCCTCATACACCAGCGTGGTACAGATTCACTTTTAGCTTTCAGGCTATGATCCAGCTCCCAGACACAATTCGTACTCAGGTCACCTGGACTCACCTTGAATTCCTACTTCCAGTCCTGATTCACCCCTGGCCACAACCATTGAATCAAGTGCCCAAACCCAAAGGTGCCTTACCCATAAGGTGCAATCTACAGTACAGGATTTCCCAGACGCTACTGTGCAAATGCATATGGGTGCTGTAAAAGTAAGACACAAAATAGCTAGTCTGAATGCAAACTTTCCTAAACACTTTGATGGCAGCAATAGAAAGTGGGACTGCAAGTGCTGATGTGATGCTGCTTACTTGCATTTCTCATTATTCTAACAAGCAGGCAGTCTCCAGGCTCTAGAAACCAAAGAGCAGACAGGGACTAATTCTCCCCCAATTGCTACCCTGCTGCTGATAAAATGTTTCAGCAGAGACAAATTCCACCCTCAGACTTTTATATAAAACAGGCTTGCACATGCAGGCCCACAAAAGCACCGAGAGCACCACTGTTAATTGCAATTAGCAGGACAAAAAAGAGGCGGAGTATTTATCAAAGGAAAATGCTGCACCAAACCAGCAACATTACAGCACCTTAACCTGAATGGAAGCAAAATGCACAAGAGAACAGGAAAGAATGGTTTGGGTTGAAGGGACCTTAAAGCTCCTCCAGCTCCAACCCCTGCCACGGGCAGGGACACCTTCCACTGGAGCAGCTTGCTCCAAGCCCTGTGTCCAACCTGGCCTTGAACACTACCAGGGATGGGGCAGCCACAGCTTCTCTAGGCACCCTGTGCCAGCACCTCAGCACCCTCACAGGGAAGAGCTTCTGCCTAAGAGCTCATCTCAGTCTCCCCTCTGGCAGGTTAAAGCCATTCCCCTTGGCCTGTCCCTACAGGCCCTTGTCCCAAGCCCCTCTCCAGGTTTCCTGCAGCCCCTTTAGACACTGGAGCTGCTCTCAGGTCTCCCCTTCAGGAGCCTTCTCTTCCCCTGGCTGCCCCAGCCCAGCTCTCTCAGCCTGGCTCCAGAGCAGAGCTGCTCCAGCCCTTGCAGCATCTCCATGGCCTCCTCAGGACCTGCTCCAGCAGCTCCATATCTGGGAAAGCAGCTGCATGGCATTGTGTCCCAAAGGCACACAGAGCCCACAGATCCATCCTCCCTGCAGTTCCTGCACTGACACAGTGGGGCAGTGTTCCCTGTGGTACGGATGATGTGCTCAGCACCACAAAGGAGAAAGTAAACCTTCCAAACAGAAACCCTACAATGTGAGCAGGGTGGCACATCCCAGCTGGGCTTTCAGAAAGCTCTCAGCTTGTTTGGTTGAATTTTTCTAAATCTGATGTATTTCTGTTTTGGTTTTATTCTGTCCCACCTCCTCTCTCGAGCCCTGTATTACCATAATTACTTAACTGGAACGGGCTTTCTCTAAACATTTCCAAGCAGCCTTTGGGAGGGCATCTTCCCACAGCCCTCAAAGTTTCTTCAGAACTGTGTTTTCCTCTCCTATCTTAACAATCTTTTTGCTTCAACAGTGTATTTGTTCTCTTCTCTAACACCCTTCCCTCCCCGTGGCCAGAGCTACCAGCTAGAGAGTTTCCATTAACTTCACTGAGCTTTGGTTCACACTTTACAGTCAAAAGTTTTCTGCCCCTTCTCATCTTTAGATCCCTCCACCACAATGGTTCCTACCCACACAGAGCTTTTGTACGAGCTGGAAATCTCATGAGCCTGTGGCTCTCAGGTCATTTCCAGTTCCCAAAGAAGGCAATGTTTTTGCCTTCAGGGGGTTTCAGTAACTCCCATTCTGAACTGGCTACAAACATAGTTTTTCAGGCATAAAAAAGCCTCAGATTTGGTCCTGTTTAGGGAAAATAGATGGGGGCACTTGGCCACTTTTAGCCTTATCGAATTCATAAAGTTGAGTGATTCTTCATCCCTGAGGATCCAGCCATACCCGGCAGGTGATCAGCAGCAGCTCCTTATGAAGTTGATTCATTAACAAGCTGCAGGAAGCTCTCAGATCCAATTCTATTCCATGTTTTCCCTAAAATCAGGGATGATAAACCAGAAAGGGCATGTTCAGATTGACAGAGGATGGAATGTGGGAACCATTGCAAACGTAGAGAACACGACTGGAGTTAATCTTTAAAAGATAAATAATAATGAAGTTAAATATGAGTAAGTATTATAAATGAAAGGAGTAAGCACTAATACAGATGCACAATGTGAAAGGGTTACAGTGAATAGGAGTCAATAATTGGAGGTTGCTTCCCAAACAACTTATATGCAGTTTTTCCTCTGGGATAAATGATAAAATGCATCTGTTGTGTTCAGTATCAGTGCTCTACCACCGAGCAGTTTGGGGGCTTCAGCTTCAAGAAAGATATGGAGCACTTAGAGAGAGTGCAAAAGGCAAAGAGAAGAATGAGCAGACTGCCTGAAAACCAGCCCACAAGAGAGGACTGAGATGATTGAGTTTGCTGAGCCTAATGAATGGGCTACCAACAAGGAAATGACAACCACAGTCCCTAAAAGGCATCCAAGCAAGAAAATGGAACAAACGGTTCAGTGAGGAGAAGAGACTTCAACTTTGGCAAGAAAGATTCAGGTTAGACCTCAAGGAAACCCTCTAGTGAGAGGAAAGCACTGGAACAGGCTGATTAGAGAAGCTGCTCCCATCATGGGAAGCCTTCTCACTAGAATGACAAAGGTGTTTTTTCCTGTAGTAGTTCAAGGGCTGGGTCAGAAGACTGAGAAGTCCTTTCTGTGCTTATTAAACAGCTACTTATGGTTAGGTTCTCCAGGCAGATCAAAGTGAATGTTTCACCCAGCACCACGCAACTGCAGATTCAGGGATGTTGTAATGGTCCAATTTTCTGGATTTTTAAACCCTCAACAACAGTTAGTGGCCAGCCTTGCCCAGAAGGTCCACAGAGATGATGCAATTCAGCTCTGCTGACAGAGGTCTATGGTGGGAACTGGGAAGAGTCCACCTTGACTGCTTCTCACTTCCAGACCCACAGAGATCTGGAAGTGGCTTGGCTTCAGTGAGAGGATGGAGGTCCAGCACTTCTCCACAGAATCCCAGCCTGGTATGTGTTGGAAGGGACCTTAAAGCTCACCCAGTTCCAACCCCCTGCCATGGGCAGGGACACCTTCCACTAGAGCAGCTTGCTCCAAGCCCTGTCCAAACTGGCCTTGAACACTGCCAGGGATGGGGCATTCCTGAGATCCACCTTTCTGTGCACTAACAGAAAAGAAGAAATTAAGCAGCAAAAGATGAGTCAATAATTGCCAAACAGGCAGCAGAGTTGGACATTTCTTATGCACCGCAACTGGTTTCCCATGAGCTCCTGCCTTCCACCTGTATCTTTCCTTCACCCATCTCAGCACTGGTCAAGGCAAACGTATATAACCAACAGAACATCCTGCACTTCAACCAGGAGCAAGACACTGGGTCATAAAACTGAGGCCAGTGATTTATCCCACAGGAGGGTTTGGCCACCCATCTCAGTCTGCTTTCTTGCTCACACACATTGTGTGCACAAGGTTCACTCACGTTTTGCTCCCTTAACCAGCTTGATATTTACTCACACAATTATTCCATGCAGACTTATTGTTCAAGCCTTTTCTTTTGTTCTTGTAAAGATTAACTTTGCAGAAAGATGCTCAGCTGGCAAAACATCTGGAAATAGAACTCTCTGGTGGTCTATTTTCAGAACTGAAATACTTGGTGGTCACCAGATTTCACTACCAGCACTTAGTGGTTTTAAAAGTTCTTTTCTGTTCTACATATTAACATAATTTGTTTACTATAAAAAGACTCCTAAACATATATTTCTCCCATCTTCCTTGTCCATTACAGGATGAAACCTGAATGTTATATCAAAGAGGCTAAGTCAAGTCTCAAAATGCTCCTACCCAAAACCAGCTTCACTTTCAGACTCTAACTGCTTATTTTCCAGATAAGCTTAAAAGCCCTTAAAACAACAAGACAGGCACGTTCACCACAGCCCATCAGAGATGCATCATGTTCTGTTGTTGTCATAAGAAATACCACGATTGCAAGAATCCCAGGACACAGGAGACACACTGACAGCAAAAATTCCGGTCTTCTGTGCTCAGCAGTCAATATTGATGGGGAATAAATAGTGATTTAAAAAGCAAGTTACACGACTTATAGCTGTGTCTTAATGAGAGTCAGGCAAGCAAAGAGCTCAGACACTACAGGAGTCCTCAGGAAAGGATTTTGAAGGGATCAGGAAGAACTGACCTCTTCCCTCATCAATCATGATTGCCACTCATATTTTACCTGGGTAGATGTTTAACTGCAAGTAGTATTTGACTTGCCATGCTCCTGTTTGCAGAGTATACAGTTACCTGGTGGGACAGGGCATTCTCTGGTTGTGAAAACTTCCTTAGCCAAGAGAGCAGCACCAGCCAGGTCTGAACACAAAACAGCCTCTGTGGGTTGTGTGTGTGTGGGCAGGGAGAGAATGATGCCAGCTAGGCATGAGCAGGGCAGAAATCATCACCAAATACTACTGATAGATGGGAAGCAGCTCAGAGCAGGGCTAGCAAAGTAATGAAGAGCCTGAGGGAACAGACGGCAGAGGGAAGATTAGAGGAATTGCATATGTATACCTTTGACCAAGGGAAAGAGTCTGGGAATATCTGACAGGTATCTGCTTCACAGAGGGCAGGGAAGCATTTGTGTGGGATAGGATGTATAACTGGGAGCAATTATAGGAAACCAAATAAGAAGAAATTTAGGCTCAATAAAATGGAAGAAAATTAGAGAAGAAAATTAGAATATGAAATAGTTTGGGGGCAAAAGGGTTATTTGCAGCAACTCATTCAGTGGAGAATTCAAAAACAAGGATGATAGAGCCCTAACAAAACATACAGCAAGGAGAACTGTGCTTTGTGAAGTCAGGAGACTGTCTGAGTGACCCAGCAATGCTCTGCAAGCTCTGAGAGTTAGTGCTGCATGTATACCTGACTACATCATGGGATACAAGGCAGCACTGAGAGAAGCCTTTTCTCGATAGCTCTGCTCCCCCAGCGCCAGGCTTAGCTGCAGCTCCATAGCCTCAAACTTCCATTGTGCTCCAGGATACCTGACCACTACTACCAGTGGTAAGCCGTGTTAACTGGGAATAGCAACCCAAGAGCTCCCAGATGCTGCCCTGTCCCTAGCAGGGTGAAACTCTAGAGCAATGCACACTGCTTTTGTCAGAGTTCACATCTCTGACATGCACACAACAGTCTTGCCCTGACATTTATTTCAATATACACTGGAATAGCTTCCAAGAGCCTGTTGCAGACAGTTATGAAGACTTACCAACCCTAATTACTATATAAATGATCATCCAGGCCTATTCCAGGGATAATAGCAAGACTTTGAGGGGCTTCCACAACAGCACAGGCTCATGTGTGATCCCAGAGGCTTTTGTGCTCTTATTCAAGCACAGCAGAACTAGTGCAGCTCTGACCGAACTGCAAGACACCGTGGGGTTAAACCCAAGCATTGCATCAAGATTAAATACATGTGTTATGAAAAGCCTCAGTGTTTTGCATACATGATTCAATAAAGAGCCTGAGCAGGATAATTGTTTTGCCCAGGTTAATAACCAGAATTTTCTTTACCTTTTTTTTGCTTTATTATTATTAGTCCTCAGAATGATGTTTAAGGTAAACAACCCCTAATTGCGCAAGAACTGCAGTAAAGTGGAATGCTCTATCCTGAGTGCCCATTCCTGGATATTATGTTCTATGACCAAAAGTCACCCTTGCATTTAGGAAGTTAATTTTCTGTTTCTAGAAACTAAAGCAGACTCTGTACGCATGTAAAAGATTAAAATAGAAAGGAAATTAAGCCCTGAATACCAGAGGCAACGTCAAAGTGAGAATTAGGTTTACACAAGGTCAGAACTCAGGGAAGGCACCACCAGAGCCAGGGATCTGTGCTTTGCCCCACATTCAGCTTTGGGCCCCTCAGTACAAGACAGACATTGAGGTGCTGGAGCAGGGCCAGAGAAGGGCAACAGAGCTGGTGTAGGGCCTGGAGCATGAGTGTGATGAGGAACAGCTGAGGGACCTGGGGGGTTCAGTCTGGAGAAGAGAAGGCTCAGGGGGGACCTTATAACTCCCTAGAACTGCCTGACAGGAGGATGAAGCCAGGAGGCGCTGGGCTCTGTTCCCAAGGAACAAGGGATGGAACAAGAGGAAATGGCCTCAAGCTGCACAAGGGCAGGTTTAGATGGAGCTGAGGAACAATTCCTTCCCCAAAGGGTGTTCAGGCATTGGAACAGGCTGCCCAGGGCAGGGCTGCAGTCACCATCCCTGCAAGTGTTCACAAACCATGCAGATGAAGTCCCCGGTGACATGGGTCAGTGATGGCCTTGGCAGTGCTGGGGAAACAGACTTAATGATCTTAGAGGTTTTTTTCACCCCAGTTAATTCTGTGACTGTATGGCTTGTAGCAAGCACAGCTCCTGCAACCCGGGGAGCAGAGCACCACCTTGCCAGCACCATCCCTGACACAGTTGGAGCCCTCACATGGCTGCTTCGAGTGCCAGCTGTGGGCAGCAAGTCGTGACAGGCCGCGAAAGGAAACGACATCCCCGATATCCCTCTACAACCCGCCCGAAGCTCCCGGGTAAGCCGGAGCCCAGCGGCGCGGCAGAGGCAGCCTCCTCCGCCGGCCGCCAGAGGGCGCCGCAGTGCCCCGCAGCCGCGCAACCTGCGCACCCCCGCCACGGCCGCCCCGCGGGAGCGGTTCTGCCCAGCGCACGGCACAGCAAGCGGAGGAGGCACCTCGGAACAGCGATTCTCAAGCCCACACAGAGCGGGCTGTGCCCCGCTGTGGGGGCCGCGGCGCAGTCCCAGCTCGCTCTCTGCAGCCTGCTGAAACGGTGACTTCGGTTTCTGTAGCTCAGGGGAAGCGTACTTATGCTCTTCAATACAACAGCTGCATTTTGAGATGAAGGCAGGGGTGGCTTTAGGGTGAGCTGAGTGGAAAATGCGCTTCAGGATGTTCAGATGAACTTGAGTACTCTTGTTCCCAGGTGCTGCAGACGTTTAAAATGCTTCATAAAAAGAGAGCTTGAAAAATAGCGTCAAATAAGGAACAAGATGCATAAAGTGGGACTAACAAATGATAACAAGGGGAATGGGCTTAAGATAAAAGAGGGAGATTTAGATGACATATGAGGAATAAAAGTCTTCCCTGTGAGGGTGCTGAGGCGCTGGCACAGGGTGCCCAGAGAAGCTGTGGCTGCCCCATCCCTGGCAGTGTTCAAGGCCAGGCTGGACACAGGGGCTTGGAGCACCCTGCTCCAGTGGAATGTGTCCCTGCTCGTGGCAGGGGTTTGGAACTGGATGAGCTTTAAGGTCCCTTCCAACACAAACTGTTCTGATTAAAGCCCAGCACTCAAACCAGTAATGCTCGAAATTCCCATCCATTTGCTGGTGACATTAACACACACCCAAAGCCCCCTGATCCTGGTCAAAGCATCTTAAAACATAGCACAGGCCCAAGCCCTTGAAAGGCACATGACACTGATCATTACTATTTGTCCTGAAAGACTGGATCCCAGAGAGCCTTTGGAATACTCATTCCAGATCAGGTACTTACAGTACTCATCTCTTTTCCATAGATTAGTTCAGGAGTTAAGACACTGGTTTGGGATGCTGGGAGCACAGGACCACAGCTCTCTCCTCCATCCCAACTACCAAATTACGGGCTGCTCTGATGGGCACCAGAAGCCTGTACATAAATCCTGCTCTTGATGTTTTACCTTAGCGTGGAACATTTCCAGATGGATTAGACTGGAGAAAGGGAACAGGATGGTGCAGCTTGGAGCGTTAAAGAAAGAGCCTTTCTCCCTGGTTGCAAAGTGATTCAACCTCTGAACTTAAGGGCTCCAACACCCCTTTGCTGGGGGAAAACCTCCATTTTGCCAAAATCCCAATCCACCACAAAGCATTGCTGGAGAAGTCCTACAAGTTTCAGCCCTTCCACACAGAGACCAAGCTTTGCCTACTCAGCAAATCCTGCCAGGGCAGAGGTGTTAAATAACTACCTTAAACCTCGGTGTCGCAATACTCCCGGTCCTTGCTCAATTGCCACCTGACCTTAGAGACTCCTGGAGCCTGCTCATGCCTTTCTTGACACCTTTAGCTTGCCCCAGAACTTGAATGCCATGAGAAGGTGTCCTGTAGTGCTCTCAAGAGGCCCACTTCCAAGCTATGTTTTGTTAAGGGTAATTAGTTGAGTAGCCAAAAGGCATGAGAGAGATAACTGGGAATGCCACAGCTGGAGCTGCAAGTGACCACTAGTCAGCATTGCAGCCTTTCGACAGAAAACACATTGTTTTCTGCTATGTGGACAAACAGGTTGGACTAATTACATATAATCATTATTATTTATGCTCTACAGACTTCAGAGTTTTGTCTTTAAATGAATTTATAGAGGGAAAAAAAATCACAAAGCTGAATAATCCCTTTAATTATATGCTTAAAAATCCTGAATGGAAGAAATTAGGAGACACAAAGGAACAAACATAAACTAATTATTCCTTGCTTTGCAGCTAACATATTCCTATGGTAACCACTATGGTCTTCGAAGAAATTCAATGATCTTTCTAAATCAGATCATCAGGAAAGTCACCCAGTAAAGCCACAAACCCAAAATCTTTCAAATAAACCTAGAGATGAAGGAGGAAATTCCTACTTTTCCCAGCTGTTCAACATTATAGCCATGAAACTGCATCTTCATCAAAACCACAAAGGAGATTCTCTCTTATGTGCTGTGTGGGGAGTCAGTGGGTATTGGAATCTCAAACTGGTTTGGTTTGGAAGGGACCTTAAATCTCAGCCAGTTCCAACCCCTTGCCACAGGCACACAGGTAATGTGTGTGTATAGAGTAGCAGAGAAGACTTTGACCTGTTCTGTATCCTGTATGGGAAGGTGAACAGAAGAGAACATATGGTCTTAATAGTTGCACTTTCTGCTTGAACACTTCTTTTTGAGTTTGAAGGCTTCTTGCACAACCTCAGTGTTCTTGTGCATCTTCAAGTAGATTGTCAAGTATTGATTTAAATGTGGGGTGTCCCAGCTCTGTTTCTCCAGTACATGGAGAAGCACGCCAGGTAGGCAAAGTTTTGGTAGGTCAACACATGGAAAGTGCAGCAGTATTAGGCAAAGACCAAGTTTACACATTTTTGTACATGAAATTTAGTGAATTAATCAAACCCAAACCAGCCTGTTACCACCTTCACATCTTTAAACATCAGCTCAGAGGGTGCATTTCCAGGGGAGTAATACAAGCAAAGTGGGCCCTGGAGCTGGCAGATCCTGGCTCTATGGGAGGTTCACCTCTCCAGGCTGTTTGTCAGCCAAAAACACAGTTCCTGCAAACACACCTCACTCTTCTTTTGACCACACCACCAAAACCAATGGCTTCCCCTATCACATCTGTGGCCATGCTGGCAGCTACAGATAAAACAGTTAACTGAGCAGACTCCAGTGAAAGGATTCAGTTAAGAGGAAAGTCCCTGCAGCTGAAGCTGAGCAACAGGGTTCAAGCTTTTTCACAGAAGTCAGATTTTTTTCCCTTCCTTTGGTCTCCGCTTGGCACTTTGACCATCACACTTTCGGATGACTGCCTTCCTTCACTGCTGTGAGCAAAACAGGAACTTTGCTGCACAAAACTAAGTAGGATGCTCTACATGATCTGTCTCTATGCTGGGATGAGTTTCTGTCCCAAAGACAAATACCAAGTAACTTCAGTGTCAGCGGGGACTAAGAGGCTGCACAGCTCCCTGTTGGTTGGCTTTCTACATAACAGCCATCATAGGCTTTACCAGTGCTCTTGGATGGTTTTTGCCACAGCTTTGTAAGGACATGAGGACATGTCACACATCCCAGGCACAGGCCAGCAAGAGATTCATTCCTGCCTTTGGTTAACATAATATTCTTAATAGCAGCAATAACAGCTCCTATTAAGACATCCTGCTGGCTTCGGAGAACAGGTTCCTGTTTTCCTCAGGTTCTTATTTTAGAAGCTTCTGGGGACTATGTAAACATGTGAGCTAGAAACAAAAGAACCATAGAGATCATTTGCTGAGAGCTTGGGTGGGTGATCAGAACAGGGAATATGATGGGTCTGGTTGGGCTGCTGCTAGAAAGAGGAGCTTTCCCATCAACTTCACTGGGAGACAGCAAGCTTGGGACAAATAGAGACAGACCAAGAGCAACCAACACTGAGCAAACACTATCTGGACTGGGGAAAGGATGTGTATACAACCTCACCACACTACAAGAAATTCACTTCCATTCAGTCCAAGACACCCCAGCTCTGTGCTCTGCCTTGTGACCCCATTCTATGCCTGCTCTGCCAAATCTTCTTGCCCTTCACTATGTTTAGTGAAAACCACAGTGGCCGAATGCTCATTTTGTGTTTGTAGTAACAGTTTTCCTCAAAAGATAAAGCAGCTTTTTACATACTGAAATATCTCTCTAAAGCCAAGCTTGCTCACATCTCATCTTCCTTTTTCATTAATCCAGCAAAAATACCAAAAGCTCCATGATAAATGGCACCACAATTGTAACAGACAAAAGAGGTGAAAAATCTTCATGAGAGCTTTTTGGCTCTTGAGCCTCCAAAGCACTTAAGCAGGAGCTTAATTTACTGCGGGTAAGTAGATGTGGCTCCAGTGGGACTACATAGCTGATTAAAGAATAAATGTAATTGTCTCTATAGATCAATGCCTTAATTTATTCCTCCTGGAGTATCAGATGGATCCTTATAGCCTCTTTGATAAACTCTTGCAGTGCAACACACTAAGTTATCCAAACTATGAAACCACACACATGCTAATGGAAATCCATACCTAGCTAGGTATTAACATCACTGTTCGAGTATTTAATTTCTATTCCATTTTATACTTAAATAAAATAGGGTTTTTTTCAGAACTCTATATATAGAGCTTATAAAAGCAACCCCACACCTCTTCCAACATCTTGACATATTCTAGAGCAAAAAAAGAACCCAAACCCACATAACCAGACATTTAGCAGGGCAGATCCCTTCAACAGGGACAAGTTTAAGACCCTGGGTAGTAACTTCAGGTATTTAAAAGAATGAAAGAATGCTGAAGGGCAACTATAAGGTATGAAATCAGATATTGGAGCTGCTTCTGTTGATAGCTGGTGCTTTGGACACATGTTTATCTGCACTTCAGGGACCCTTATTCTATAGACATTGAAAGTGCCTCCATCAGAGGTATGATTTAATGGCCTTCACAGCAACCAGTGACCCCACAGGAAGAATAAATGAGTGTGCGTTGTTAGCTGAAGGCGAAGGCATGTTTTGCACACATGATGTCACTCTTGCAACTCAGGAAGAACTAATTGCTCAGCTTGTTGTAAAGTCTCATACTCCTTGGGTTTACTTGCAAATTATAGTCGTCTGGAAAGCTGCAGTATGTCATCAGCACACAGCAATGCTGTCTGAAGCGTAATTAATATCTGTCTTTCTTTTCAAGTTCCTTATTTACCCTCTTTCCCCCATGACAAATATGTTAATGCCCTCTCCAAAACCCACAAGTTGTCATTTTCAAAGAGCCCCCGTCTTTCTGCCTTGGGCTCAACACTTTAGACTAAATCATGGGGAGCCTGTTCTTGCCCCCATTAAAGCTATTGAGGGTTTTGTCAGTGACTTCAGTGTAAGAAAACTCTCACAGGCTGTAATGGGAGCAGGACCACAGACCTATTTTGCTTTGCACCTTCAGCCAGAGGAGAAAAAAAGGCAGCACCACACCAAACAAACAACAGGCAGGGATGGCCTCAGAGTTCTGCAGGATTTTGAGTTGAATCAGGTGCCCAGAGCAACATGACCATCATCAAACCATCCAGTCTTACGGGTTGCAATGGATTACAGGGTCCTAAAAGGCTTTAGTTTGATTTTGAGAACTGATTTTATATCTTGGGGGTTATTTCCAGCAATATTATCTGCTTACCTGATTCTCTTTCAAGTGCTTATCTGCAAAGGGTAAAATACTGCCCAGAGCTTGATATAGTAGCATGTGAAAATAAACATACAAAAGATGTGTATCAGTGACAACAATAACTGTAACCGGTAGCCCAGACTATTACCAAGAACATTTTGCCACCAGCTCATGAAGTACAGCTCACACAAGTACCAGGACCTGGATAACTCTGAATGTGTGTGCCCATCATTGTGTGTGTCTCTACAGATGAGTCATGTTTACAAATAATAAATGCCTTTACACCAAAATCAGAAATAGGATCTTCTGTATTTCACTACCCACATCGAGGTTCTACTTTTCCTTTTGTATTAAAGAAAATCCCCTGATTAAATCATCTGCCATGCAGCAGAAATCTCTGTGCAACAAAGTACTATTTTCCTTAGTACGTAACTGTCAGCTTCAGATGTGAGTAAAGCATTTCCCTTTCCAGGCTTTAAACACATGGCAAGTGCCCATGCTGTATTTAACAAGTTTTCACATGTTTCTATTCCTCCACAATTAGCAAGGTAGATCTTCTGGAATTCTTACTGTATTACTAATGTGAATGTACTTGCAGGTAAGAAACTACAAGATACGTTATAAATATCTTGTTTTGCACATAGTGCTGTAACATAGAAGTTTAGACACTCATTTTTTTCCCAAAACACACAGCTGTATCTAGATTTCAGTATTAGCTCATACTTAGCTCACCTCTCCCATCGATCTAGAACACCTTGCAGACCCTCTTGGGACCATGATTGCAAGTAGATAATATTTAACTCCAGCTCAGCCTCAGTAGCATTACAGAAGCATCAGTAGTGGTGCTTTTGAGGATTAGCATGGTGTCTGAGGGACACTGCTTGGTCTCTGCACTGCTGTGGTCTTTGCTGAGTAAATTTTACCTTGACTGGAGCATCTTTATCCAAGCACTTTTCCTCAGTCAGGAGCACTGTAGCACCCTGTGAGGTTTACAGTGAGAGCACTGAGGTCAGACTTCCAGCAGAGTATAATACAGACCCCCAGTCCTGCTGACCAAAGGAAGTCCATAGTCTGCAATCACTTCTGCAGTGTTCGACAAGCCATCTGCTATTTACATTTTTAAAAGGGTTTTATGTTACATAGGTAGAGCAAAATGACAGAAAGAAATCTGTTTCAGCAGGATTTGTTTTTAAAGACATCTATTGATCCTCATTCCATCATGGTTTAGATGTGCTTCTTCAGCATTAGTGTAAAACCCTCCTACATTCATCATATAATAAAGATAATCCCTCTGCATCTAAAAGCATGCAGAAGTTTCTAAAGTCTGCTAGACAAAACCCAGTGGATTTTAATGATCTTCTCTTCCAGCAAGAAATGGACAGCTCTTAGAACAGGGGCTATGATTCAGGATTCTTGGGTTCTGGTCTTCGTTTTGCAATCCCATCACTGCCAAGCTACCTTTGACACCTCTGTGCCTCAGCTTGTCTGGTTCATATATGGGCCCAGCAACACCTGTCACATGGGCTTGAAAGGTAGAGTTAATTGCTGCTCATAAATCATATTGAGAGCCTTGAAAAAGAGAAATACATATATATGCAAAGTAGTTGTGATGTTGTAATGGAGTTGCATTGCTTTCAGATGCAGTGTTCAAAATTAAACTCTTAGGAGATTCATATTTCTTGTATCACTTTGCTGCCCATTAGCATTAAGGATTACTTCCAGAATATTCAAAACCTAGGTACAATATTTGTGCAATTAAAGACAACGCTACTCATCACACTTGCAGGGGAAGATGCTGGCATAGGAACAACTTTCTCTTCATCTCCCAGTGAAGAGGAGTGAGTTTTGCAAGCATTTCAAGGCTGTAGGGCCCAAATCTATTCACCATTCCTAATCAGCCTTGCAAAGCAACACTGCCACTTTGTAAGACACACATCCTACATTTAATAGCTCAGTTAAACAAATGCTTCTCCTCCATCTTCTTAACCAGCACATTGGGTGGCTGAAGGATTTAAAATGAAGCATCTTCACTTTGTGAAGATCGCAAGCTGCAAAGTTTGAAGTAGATAAGAAATTCCCTATTTACACTTTAATGTAAGCCTCACTTTTCCTTCTGCCCACCAGGATGACAAGGGAACATCACAAACTTTCAATCCAGAACTCAACAGAACCCAGTGAAGATGTCTTTTACTTGGGCTTTTGGCCTAATTTCACCTCTAAGAGCCAAATTATATAATTTCTGTGCCTCCTCCACATAGCAGTGAAGTGGCACAAAAAGCAATAAGATTCATAGAGATGCCTATAGCAAGATGACTCCATTCCTACACATTTCTCCCACTGCTCCTGCGGGTTGAACACTCCCTGTGCTCCAGGCAGACCCTGTACACAACCACAAGTGGACCTTCGGAGGAGAGAGGACTCGAATCCCTGCTGAGCTGTTCCATCCTGGTAGGGTTTCTAACCACACAACTATGACAAAATCCCAGACGATGAGACCTTTAGAGACTCATCCTTCACCCCTACCCAGGGCACCAGCATAAGCTCCATTCTCAGAGCAGCTTACTCACTCTGTCCTACAACTCCTGTCAAACAGGCAGGTGAAAGATTAGCCTTTTACTTAACCATTTCAAATGGAATTCTTTCTTGTTCTTTCATGGACTGGGTGTGCTTCAACATGGGATAATAAAGAAGTTACTGTCAAGTTGGAAATGCTTAGTATGCTCCATAAAATGAACCTGATGTCTTGGTATAGCATGGTAACTGACTTTGGTGCTAAATTTCAGCTGAACAGAAAAAGGCAAGCGAAGGCATCTTAACATTTTAGTAGCCACCTACTACTGTAGGAACAAATCAAGCTACAAGAAGAGATTATGATTATGATTTATTTCTTGCTTGAAATCAAGAGAAGTATCGAGTATGCTGGATTGCCCAAATTCTGACCTGAATCTGAATCAACCGTATTGTAACAAGAAGGGGCCTGGACACTGAATAAAGCCATCTATGTGCTAGAGAATGTAAATAGGGACAGGTAATATAAATAACACATGACTGCAGGATGCGGCCCTCATTTGGGGGCAGAATGCTGAAACTATAATTGCTCTTGCAATGAATAGCTGATGAATGAAAACAATTAGTCATTTTATTTAAGCTGCTGTTCATTCTGCCAACACAAGTTTACAGAAGTCATTAGTCAGACTGCGCACGGAAAGGAGGAAGAAGTTAAGAAATTTCAGTTCTAAAAATCATTAGATTGAAAAAAAAACCCCAGACTGATAAAGATGTTCAGGCTTTCCCTTGCTTTCTGGTTGGTCCTTTTTTTCAAGCTTTTATTTGGAATGATGAAAACCAGAGGTTTTAGTATGGTTTGGTTTTTTTTTTTTTATGAAGACAGCA
Organism: Melopsittacus undulatus; assembly: GCF_012275295.1. Lineage (NCBI taxonomy): Eukaryota > Metazoa > Chordata > Aves > Psittaciformes > Psittaculidae > Melopsittacus > Melopsittacus undulatus. The sequence continues at coordinate 14,362,641 of NC_047536.1, forward strand.
AGCAAACCAAGCCTTGGGACTGTAAGAGAGAGGACTTTATAGGTTGTCACAAGACTTGGGATAAGATTTGGAGCATAGGAGCAGTGCAGGACTGGGCAGAGGCCATCAAGGAGTGAGGCACTGTGCCTGCTGAGGCATGGCCTCCCTCCTGTGGGCCGCACTGAAATTCAACAGCAGGTTGGACATGGAAGGAGGCCAACACAAGCACCACGGGGCAGGATGGAGGGGCATGGCTGTCCCTGAGCCTCCTCCTCTGACTGCCCTGTGGGGACAGGTGGCTCCTCAGCAAGTCCACCCAGAGTCCTGCCAGTCCCACATGTCAGCCAACCCCCCTGCATCAAGACCAGCAAGAAACACCTCACCTCTCTGCATTTAACCTTCTCAGGTTTAGAGAAAGGTGTCCAAAGTCAAGAGTCTCCTAATCCATTAGGACACAAACACTGACTGCAAAGAGCAAACAGTCAGTTTATGCCCAAACTCAGTGCATGAGGAGATGCGAGACAGTGGGTCAGCAGAGAAGGAGTGCATGGGGAAGAGTGCCCTGCCTCAGAGCCAGCATGGGTCTTGGCATACCCACTGACTCCCCATTGCCGAGAGGCTTTCAGCAGCAGCAATGAGAATCAGGTGGAAACTTTGTGCTTTCCAATACCTTAAAACAAAAGGCAGCTTGTAAGACTTTTCTCCTTTCCTGGGGACTTGAAGTAGTGGTTCCAGCTTTGCCTCGCAGCTATTTACAGCATCAAAAGCATGCTCATGAGATCGTACCAAGCTACGGCTATACAGCTGAAGAGGAGCACGTGTTTCTTTTTATTATAACTTCTAAAAGAAGCCATAAATGCACCAACCCAGACATCGTGAAATGCTGAATTGCCATTGATAGAAAGATGAGAAACAAAGTGCATTCTACCAGAATGCACCAGAATTCAACCAGATTCTAGTGGAGGTTGAGTTCTATGATGCTATTAGTTAATGATTCTGTGAAAGGAACCACAAACCAAATGTCTGGATACAGGCACGCATTTGTTTAAACACAAGGAAGGAAAAGTTCTATCAAAGTACGCAAAGGCAAGATAAACTTGATGTAGTCTCTAGATGATCAGTTCTGTATGTGATCTATCAGCTGCATTTCCCTGGATGCTCCAATCTCCATTCTTGTCACCTCTGTATTTAGTATTTGTGAGTCACAGTGCTCATTTTCCTAAACAATATAGTATCTTGCTGCAAAATACAGCATCAAGAATGAATAGTTATTGTATCCCCAGCAAGACCCACACAGAACACAGTGGTCTTCTCACTCCTCTTCACCAAGGATGCAGCACACCAACAGGGAAGACACACAGTGGTTACAGCTCCTGCTAGTAGCTTCTCTTTGGCTAAATGGGATGTACATGCCCTCACAAGCCAGCTTTATTTTCATTTATTCTTTTAAGCAAAAGCTAGTTAGGCACAGACTAATAGAGTGGAAAGGTTAATATGTTTAATGGTCATAAATAGAAGTCTTTGACAGAGTCTGAACAAGACTAATAGGTAAGGGCAACTAATGTTTCTTTGCTTCAGCTATACTATCTTTGCCATCACAAAAAATACCTGCTGTAAAGATGCTTCAGATTGTTCTATCTGCTTTCTAAATGATATGTGTTGCTCAAGGAAGTCACTCTGTAGCTTATTCCCCTGACTGAATTTCCATATGCCATATGCTTAGAAGCAGAAAGGAGCCTTTCTGCAGTCCTGCTGCTTGAGTGAATCCCCATGAACCTCTTGTCTGCTTGGCTCTCCAGGAAGTAGCATTGAATCTCCTCAGTAGTGTTTTAATTGGCACTGGGAGAACATGCTGTCATCACCCCCCTTCATTCTCTAATGTATCGTTCCAAAATCATAATGCTACTTCTCTAATTACTTTATTTGGCAACCCAAAAATAATGTGTAATTACAGTGTTCACTATTAGCCTGTAAGGACAGAGGACCAGATCATTTGGAGGACAAAAAAAAACTCAGGCCATTAGGTCCTGCTCACAGTCAAACATGAGTCTCCAAAGGAAATGTGTGGCTGTCCATGAAATATTGCTGGCATCTTTGGGAGCAGTTTTCCTTTAGACCAGTATTGAAGTATTGAACCAATACTCCAGCATGACAGAGGCACAGTAACTCTGGATATGGCATATTCCCATACGAGATGCTGAACAAACGTCTTTACCACATGTGGTCATTAAAGATTTGATGTCAAGATGAAAGGTGTTAACCTTGGAAACCTGGCCAGATTCCAGCATGGGTAATTACATTCTGCCTCCCTAAGCAGTTCTCTGTGGAGTTTCAGCTGGACATTTCAGATCTTAAACCGTTATGTAGCCCTGCTGTGAGTGGTTTAAGAAAAGGACTTTTTGATCACTGTGACAACTCACTGATACTGTGCATCAACAGCTTGTATTATGAGTTGCAAATCTTAGAGCAGTAACAAATCATGCCATGCAAAAACTACTCCAGTTACTGAGCACTGCTGCAGCCCTTTTACATGTGAGTAGCTCTAGGAATGCAGAGAAACCTACTGAGCTGTGGGTTGAACCTTTTGAAAAGGAAAGATTGTATTCTCACTCCCAGTGCCTGCCTTGGAAGAAACTCACAGGCTAGGGCTGCTGTTTTACTGGCATTAGCTGTTAGTTTGCACTGTGTCACTATTTCTCATAGAAGCAATCCTGCTTGGATCCGAGAGTCATGGAGAAATTTTGCAGTCTTTTAACACCATTATCAAGTGCAAACATATCAAGTGCAAACATGGCATATATAGCCTGGCCACTGGATGCTACCAGCACATTGAGCACTGCATCACTGAGACCTGCTTGGCAAGTAGAGCATTTACAACGCCAGACACTTCTCAAGGAAGGTTCCCCAGAGGCAGTATCTACATTGTTGGGCAGATGCTCCCTGCAATCCTTGTCCCAATGTACACACCCTTGCCCCACACTGTCTGTTCCAGGACATCTGTATGCACAGCCATCCCCCACGTGCACTAGATTTCCTTGTGAGGAAGCCAGAGCGTGCCTGGGGATGGGAGCAGAGCTGCATGCCGAGAGGTCCACAGCTGGTCCAGGGACTGGGGCAGTGGACAGTAACAAACTGCAGCCTGATTTCAGAGGGCAGGCAGAAAGAAGCACTGAGAATATTTGCACAAGTTTCCCAAGTGTTAACAAGACTGTAGTTATTACCATCCTCATTAGGGCCATCTTTTCCTCCTAAAACAGCATCCTGCTTTAGTGAAGCAGACAATTCCTGCAAGTTCCATACTGAACAATGCTGGCTCCATGCAAAACCGCAGTGCAGAGATTCACTGAGGCTGTAACACAACTGATTTAACTGCAAGAGGCTTCAAGGAGTGTGAACTCACACACAGCACAGGAGATTGCTGTAAAATATGTTGACCATCTTATGAATATAAGATTAGAAATAAATCCTTATTTATGTAACTCCTGAGCCTACCTGATCTTGTATTGATTACCATGCTATCTTAGATTTCAGAAGAGCTTTAATAACACTATACGGTAACCAGAGGCAGTGATGCTCTCCTTTCAATGTTAAGTTTCTGACACCGCAAAGAACAACATGGATCATTTGCAGGAATTTTCCCAGTGCTCAACATGCAACTTATCAAATTCCCTTCAAGCATTCATCACACCCATGCAAATAATTTATTCTTCTTAACAGACACTTTGTGTTTGATCACAATGACAACTTAGTGCAGCTACTCTGTATCAAACACATTAGGGAGCTTCAAACCTCAGAGCAACAGCTAAACCACATTGAGGAGATGATCCATTCCTGCTGTCTCTGCACACAGTTACAACTCATGAACACAGTAAGATTCAGTTATGTCAGCAAGGACTGCAAAACCAAGACCATGCTTTTGAAAGACAATCTGTTAATCCTGAAAAGGATTAACACATTGGATGATAAGCAAATGCTCAAGATTATTGTTACAAGAAAGGCACTTTGATTATAAACTACTTTTTTATCATTTACAAGTCACTTGTCCTGCAAATACACATGCACTAATTTGTCTATGAAACCCCTGGGAAGCCACAAACAGGTTCCAGGATCTGCTGATCAGTGTAAGCAGTCTGTTAGAATAGCTTCAGCAAATAAAAGAAATGCAAAGTACTGAAACATACCTAGAGGACAGAGTCTCCTGGCTGAGCAGGATTGCAGGCTGGCACCCAAAGAGCCTGTAATTTGGGATGGAACGGCTTCTACAAATCAATCAGTACAGAAAGCAAGCATCACACAAGCTCTGCATTTACCAGGCACTGTTTGACAGCAAGAAACAAGCTACAGCATAAAAAATTTCTATGTATTTTAAGCCTCCATCCTAAACTGACTCCTCATACAATTCATCTGCAGGCTGTAATTTACTAAATCCATCTGTTGTTCCTGCAGCCTGCTTTCTGGAAATGCTGCATTTCAAGGGTCTGCTTGTTAGAGAAGGTCAAAGAGTAAAGCAGGCCCTTTCATTTTAAGTGACTTAAAAGAAAAGGGAAGGAAATTTATATTTAGAAATAGCAATGATTAACTAGGGGAAATATATTAGAGTATTAAAATAAACGACATAGAATAGCTTTTACTTCCAATTAGGCTGACTTTACTTCAAGAAAAATATTTATATACAAATATAAAAAGCTGGGGAATGCCAACCTATACTGAGATGAAAGCATCTCATAACATTATTCATGTTTAGCCATTAAAATAGTTGATCATATTTTTATGTACATTTTCTTCTTGCCCTTCTCAAGTCTCTGCTTCTGTGCTTTCTTCTCTAGTCACCAAGACTTTTAGCAACTTCTGTCTGTTACCAAGCTGCCTCTTGCAACCACACACCTTCCACATCTCTACAGCCTTCAGAAACACTTCATCTGCTACTACTGCATCATTCCTGGACCCATACACATCACAAGCAAACAACTAACAGGCTGGCCACAGAATTAAGGACACAAATTCCCATACACATCAGTCCAAAACTAAGGGTCTCAAGAGCTGAAGTCTGGACCAGAATCTACCAACTGCAGATTGTAGTCAAGGCTTCTGTTATAGCCCAATGGTTGGGCAGGATAAGGAATACCAAAGCCACTTAAGAAAAACAGAAGTAAGTTGCGGGTAACCCCTGAGTGTACCTTTATGAAGAGCAGAGCACTGTCAGTAGAGTGCAGAACCACACAAGTCAACCCAGAACCCCAGGGGTGTGCCTATGGTCCCTATGGTCATCCACAGGCTTGCTTTAAATGAGCAAGCTCACATACCACTACTGCTGTAGCCATCATCAGGAAAGAAAGAAGAAGCCCTCTGCCCCCTGCTTAAATACCCAGGTGTCAGCTTCCAACTAACCAGAAAAAGGTACAGCACACTCAGCTGCAGTCCTTTTTCAGGGCTGTGCTACAGACCATGGTCACAGCCTTAAGGGACCCAATAATTGACATCATACAAAGTAGTTACTGAGGGAAAACACAATTAATACAGCTGGACTTTGACCAGGAGGTTGGAATCACCATCTGTACAAGTGCAAAAGTATCCCAGGACTCTTATTGGCATGAGTAGTCAGGCTGTCAGTCTAAGAAACATCCCAAGTTCGGGTGCACTAAGGTCATGCGAGAACACTGGTTCAGTCCTGACTCAGAAAAATCCATGTCACCTACTGAGTCACCAAAACCATCCCTTGCAGCATGCGTTTCGTTGGAGTCCCCTTTGTAAGCTCTGCTTAGGCCTGGCTCTGTTTTGCCTATACGATTTAACATGGTGGAAGTCAAGAGTCATATGATGCAATGAGCTGCAGAGTTTGTTTTCTTAGGTGCTCTCCCTCCCTCCCTCCAACTGCAGCCCTACCAAAAGGCTTTTGTCTAAGGGGCAGAATAAGGAGCATAGCAGAGTGTTCACATTTACTTTATGGAAGAGCTACTCCAACAACTCCTCTCAAGCCTCTGAAGTCAGCTCCAGTACAGTTATTTGGCCTAAGTTCATCTAAACTAAATGGGCTGACTTGGTTCAAATGTATTGCACAACCAAATGATAAAATTGGGAAGGGGGGGGAGGGGGGGAATGATTAGTGATGACACATGTATTTAACACTGCATGTCTCCTCTTTCCAGATTAGGAGGAGTTGGCAAGCTTCAGTCTGTACACATGCCAACAGCGGATGTCGGCACATATACAACACTTTTCAGAACAACATACTGTTGAAACATGTAGTTCAACTCAAAGGCACCCCTTCTGTTCCGCTAGCCCAAAACAACTATCTGGATTGTCTTGCTTAATATGGTAGGATTTGTAGCACAGCTCTTAATGCTGCTTTAATCTGATTTCTTTATAGACACTTTTGAAGTGCAGAGAAGTAGGAAGGAGCAACTGTGCTGTACTGTGCACGAGGTCCCCCACATCCACGTGAACCAGGGGAGGTGATGAAACTGCTGACAAGAGGGAAATGGCAAAGAAAAGGGGGTGGCATACCCAATGCAGGAATACAAGCCTCCCTTCAGCCTTTACCTTTCCTCACATGCCTTTTATTTCCAGTCTGAAGCACAGAGAAGTACGACGCTGACAGGCTCACCCTGGCTTGTTGTCAGTGTGTCTCCAGAAAGCCATCAGTTAGGATGGGAAAGAAGTAACATCTGCAAAATAAATAAAAATGTATATGAGTGGTAGCTGAAGTGTTCTGCATTCATTAGCAGACAGCTCTGCTGTGCTGAATTCAGATTTGTAAATATGTTCAGTTCCTTCCTCCTTTTCCTGTCAATAATTTTGGTGTGAACACTTATAAATTCAGTGTTCTGGCCCCTCCAGTCCCATGTTCTTTTCTCTGCTTCATTCCCCCCCCTCATCTCTTCAATTATTTGTCTTCTTTCTCACAGCAGAGAACACTCATAAACTAAAAACCATGCAGGAAAAAAAAGCCCTAATAAACGCAGAGAAAGACACATTTTGGTGTGGGTCTGGAGCGGTGCTGAGTGTATCAGAAGCGATCAATACGCCCCACATGATACGGATGGCTTTTAGACATTGGAATCATTTTCCTTTGGCTTCTGATCTGGCCACCCCATCCCACCACTACCCTGACAATTTCCTTTGAGTCTCACTTCCTACCAGCTGTTTGCATTTCTTTCCCCCTTTCTTTCTGAGTAACTTTAGCACTGGGAAGGAGGTGATCAGTCTGCAGAGACTCAGGGAGGGCTTCCTGCTATGGGACTCAGAGACATGTTCGTGTAAGGCAGGAGACTGCCAAAGCCTCCAGCTCTGTTCTGCACAAGTTTGATGTGCTAATGTGGGGATCACAGAAAGAGCTGCAGCCAAGGTTGTCATAATAATCCTAAGCACTTTTCACTCTTCACCAGCAGCACCAGTCCCCATGGGTACCTCTTGATGAAGCAGCCTCTAGTGTATCTTTCCTTTCATTGCCCTCTTGAGCATCCAGAGAGCAGTTCTCCAGTCAGATGTCCCTGGTCACAACTACACACAGTTTCAGTGTCTGCGTTCAGTTCAGCAGTTCACTGCTGCCATCCAGCCCTGTTTCCAGCAATGATCCTCATTCAGTTCTGTCTAACTCAGGTTTCTTGAAATAATTCTTTTAGTGCCCTTTTAACTGTCTTTTAGTCAGGGGCTCATTTGGACAGAAGCAGGCTGAGGATTTGAAATTACACTGCCCCATCTGATCAGCTTCGGTGGGAGATGTGCAAGAAGGGAGGATGTAGTTGGAAGCTGGGTCTGGATAATAACCTCTTAACCAGGCTCAGCGTGTCCTGGATAACATGTCTGAGCAGAGCCTGGGCTAAAAGAACAATATTTGGATTTCTCCTGTACTTTGTTCCATGCAGTGTACAAACAGGAATCCCAGGACAAAGTGTATGCCATGTGAATTGTACCAAATGCACGGCAAGGGGCTGCTTCTGTTGGCTTGTAAGGATTTGGTTAAAATGCAGAGGACACTGCCAGAGGAAAAAGGAACCCAGTCCTTTGGTTTGGTAAAAATAAGCTTTTACGGACACGAAAATCAACATGCTTTTCTCTATGATTGATGGAAAAACAGTTGTGGAAGCAATGAGTGATTCTGCAAATCCATCTTCAAGGGTCCTTTTAATTTAGAAGCATGACTCATCGGAGCAGGGACTACTTGGATGGTTGTATGACCACAGGATGCAGCCCTGGAAAAGTGTTTTTGTAAACAAATAAACATGCTCCTTCCTGTTGGAAACTCAGATCCTTCAGCATTGGGCAAGCGCCTGAGAACCTGACAGGGAAAGGAGTAAGAAATATTAAACACGATGCCAGTTGCTTGGTCCAGGTCCAACAGCAAGAGGTGAATGAAACACATCGAGTGAAAAATAGATGAGTCTTTTAAAGTCCTTTAATAATCTGAAGTGTTGTTTGTATCAGGAACAAAGAAAAGACATGTTAAGTGGAAATTGCCTGCAGAGACAGTCTTACAGCCTGGCAAAATGGAAACAGAGGGGATCTTCTAGACAAAGCAAGACCCAAAATCTGCACTGGGGGATTTGACAACAGCTTGTGCTATGTTGTGCTGTACGTGCAGAGAGTTATCCAAAGATCACAGTCTCCAAAATGGATTTCACACTATGGCTTTTGACATCTGATGAAGTCTTTGGAGAGAGATTATCCTCTTTTCTGGAGAAAGCAGGATGCTGGCCCCCATCAGCAGGCTGCAGTGCCTTCACTACTTGCCTCCCAAGGGGGAAAAAAGTCCCAGCAGCTGGAACCATTTCCAGAAAAGCATGTAGACAGTAGAAAACAACCTAAATATTGCAATGTCAGGGAGTCAATTTTCTGTTGGTATTCTAAAAGCTACCTTTTGGCAGTTGTTAGTGAATCCTTTAAGTACACTTAAATCAATGCAGAGAGTCAAAGAAACACTGAAAAACATGTGAGATTAAGATGGGCAGAGTGAATCAAGTAGGGAAATGGCTGAGCAGCTGCTGGAGCCTTTTTGCTGTCACAGACCAACAAACCTGGAGGATGCTCCAAACCCACACAAAATCCTGCTTGTGCCCAGGCCCAGGTGAGGGAAGGAAAGGCAGAGTGGGAAGAAGAATGCAAGGTTTTGCCCTTGCCTTAGCTGGGTCGAGATGTTTCAGTTGCAAACGATAGATCTATTTTACCTATTAGAGCTTGTCTAGACTAAGGAAATGTTCCTGCTATGACTATGCTGAGGTAATTACACCAGTGTAAAACCCTTTGGGCAAAACAGAGCTTTCAGTGGCCTGATTTACTCTGGTCACTTGCCAGGATTAGTTCAGCTGGTACCAGCCTATCCTCCAGGAGCTCCTGCTCCCAGCTGGAACCCCACACAGGCGTTTTCTTCCATCTCATCTGAAACATTTGCACTGCCAATCTATCAATCAAACCATCCTCTGGGATGATCTGCAAATATTCTTCTCCAAAAGAAGGGTAAAAATTTAGAAGGTGCCTCTGTTAGTAGAGAATTGATTAATTGGCTACAAAAGTAACTCTGGTTTTAAACTAAAGCATACTTTGGTTTGTGTATGCATATCAAGGAAACATATTTGCTGCAAACACTGTGAAATAGGAAGGCAGACGTAGGATGTTCAACCTTCCAGAGGCAGATGTGTCTCTTAGATTAAATGAACTCGTATGAGAGGATAAAATGTGTCCAAGGAGAGTAAAATGGGAGCTACCCCGAAGTGATCCTACCAAATTAATAAAAAAATGAGGAAGAAAAAACATAAATTAACTAAATCCAAGTGCTTCACTCTGAAGCGCCTTTTAAAGAACAGAAGAGGAAACTTTAACCCAGAAGTCAGTGGCAACATTTACATTGACTTTAAAGGAGAGGCTTCACTCAATATAACGTGTACCATGAAGCCACATAACACCGCTGTGCGTAGCGCGGTACAGAAATGCATGTGCTGAGTTTCACACACAGCCCTCAGAGAACAGGCTGATAAATGCAGGATGAGGAACAGAGGGATTGACAAGCAGACTTGGTTATAATTTAATCTGGTTTACTGTTATCTGCAGGTGCTACAGTTAAATGTTCTAAAAAGCCATTGCACACCTTTAATTCTGAGCAGTTACTGGAAGGCCAGTTAGAAACTCCAACAGTGGAACAAACACGCTGCTTTGAAAGTCTCCTTTCCAAAAATAAAAAAGGAGGGGAAAAAAGTATGTCTGAAGCACAAAGATGACATCAGAAAAGTGCCTCAATTCACACATGGCTGCACCTCTCCAAAAAAATTAAACCAGGAACCCGGGATTGATTTAATCACCCATACAAGCGAAAAAACGTAATGAAGATACTCAGTGCCAAATTGGTTTCTTGGGACCTTTTCCATGTAAATAATACAAATCAAACCTTGAAGTTCAGTGCAGATATGATCTGACAAGTAAGCCAGGCTCTTGCTTTTACTTTGATCCAGCTCCAGAAATATTTTATCCAAGGTAAAGTTGGTTTTAAGTGTTTTCCATTTCAATTTTTAATTTTGGATATTCATCATATAGGAAACTTGCTTATAATGCTTAAAACATCAGCCTGGCTGCACCGACTCGCCATATCACGCAGCAAGATTTCCTTCTCTTTGCTCCTAAGAGGGAGAACATAAGGAGCTCCCAATGCAACAGGGGTTCAGTTTCTGCTCTCTCTCTTGTTTTAATGGTACAATGAACATGGACAACCCGAGTGGAGTACTTCCATACATCAAGTCAAGCTGACTCCAGTAGCTTCAGCACTGTCCCACTGCTCAGAGGTGGGCCAGTGAATAACACTTTTGAATGTAATAAGATAAATAGGCCTTTGTTTTCTGAGTGATGCCCCAAATTCCCCCCATGCTGCCATTCCCTCAGTATGTGTCTGGAAGTAACAGTGTCTTCTCTTGATAGAAAACCTCCATATTAGGCTTATTTAGGGTTTTTTTTTTGTTTGTTTTTTAGTTTTATACTTATTTGTTAAAAATACTTTAAAAATCTATTTTTACACCATTCTAAAGCCAGGATGAAGATTCTGCAGTTCAGAAAACTATATATATATATGTATATATACGCTGAACCTTGTTCAAGATTCCCACTGTTATGTGTCTCAATATGGATTTAGGCACCTTGCTACAGGCATCCACACTGCCACAACTCAGCTCTTGTGAATAATGTAAAATCCTCTGGATTCTCTTACTTGCACAAATTGGTATGTAGTATATTTAGAATTAACAGGGCCCCTTTTTCCCTTTTCACTCGAATATGTGGTGTAAGGTTAATGAAAATAAGATGGATCTTTTATTTTGGGTCTTAAATGTAATATTATTAAATGTGCCCACCAGAAATGTAGGATAAAATATTTGCTCTGCTTGAAGATTATGTGATATTTGTATTCTAAGCCTCACCACAGTGGGTTTCTTTAAATAGAAGCTATACTTTACTCCTAAATTGCTTAAGGCAAAGGAAGCAGAGATGATGTTTTTATGAATGTTTAAATGCAAATGGAACTGAGAGTGAATGCTATGCTAGCTAACATCAAAGGCTCACCAAAGTCTCTGCATTAATGAGGCTCTTTGTTTCCTGGATCACAGATTACAACAGGTTTCCAACTCATTGCCAAGGCTTTATCTCCATTTGGGAGGGCTGTAAATCTCAGACGATTTTTTTCACATGCAAAACAAGAGGATCATCTGAAAGAAGAGAGAGGGAAAAAATCTTAAAGTAGCAAATATTTCATTCAAATGATTATTACTCAAAGTGGCTGCAGCTTATTTGATTTTTGTGATGTTTAAAAGAATGGAAATTTGCAGACGGAGTTTCCTATGGGGCAGCCCTCACTCATCTGGATGGGAGAGCCGAGCAGGAAAAAAGCAAAGAGCATCTTTTCCCTCTCCCTTCACACAGGGTAAACCCGGCCCCCAGATCAGACCGAGAATTCTGTGTGATGCAAAATCAGCAATTAGCAGAAAGACGGATTTTGCTTCATTTAAATACATTCAGGACTTTTCAAAGTGGCTCCAACTCGTTCTTCTCCTCCCCAAAAAGTAATGAGATTATATCCCCAGTAATAATACCCTAATTAACAAGAAAAATAGGGACCAAGATTTTTTAGCTTCCTATTCAAGGGCTGAATGTGACAATATGGAGTATATTGGGTCATAAAACCCAATTTACATGGCGTCATTACAGTCTGTGCAGCAGTCTCCAGGACCCAGGGCTATCTTATGCAATCTTAATTAATGAAAATAAATATCGGGGTGTTGTTTTAAGCTACCGGAGACATGCACAGGACCTGTCGTATGTGATCACAAGAGATGGGGAGTTTCCTTTTCCATGGGAACTGCTTGAAAATCCCTCTGACGCCGACACAGAAGTGTCTCGTGTCCTCGGAGCGGGCTGCGAGGAGGGTAATTTGTGTTTCCTGACCCGCGGGGCCACTCAGGAAAACTCATCATTTTCGGCAGTCCAACGTCATGCCTGTGCTGGGAAGGGGCCAGGATGAGGGATGGTGGCATCACCCCGGGCCTGGTGTGAGCTGTGGCCACTCTCTGCGGACACAGGCACCCACATGTCCTGTGCACACCCACGGCCAGCAACATACGACACTTGTGTGCACATGTGTGTGTGTACACATGTATGTGCTAATGTGTCTGAGCACACATGCATTCCTGATATGTGCCTCTGTGCACACACATGTTGATCTGCCTGTGTGCACAATTACATGACCTGATGTGTCTCAACATGTACACACATGTATGTGTTGATGTATGTCTATGCATGCACATGTGTATGTGCTGATGTGTGCCCATGTGTGCACTCTTACACATCCCAAAGTGTTCCAGTGTGATACATGTTGATGTGTCTGTGTGCACACGTAAGTGTCCTTATATATGCCTGTTTGTGCATGCGTGTTGATGTGTGTCTTTGCACACATACATGTCCTGATGTGTCAGTGTACATAAATACAAGTTGTTACATGTCTGTGTGCACACATATTATGAGTTGATGTGTCTCTGTGTGCATGCATATACATGGTGATGTGTGCAAACATACACGTCCTGATCTGTCTCAGTGTGTGCACACACATGTGTTGATGTGTGTCTGTGTGGGCACACACACATGTGCTGACATGTATCTGCAGCTCCATGTGCAGATCTCTGTCCTCTGTGTTTAGTTGCTTTAGTGCTGCCCATCTGGTTATAGATTCGGAGGCAAATGTGAGCATGCAGATGTGTTTGTGTGTGCAGATGTGCTGCTGTATGCAGGTGTGTGCTCATCAGAACGACGATGCATTCTGGGCTATGTTTGGATCCCACTGGTGTGTGTAGCTAAGTGCTCATGTGTGCCAGATCCATAACTGTGAGCCCTGATCTGTGTGTACAGATGTGTGTGCAGATGGACACACAGGCACCTGTAAAGACTGTGTGGGGCTGCACCAATGCAGATGTGTGCTGATGTGTATTACAGACCATATGCACTCAGAGCTATGTACAGACACAAGTGAAGATGCACACAGGCATGCAGCTGTGTGTGTGCAAATACATACACAGGTGCAGATGAGTGTGTGCACAGATGGGAAAGCAGGCATGTGTGTACACGTGTGGCCACAGGTGTGTGTGCAAATGCATTCTCACACATGCGTGTGCAGGCATGTGCATGTACACATGTGCACACAGGTATGTGTCCACACCTGGGGCTGTACAGAGCTCCCCTTTCAGGACACCATGGGGCCACCCTGCACCCCCAATCACACTCCCCCCCCATCAGATCAGTGCCGGAGGGGGCTCTCCCCGCTGGAGCGGGCTGTCGGTACCTTTAAGACAAGCACTCCAGGACTGTGTGTGCATGTGTGTGTTCATGTGTGTATGTATGTGTGTGTGTCGGTGTGTGTGTGCGCGTGTGTGTGTCTCTGTGTGTGTGTGTACGTGTGTCTGTGTGTGTGTGCATGTGTGTGTACGTGTGTCTGTGTGTTTGTGCATGTGTGTGTTCATGTGTCTGTGTGTGTGTCTGTGTGTATGTGTCTGTGTGTGTGTGCATGTGTGTGTGTCTCTGTGTGTCTGTTTGTGCATGTGTGTCTGTGTGTCTGTGTGTCTCTGTGTGTGTGTCCCTGTGTGTGTCTGTGTGTGTGCCTGTGTGCATGTGTGTGTTCATGTGTGTCTGTGTGTGTGTGTGTCTGTGTCTATGTGTGTGTGTTCATATGTGTCTCTGTGTGTGTCTGTGCATATGTGTGTGTGTCTGTGTGTGTGTGCATGTGTGTTCATGTGTGTCTACGTGTGTGTGTGTCCGTGTGTGTTTGTGTGCATGTCTCTGTGTGTCTGTGTGTGCATGTGTGTCTGTGTTTGTGTATGTGTCTGTGTGTGTGTTCATGTGTGTCTATATGTGTATGTGTGTGTGTGCCCGCCCCCGGCCCCTCCCCGCAGCTGCCAATCACCCGGCGGCCGCTTTGATGCCGGCAGCCCTCGCCCGCCGCGCCGCCGCGCTCGCACACAGCCACCGGCCGCTCCGTGCCTCCGGTGCCGCCGGCGCCCGCTGCTCACAGGGCAACTTTCCGGGGCTCGGAGGGGCCGGGGCGGCAGCGGGGGGGGAGGCGGTGGCGGCGGCGGCACGGAGAAGGGGGGGGGGGCCGGTCCGGTCCAGCCCGGCATCCCGCGACGCCCGCCCGCAGCCTGCCGAGCCCCCGCGGGCCGCCGGGGAAGGGAGGGAAAGGAAGGAGGGGGGGAAAGCTTTAAGAAGGAAAAACAATCATAGTGTTATCTTATTTTTTCAAAGAAAGGCTTTGAAAGGGAATTTGGAAGGGGAAATTAAAGGGAAAAAGTTTAAAAGTTGGAAAGGAGGGGGAAAAAAACTTTATAAAGAAAAATTTGAAGAGAGCGATTTTTTTTTATTAGTTTAAGATTTAAAAAAAGAGAGATTGAGGGAGCAGGGGAAAGAAAAACCACCCCATAATTGCGAAGGGCTCGATCGGGCGCCGGAGAACAATACTCACCGGGAAAGTTGCAGCGCGGCCCGTGAGGGAGCGGCGTGAGGAAAATGCCGCAGCTGGGCAGCGGCGGCGGGGACGACCTGGGGGCCACGGACGAGATGCTGGCCTTCAAGGACGAGGGCGAGCAGGAGGAGAAGATCCCCGAGAACGCCTTCACGGAGCGCGACTTGGCCGACCTCAAGTCCTCGCTGGTGAACGAGTCCGAGGGGAGCGGCAGCCCGGCCGCCGCCGCAGCCGCCGACCCTGAGGTAAACCGGCCTCCCCCCACCCCCCGCCGCTCCCGCCCTCCCCGCCCCGCGCCCCTCAATGCCCGTCCGTGTCTCTCCCTGTGCAGGCCGTCAGGAGGGTGCAGGATCCGCAGAGGGCTTATCAGGAGAAGCTGCCCGAGCACATGGATGATGGTTAGTCGCAGCGATCCCCCTTCTGTGTGTGTGTGTGTGTCCCACATGCGAGTGCTCACCGTCCCCACGGTGGGTGAACTCCGCCGGGTCCCCGACCTCACCATCCCGGAGTGAGAGATGCCGGCCTGGCCGCCATGGCCCTCATGGGAATGCTGCTCCTGTCAGCAGTGAGGCTTCCCAATGCACACCCATGGGACCACAACACCCCTCCAAACACCCTTTCCAAAGGGTACAGAGCAAAAAGACTCCCCAAAACCACACTGTAACCTTTATGGTGGGCCCTGACATGCAGAGGAATCACCTGTCGTAAAGTGAGTTTTGATGGGGAACTTTAATTTTAACAGGTATGAAGCACCAGGACCCAGGGATGTATAAAGGATCTGCGTACTCTGGCTACCCCTTCCTCATGCTCTCAGATCCGTATCTGCCAAATGGATCCATGTCGCCGCTGGTGAGTTCATCCTCTCCTTATGGAGAAGTTTCGTGGCCTCTCTCGCACTGCTTAAGTGTGTTGCAGGTATCGTGAAGGCTTTTTTTCCTGACACATTGCAGCCTGATTCCTAAAATGCCTGAGCACTGCTCTGTCTAAATGGGAGAAAGAATGGGAAGGGGGAAAGATGCTTGGCAGCAAGCGCCTGCCTCGCTCCGAATTTGCTGGAGGAGCTTCTTTTCCAAGCTCCCCCTCCTCTAGGTTTGCCTTTACAATCAAATAAAAAAATGATGTAAGAATGCCCCTTCCTTTTTCTGGGTCACTGACTTTGGAGGCGAGCAGCTTCTGGTGTTTGTGTTCAGGGATATGTCCCGCAGCTCGACTTCAATTTGATATATCTGCTTGTGAGATGGCCAGGGTTTGGCCTGCTTTAGTTAGGGCTCTCTTGTGGATAATGGTCCAGAGACTGGATCTTGTGCTTCTAAAATGGCAATAGAGGTATTTAGGAAAAGGTTCCATGCTGCTGGAGGACTGTTCCTGGTCTTCTTTCTATGAAGTTTTTTCCCTCTTGGGTCAAATCAGCTTTAGTAACTCTCTATATTCTCATGCTTACAAGTTTTGCTGCCTGAATAATTGAACTAAAGGCTTCTCTGCAAAAGCTGTCTTTTCCCATCGCCAGCTCTATCAGAACGCCAGAAAATCATGTCACAATGTTGCAGCAGTCATTTGGTGCTTCTGTTGCTCCTGGGAAGCCGGCATTGCTGCATTCATTTCAGACATGATTCTGTTTGCAATCAGGAAATGAGAACAGAACATCATTTGGTTTATTTTGGGTTTAGTTTTTCATTTTTAAACGGATAAGGTTGGAAAAGAATATATAACCTTGTGCTTAACTTCAGTCATTTGTTGGCTGGAGGGGTTGGATGTTAAACTGACGCTGTGAAAAAGTGATGGATTGTGGCATGTGAAACTCCAGTTAAGGTGAGATGAAATACTGTCTGTGGGAATCACTGCTGTGCCCTGTGGGCCGACACTGCTGGCCTGAGTCGCAGGAGATGGGTCCCTCCATGAGCCTGCCTCAACCCCAGCACAGCCCTTCTTGGGGGCACAGATTCCTTTTCCTGCAGACTGCTGGAACTTTGCTGAAGTCAGTTTTGAGGATCTGTCCCTAAATCTTGGACTCTTCCTTGGGTTTGCATCCAGGAAAGATGCATTTGCAAGACAGGGCCAGTGTACGCTGTTGTAATCCAAATAAGCATTTCTCCTGTTGCTTCCCACCTTTGTGTCCCTTCATTCAGGTACCAGGTATCCCCCTCACCTTCCCAAAATGTTAAGCTGCTCTCTTCCTGGTAAATGTTTAAGTCTATTAAATTTGTCTTATTTAAATGTATTTAGTTTGCTCCCTAGTATAGAATCTGGGTAAGTTCAGAGTTACATTAGCACAGCAACTCCTTCTTGTAATGGAATATTTCTTTTAATCTTAAACCCTTACTAGATGGGCCATGAAGTGCAATAGTCTATTTATTAGCAATTAAAAGCAGATTGTGGCTTGTGAATTGCTTTTCCCCTTGATAATCTAATAAAACCCCAAGTGGTTCCTGTCGGAGCAGGAGTAAATAGGTGGTGCAGAACTCAAAGGGGGTAAATGAAGTAGCAGAGAGGGGAAGATTCCATCCCCTTGGGAGCCACAGGAATCATCCCCTGCCCCAGCCAGCTTCACTGAGGCCCGTTCTGATCCTGTGGTGATTTGTTGCGTGCTTTAAGAAACTGATCTGATTTAACAGACTTTTAACTCACAACCTAACAGACATGGGAAGATTCTTCCTCAGATAAAGGCTGGTCTTGTGGTTTTTCACTTGGTGTAATAGCTATTCAGTATTGGAATAGCTATTCCAGTATTGGAATAGCTGGGCAATTTTGTCTTATATTTATATTGACTATGCAAAGGTTATCATAGTAAATTGTGTATTGCTTTTGTATAGATTTATTGCTACTGTGTATACTGTATGAACTGTGGGCTATAATCTGGTGGCTGTTTCCAGTAACTGAGGAGGTCATATGTGTGACCGAAGATTGCAGATACTTTACCATCCATAGAAGTGTGTTTAATTAACACTTTAGCAAAAGTAGAGTCGGGAGAGGAGGGTTGTGTGAGTGAATGGCATTATGTACCCCACTCGTGGGTGCTCTCGATAGTAGAGATTGTATGTTGGTTAATGCTTCCTGGAAACGGGTGTTTGCAGCCAGGATGAAGTTCAGAACCTTACAAAACTAAAAATTAAACGAATTAACCCAGGAGTGCTTTGGCAGACTGTCAGAGCTTTACATTTACCTGACTGAAAAACAGAATACACGACTGTAGATGAAGGGCAGCCGAGGCTGAGGGCTGAACCCCACTCAGCGACTCACTGTAAAACCACAGTTCTGCTTTGTGGGCTCCCTCCAGACCCCAGCTGGGTGCTACGAGTGGTGCTGGAGCCAGCCCGGGTGGGTGTGTTGCTGCCAGTGGTACCAGTGTGCTGCTTTCCTCTTTTTCCTTCTTATTTTCTCAGCAGCATCACTTTTGTTTTGTTTCCCTGAGGTGGTTATGGCCTGCTAACTGTTCCTCTGCTCACCCTAGCATCCTGCTGAGCTCCCCACATCTCCCCAGCCAAAATTGCCTCTCTTTACCAAAACATACTCACTTGTGTTATTTACGTGCTGTGAGACACCCCCCTGCAGTCCTGTGTCCAGATCTGGGGCCCACAATACAAGAGGGACATGGAGCTGTTGGAGCGAGTCCTGAGGAGGCCATGGAGATGCTGCGAGGGCTGAAGCAGCTCTGCTCTGGAGCCAGGCTGAGAGAGCTGGGCTGGTTCAGCTGGAGAACAGAAGGCTCCTGAAGGGGAGACCTGAGAGCAGCTCCAGTGCCTAAAGGGGCTGCAGGAAACCTGGAGAGGGGCTTTGGACAAGAGCCTGTAGGGACAGGCCAAGGGGAATGGCTTGAACCTGCCAGAGGGGAGACTGAGATGAGCTCTTAGGCAGAAGCTCTTCCCTGTGAGGGTGCTGAGGCGCTGGCACAGGGTGCCCAGAGAAGCTGTGGCTGCCCCATCCCTGGCAGTGTTCAAGGCCAGGTTGGACACAGGGGCTTGGAGCACCCTGCTCCAGTGGAAGGTGTCCCTGCCTGTGGCAGGGGGTTGGAACTGGATGCGTTTTAAGATTCTAGCCTGTGATTCTATGATTTTGCTCTGAAGTGATGCACTGGACATGTCTGGGTACCTAACAGCAGCAGCAAGGCCAAGCTCAGTTGATGTCTCCAATGAGCAGCAGGATGTAGCAGGAGCCACCCTGCACTGGGCAGATCCTGGGCATTGGGCTCAGTGGCCACCTTTGCTCCAGGTGGCAAACATGAATTTAGGGTAATTCAGCTGTAATGAGGCTGTTAGAGCATGCAAAAGTAGCCTGGCCTGGCAGTGAAGCTATCAAAGAGGGAAGGGAGGGCTGGGGGTGAAGAAGTAGCCTGTGCATGCATCTGAAACCTCAGAACTTTGCAAGGCACCAGGAGAACCGTTTCTCACACATCACTCTGGTCTCACATATGTGCTTGGTGGTGGCTCTACTTTGGCTCTCCTGACTTGCAAAATCCAGCTTTTCCTTGAGTGGAATATATAGGATTTACCAGTTAAAAATCTGCAAGGAACTGCCTAAGAATACTGACAAGCTGAGGAACTGTTTTTCTAACTGAAATAAAAAATCATAAAACTATATCCTTTTTTTAAATAGTACAAATGACTTTAAATCAAATTAAGTTACATCCTTAGTAAGAACATCAGCCTTTTAGGTGGTTACAAACATTAGAGGTCAGACATGGTCAAACATGTTAACACTTTGATCAGATTAAAATATTTTTCTTGCTACAGTTATATAATTGAGTTTAGACCTGAGGGGGTTTTCTGAACATTGTTATATCTTGTACCATGTGGTAGTTAAATGGTAGAAGGAGCACTTATAAGTTCCTTTAAGTTCCTTTTGTAAATAGGTTTATAAAAGAGGGGAATGAGCCATGCTGCCCTTATGTAGGGCACAAGGTCTCTCCCCTCCAGTCCATGGCAGAGCTCCCAGGGGAGCTCTTCACACCTTCTGTGCACCTCTGTTGTTTGAGGTGTATGCAGGCAGAATTCAAAGGTTTTATATATAAAGTTGAGGCACTGGACTTTGTGTCTGTGTGAGAAAAGAGATCCAAGAGCCTCAGTTTCTTTGGAGAACAGACACTACCTCATTTTCTTCATTATGAAGTTGTCTAACCAGAGCTGATGCAGGAGCAGAAGGGTGGTGGTACCTTCCCAAGCTCTGCACATCTCAAGTCCCCAAATGAGGCTGCAGGTTCCAGTGTTCAGAGCCTGGTCCCTGTGGTCCAGCGAGCTCCTTGAGCTTGGTTCCTGCTCAGAGGGTTTGAAATGTCCCCTTGGGCAGGGCAAGATGAAAGTGCAGTTACTGCTGGCCTGGGGCCACAGGTCCCACATGTCTAAACTGAGATCAAAAAGCATGGAGCTGAAATCCTCCTGCTGCCCTTCGCTGGACGGGAGCAGCTGAGCTCTGGGACGTGGTGCTGCTCCATCCCTTTGCAGGAGGAGGCTGTTGCCCCCGCAGCAGTTGGTGGAAGGAAGTCTGCAGCTCAGCTGCTTCTGTGCAGAGGTCTTTCTTTCTGTCCCAGCTTGCACTGTCGGGGCAATGGTTCACTGGTGCTTTTTCTTGTGTTGGGTTTGGATCCTGTTGAAATCAGTGGGAAAACTCCCTGGAGCGGCCATGTGATAGGGGTTTGTTGCTGTACGTGAGAGGGCTGCTGCATCCCTCTCCAGATGTAGTGCATGGAGGGAGGGCAGCTGAAAGCCATCGGTAGCTCTGCACATTCCCAGCAGTGCCTGCAGCATCCCAGCCAGCTTCCCTGGCATGGGGCTTGTGCTATAGGACGTCACTGGGACAGTGCCCTCTCCCCATAGATTGTTATATTCCCAGCAGAAAGCATTTGGAGTGCGGTGCCTGCTGATGGATGTCCTGGCAGACACACAGATGAGTAACTTATTCCCTCCCGACCAGAGTGAATCCACTAATTCCAGCTCTGCTACCTAACTTGAAACAGGGTAATGGTGAAAATAACTTTTTTCTATTAAAGCGTGATGGTGGAGAGGTGGATGTACCAAGGCACAGGGCTTCTGAGGTCATTTATTGCATGTCTGATTCAGCCTTGGTTCCCCCCCAAGGAAAATTCTTGTGTTAATTTCTGAGTTCATATCACACCCTCAATTTTGAAGCAGAACTTCCCTTTGAAATAAATTAGAGAGTTCTGCTTAAGAAGCAGTGACATGATACAGCACTGCCTGTGTGTGGTCTAATATAACCTTATTTTTAAAATCGTTGGGAAGGCAAAAAAGAGAAGGAGAAATGTCACAGGGAAGCAAAACCCCAAGTTTTATGTAAATCCATGCATGTGAATGAGTGTGCATGTGATTCAGACAGTTCAACAATATCTGCTCTCTTACTGGGGTTCCTTCACAGTCTACCCTGGAACTGGCTTCCCAGGCATGGGGTGCTTTGTCAGTGCGGAGTTGCTATGAGATGTGTATGGTACATGCACCGTTCCTGCAAGCTTCCAACTGTTGCTGTTTGTGAAATGCTATTAGCTCAACTGATTGAGAATTTGGAGAGAATAGCAAAACCTTCATATCAATCCAAGCTCCTCCATGTTAAGGATTGATATGTTTGAAGTTGTAACTGTGAAGTACAAAGTGATTTGGGGTTGAGCAGCACATGGCATGTGCTTTAACCAGGAGAAGGGAGGTGTGGGCATTTGCTGTTCCAATGTACCCATTCAAGCAACCACGCGTGTTCCTGTGACTAAACAGCCATTGCAGACTCTGTGGAGATGACTCTCTTGACTGCTCTCACAGATCATCTGTGAAAGGCCAGATGCTAATCACAGGCTGAATCCCTCTCTATCTGTAGCATGATCTGCAAGTGAAGCAGGTTTTCAGGATACCGGTGGTGTGAACTGCACGCCTGAGATTGCAGTCTGGTCCAGACTGTGTGTGTCTGCATGTACAAGACATGGTGGTTATTGGTAGAGCACAGTGAAGTGCTGAGAAACTTCAGCAGTTTGGGGGAAAAATCTACAGATTGCTATTAATGTCATATCCACAGTTCATAGAATCACAGAGTGGTTTCATACAAGCTGGCCTTTGAGCCCCTCACTAGTTGACCATAGGGAAGGTGAAGTAAAGACTTCATGTATGCTTACAGGAGGCTGTGCTGGACAGGGCAGGTTTGCATGTGCTACCGTTAAGTTACTAAAATCTCTTCCATCATGTGTGAGTTAAAGAAATCCTTAAGGATTGTCTCCTCCTGCTTGTTGCATTGATTTGAAGAAGGACTAGATGCCAGACATCCTCTTGCAGAGGTCATTGCTGCTGCGGGAACTTCTCTCCATCCCACCTCTGCGAGGCTTTGGGCTGTCTGCGCCATCACCTAACACCTCTCCTTTGCTGTGCACTTCCTTGGTTTCCCATGCCTTTGCTGCTCCAGCTCACTGCTCTGGGTGCCAGGAGATGGCTTGCATCAGCATCTCTCCCAGCCTGATGTATATATGCTCTTACCTCATCATTTACCAGTGGTGGGTGGAGGGCACAGAAATAGGAGAGGATGTACAAGTTGCTTCCTGAGCTCTTTGCAGAGACACTGCAGCAGGGAAAACTCCTCAGCCTGACCAAATCCCAGGTAGCACCAAGCTGGGACCTGTGAGTGCCCCCTCCCCACAGACTCTTTCATGTGCTATTCTTCCAAATCTCTCTATAACATGATACTTGCTTATTAGTCTGTGTGTCTGGAGGATGAAACAAAGGTTTGGTAGGAGGATGGGTGACTCAGAGGATTGGTAACAGGATACAGAGCTGTTCGTTTCCGAGTTTCCAGTTTTAATCCAGCTGAATCAGTAAAGCCCGAATGGCTGCTCTGTCTGCTGACTTGTCCAGTGGTCTGTCCAGGAGGGCACAGCTCCCTTCACCCCCAGGCAGGGTGAGTGTTCCATGGTGTGGATGAGGATTTGTTCTGGGAACCTGCAAAGTCTGTGCCAAACCCTCTGTGAGTATCAAGTCTTCGTTCTCACCTCAGGACAGCACATGCTGCTGGCTCACAAACCCACCTACTTCACGTCTTTAAGGAAGTGATTGCAACATCATGTGCTTCTGACTCTTGATTACAGCAGGATCCTTTTCTTGGTCACCTCCTAGTGGTCTTGGACAAAGAGCTCTCACCTTCACCTCCTTATGGAGCAAGTTATCCCTGCTCTGTCCCGTGGGATCTCTCATTTTTTGCCTTTAGGTCTATAATTTATGACCGTTCCCAAAGTTATGAAGGACTATTTCACCACCAGTGCCTCTGTGAAGTGGTTTCATGGAGAAAGTGAGACAGTTGGACAATACTGAGAATGAGGAGGATTGGCAAAAGATGGCGGAGTTAATGGTACTCACCCAGAGGATCCTGCTGGCTGGAGGTGCTGGGCAAGAGGTCACCAAAGAAGCTTTAAACCACTGCTCCTCTCCCGCCACCGCTTCTGTGCTAAAGACAGCTCAGCTGCAAGGAGAAGAATCTGGTTCATTGTGTTTCATGGGGTCCCAAAATCAGTATTTTGTTAAAGAAAACAATAAACTCAACAATGCTGTGGTAAGTTTTTGAAACCAAAGTCAAGCTGGATCCTAGAATCTGGAGCACTTTTCCCCTCCAGTTATAACAACTTTACATTTGATTAAATGATAGGCAAAAAAACCATCTCAACAGTGTCTCTTTTGTTCCATTGAGAATCTGGAACTATAATATACAAAGTACACGTCTGCCTTGAAGAGCTATGCAGTAATCATGGACTGACCAAAAAAGCTCCTTTTTTAAGTGATTCAGCTTGTCTGCTCTATATTGAATTTGTGTTGTGCTGTGGTTTGCTCCAAGGAACAGCAGACACAAGTGTAAACAGAGGTTCTTCTCTGATGGGACTTAACACAAAAGTAAAATGTGAAAGCCCAAGATCATAAAAGTCTGCTTGACTCAGCATGAGGGGATTGCAGCAGTAAACACACTGTGGAAGGAGAGCTGGGAGGATGCTATTCCCAGCAAAATGCTCAGGAAGGCTCGGGAATGGGGAATTTTTAATCCGACACCAAGGAGATGGCACTGTGGAGACTGCTTTCATGCTTAGGAAATAAACCATCCTGAGATCTACCACATGAAAAAGTGTTGTTCTTAGCATGGAGAGGCTGATGAGCTGGGTCTCGTTACGTGCTGCTGCTTGGCGTTACTGGTGTGGAAGCAGAGATAGTGAGGAGGAGTCGCCATCATCCACAGACCTTGCTTTGCGTGACTCTGCCCTAAAAAAGGGCAACTAATGTGGGAGGCAGTGCACAACCCCTGACAACAGCATAGCCGAGGTCGAGATTTGGCCTTTGAGCTTTGGCTTCCTGCTATAACTTAGAGTGGGGCATTGCCAGCTTTGAAATCCAACTGTCCAAAGGAATATGTGGAGTCAGAAATCCAGGTGAGGTTCTGGGGGATCACGTCTCTCTGTGCTGAGTGTTCCTTTGAGATACCAAGTGCTGTCACAATTCAGATATGCACAGGAACCCCAGATCCGAAGTGGAATAATAGTAGATAAAAACTAAAGGAACAAACCCACCCAAACCTTTTTGTTTGACTTTCCCTGATATAAAGCAATTTCTCCAGGACTCTGCACCATATGAAACACATTATAAATGCTCTTGTAAAATCCACATCATTATACCACATGAAAGGCCGGGTCCTAAAAATAGCCACTCGGAGAGGATGCAGGCTAGTAGCAATTTCGGTGATCATGAAATAGTTGTGTTGACATCCCTGTGCATGCACACCCACAGAAAGCTTTGACTTTCGAATATTCTTAGCAACATTTGTGCTTTATGGAATTTTCCACGTTCTAGTCCCAGGAATAGTCCCTTGCTCAGGGGTGTTCCCTTGTGCTCTTATCCCCATGTTTGTAACTTGGATTTTATTGAGAAAATGGGTAACTCATTTTTATTTTGTTTAATTTTACATGAAACTCTTTCTTTGCTGTCAGTTTGACAGGATCAGTTGTATTTCCCTCTCTCCTATCGATGGAAATTCTTTTCCTTCAATAGACACGCATATCCCTGCATTTTGGAGGGATAACTGTCAAAATGTAAACCTAGAGCTTTAGGTAGCATGAGGAGCAGCCACATCTACCCAGCCTTTGAGCTGCTGTAGTATTTACAAGAAAGTAAATGAAATCTGCAGTAATCATGCAGCAATGTATCCCCAACAAAAAAAGTTCTTCCTCATCCCAGCCATAAGAACTTGGCTTTTGTTTGGCAATATGAAAGGGTGCAGCCTCCTGGCTTTGGGCTTTGGCTGGAATAAATTGCTGTAGCTCTGGGATAGGCAACAGAGTCCTGCCAACTGATATCACTCGAGATCTTTTTGAAGAACTCATCAGGTTTGATTTTCTTGCTGTTGTTTCGGGTTTAGCTGGTTACTTGTCTGAAATCATCACTATAGGGATAGTTTTCTGTAAAGAATGTTTGAATCTTCAGTGCTGATCTCATTTGCATGTTTCTTTTGTAAGTAGAGATGGGGATGCTGGAGCTGTACAGCCTCAAACATGAGGATGGCTGAAGGTTTAAGCCTCGCCAGGGTTTTAAGTGTGTGGTCCCTCAAAAGCCAGTTGGAAACAGTCTATTTCCTCAAAATAAGTTTGCTTTTGGAACTGGAGCAAAATCTGTGGCAGTAGCGAATGCAGTAATCGAGTGCTGAAGAAATGACATTGCTGCTTAAATAGCTGGCATGAACATCCTTGAGGTCTGAAGTTTCATTCAAATCAGATGGAGCTGTGGTTGTAATGGGGCAGGACACAGGCTCTTCAAGCAGTGTAACTCAGAGTGATTTACTGCGAGACTTAGAGCTGTTCTCTGCATTGTTTTAACTTAAGGGCAGCTCTTGTCCCTCGTCCAGGTCTGTGCCTTTTCCAGTGGAAGCAGGCTTCCAGTTTTTAGATGGATCAGTTGAATTCTTGCAGGATGTTACTGACCTTGAAGGATCAAATGCTGTAAAGTGACATGACAGAAATGTGTTTGCTGTTGCTAATATAGCATTCTGAAAACAGCTGGACCAGGGGACATGGGAACACTTTGACAGGGCAGTGATTTTATCTAAACCTCATAGAGTAAGTGCATTCATTTCTACACCCAGTCAGCAGTGATGTAAGGATAGATTTCCAACCAAGTGCTTAGACATTTTAGCTCATGTTGGCATTCATGCTCTGTACAATATAACAGATGCTGGTGTTTAGAAATAGCTAAAAAGCTTTTAATGTTTCTGACTCGTAGTTAACATCGTGCCTAAGCCCTTTTGTGTTTTTCATACTTGATTTGATAGCTGAAAACAGGGATATATCTGGCAATGTGAGTTTTTTACTATTCTGGTGAGCTCTGTTTTTCCTGTTGGGAGCAGAATTCAGGTACAGACACCAAATGTGTGCTGGCTGGGACTTCTGAGAGCACTTGAAGACAAGGGTTGTTGTGGAAAAAACCTCATTTCTACGCTTGAGGACAGAAAATTACCTCATTTATCAGTGCCAGTTGCTTGGTTATTGGCATTTACTGGAAATAGCATATAACTGCATGCATAGATTTAAACTTGGCCAAAGAGAATGTTTTAAAATTACAGTATTTCTACGGATCTAGTACATGGATCTGCATATAAATGCCTGAAAGATCAGCTCCTGTATCCAAAAGCATCACTCTTCATCCAAATTCTCTTCTAAAAGCAGTGCCATGCCTAGCTCTGGGCAGAGCGTTGGTGTTTGCTGTGGGTGGGAGCTGCCTCTCTCCTGTCTGCTCCCCAGGGAGTTGGTTTGATAGGAAGCAGAGCGATTCCAGGTGTCCTGTCAGACACATGTCAATAGGCAAATCCACAAACATGAGTAGCGCCACTTGTTTATGTGTTAACACAGGATGTTCTCAAAATCAGGTAAGAAGTGAGGCATGGTACCAAGTTTTACAGCAGAGAAACCGGATAGTCTTGTAACTGCTGTGCAGGGCTGCAGTGGAGGAAGCACGGTTTGATCCCAGCTCCTGCTCCAAATTCTGCGGGAGCTTGTTTTGCCGTGACTCAGTTTCCCTTAGGAGCCTTTTGGAGCTTTATCATTTCATGTGTGAGTGCTGTTTGGAGAGCACTGCAGGGAAACCTGGTCTGGTGGAAGGTGTCCAGGCTCATGGCAGGGAATTGGAACTGGATGAGCTTTAAGGTCCCTTCCAACCCAAACCAATCTGGGATTCTATGAAAGCCACGTTGATACTGGATAAAAGCCCCATCAAATCCAACGCAGGCTGCTGCGAGAGGGGATGTTTCAGAGGTGATTAGAGAAGGACTAGCCAAAAAAAGTAAGCTGTGCTGCCTGTAGACCATTTACTTCAAGATATTAAACAAATTGGAGTTTCATCATGTTTTAGCAAGTTGCAGGTGGTCCCAAGACCGCAGCTCCTTCAAGGCAATTGGCATCTTTTCTCTCTTTAAAAGCAAATTGCCTTTTCAGCCTGAATGGTTGTTTCATAGAGTGGCATTAGCTGGGTGAGAATGAGCCTTGGATGGTCCAGTGTGTCTTAAATACACGTGCCACACAAATCAGTGCTATTAATCCAAGGACAAAATGTCGTTTCTTCTTTACCCACTTGTAACATGCTGATGAGAACAACCTCCAGGACTGCACGGCAGAGTTTTTGGACACATGTACCAAACCCCTGGATGCATAATTCAAATTCTTTGTCATGAAGAATGAGTCTATTTATCTTGGAACCTTTTTTACTTAAACAGTAATCTCTAGGAAATCATTTGTTAACAGTAGTTAGCTGCCAGTTTGTCAGTTAATGGCTTGAGGCAAAGTCTGAAGCAAACGAAATCTTTTCCAGGGAGATGCTGCTGTCGCATGTGGTGCGGAAAGGTTTATACCAGAAAGCATTAGAGGAGGCGGTCAGATGAGTTCAGTCCAACTTTCAGAGGCATGAGGAAACTCAGCACAATGGGGTAGGGAAGGCTGTTCTGCGAGTGCATCCATTTGTGAGATACTAAAGTAATCTATTGTGCCCGTGTCAACTTCTAAGCCTGAAGTTTTCCTTACTGGAGGCTCCAGGTGTGAGCATGCGGAGGCCAAAACTACATGTGTTCATGATGGCTGGGGCTCTGCCTCATGCCCTGTGCAGCTCTGCATCCCAGGCATCCTGTGCCGCTCTCTCTGTATCCCATTTCTCTCTGAATCTCTGCATCCCAGGCATCCTATGCCGCTCTCTGTATCCCATTCCTCTCTGAATCTCTGCATCCCAGGCATCCTGTGCCGCTCTCTCTGTATCCCATTCCTCTCTGAATCTCTGCATCCCAGGCATCCTGTGCATCTCTCTCTGCCTCCCAGCCCTTTCTGCATCCCAGTCACGGGCACTGGGGAGGGAGAGCTGGGGTGCCTTGGGGTGTCTGCCAGGCAGCAGAGTCCTCCAGCTTCTTAGGCATTACCCTGTCTCTGTAAAGGTCTAGCAGAGAGTTTCAGTTAGGTAATGAGAGTTATCTGATGTCTCTTTAATTTGAGCAGCATCACTGCAGCGTGATAACCTCACACCTTGTGCTCAGTGCTGCAGGGAGGAAAGTGGCAAGAATGGGTGAAAATACACTGGAAAAGGACCTGAGAAAAGTTGTCCTATTCTACACCAAATCCCTCCTTCTTGCAGCAGGAGCGGGTGAGAAATAACTGCCCCAAGTAGAAACTCTCCCATGAAGCCACAAAATCCAGCTGAAGTAAATACCACTTCCCTGCAGCATTATCTCCCACTCTGTGCTGTCTACCCACAGAGGATGGTAGGGTGTAGGAACTGGCAGGGGATTAATGGCAGCTTGGTTCATAAAAAACTCTGCTGCCAGGAGAACGTGGGACCCAGACAGAAGTAAAGAGGGGCTGGTTCTCTCTGCAGATGCCCCCAAGTGCTATTTGTCTGAGAGAAGATTTTCCCACAGATCTTTGGCCTTCATATTATTTGAAGAACCCCCTCTGCAGCTGCAATCCTTCCCTCCCCCGAGGGGAAAACAGGGTGGTAACTTTGTGAACTGAATGGTGTGGAGGTTTAGGAGTACTGCCATGGGAGGGGAAGATTTGGCTCATTAGCGTGGAACATTGTGCTGCCAGGAACAGAGTTTTGGGGCAGAACTAATAACATGGAAGCAGATGCAGTCAGCTTTTATTAAACTGGTTTGTAGATGACTTTAAATAGGCAACAGTTTGTATCTGGGGCTTTCCTTGTGCAAGGCAGAAGGGCAGACCCCATCAGCAGAGCCTGGCTTAGGTGCTGGCTAACAAGTACAGGGAAGTCAGATGAACCTCTGGATACAAGGAGACATTTCTCCCAAATTTCTCCGAAATATAAGGAAAAAAAAAAGTCCAAGCACAAAAAAACCCCAACCCAAATACCCAAGAAAAAATGACATGGTTGTGTTATATTCTTTAAACTCATAGAGTCTACACATCTCACACAGAGCAAGGAAGAGGCATAGAGTTTATAAGCCTGAAGAACCCAATGTTCTATCATCTCCTTATCGTGGTGTTTTGTCTCCACTATCCCATGGCCTCCTGAAATCACTCAGTTATCCCAGCAGCTGGATGTACTATTAACTACTTGGTAGTGCATTACAGGTGGGATGGATAAATCAATCTCCAGTGCAGGTTTTGGAGCACTTCTTCCTTGAACCACCCTTTCCGTAGCACTCATTAACTCCGTAGCACTTATCTGCATCAGTGATGGCCGGATGCCATTTCCTGACACATGGCATTCTGTGGCCACCAGTAATGATGGGTTGAACTTGTTCTGTAATTGCCTTACCCGAGTACACAGGTTGGAATGACCATCAGCCAAATACAAATTGCCCATCAGTCAGCTACCAGCACCAAGCAAGGCAAGACCTCTGAGAAGTCACCACAAAGACCATCCATCCCTCTGCCAGACCCAGCAGTGACTATTGCTGTGCATCCTTACAGTGCCCTTCTAGTCCTTCCCTACCTCCATGCAGCCTGGACTAACCATCCAGCTTTCATGAGGGTGTTGGGAATGATCAGCCCTTGTCTGTGCAGCCAAACCTGCAAATCCCTGTAGTGCTGCTTGTTGGATTTCTGACATCTCCATAGACATCTATAAGCTGTCACCTCCTTCTGCAACTGACTCCAGTCAGCATTCCATAGAGTCAAAGATAACTCACAAAAATCCCTTCTCTGCTCTGTGCATCTGAGAGCAGCCTGGGATGTGCTCCAGGTCTTCGTTGATGTGCTCCTTGAGCCTTGTCATCCTGGCCTGGCTGAATAAGGCCCGAAGAATCCTATTTGAATGCTGTACTCCGTCCTACCTTTGTTGTGCAATAGTTTTTTTTTTTCTCAGGCTGTTTCTAATCTAGAGATTTTCTGGGATCTGTGCGTGGCATGAAGGGAAGTCTCATCACCTCAGGTTCTGTCTTTCAGTACCAAGTGTTTAAGACATAATTCTAGGCGTCCAGGGCTTGCTTTCTCTTTGTGTCTCCTTTGCTGTTGCTTTCATTTACTAACATGTTGAACTTCAAAGTCTATTCTTTCTCCTTCCTAATTTTTATGGAAAAAAATGGTCTGAGCCCCATTTGCATTTCCTCCCTGAGGATACTGGCAATCTTTAATTCTATATATTAAAGAATCTCAGTTTTTCCCAGCAGCCCTTTATTCTGGGACTATTCTTCCACTCTGTTTTCTCCTTGAAATTCTCTCCTGTGGCTCAGAATTGCTCTTCACGGTGCCCCTGACCACTGTTACTTTCTGTTAGAAATGATTTGCATGGATGTTTGATCACTTTTAAGTCATTTTCTCTCCCCATCCTGCCCTTTGCAGGTAATTTGTCAAGGTTTCATGCTCGTGGCAGTGGGTGCCCTCGGTGGCTGCAGTGCAGGGTGTTCTCTGATGTGTATGTGCTCTGCAACCCACTGATCTCCAGGGACCTCTTGGAATAATTATTTTTGGAGGCAGGAGACAGCAGGATGAAAGTAAATAGGGTAAATAACTGGGTGCTGGTTTCTTCAGGGTGGCCTTAATTACACCCTGATGGGCTCTGTGTTCCAGTTGAGGACATGGCCCTTGGTGACCACTGGCATTTACCTGCTTGGGAGATGATTGCTATCCCTCCCCTGCTGCAATGTGCAACGGCACCATGGGGACTATGCCTGTCCCTTGCCCTCCTCGCTGCTTCCATGCAGGGACCATGGCAATTCCCCCTGTGTTCTGGCTCGCAGGAGCTGTGGGAAGTAGGTAGGATGCCTGCTGGGCTGGTAGTGCAGATCCAGGGCTTTAGATCACGCAAACCCAGTGTTCTCTGCTACAAGTGATTCTCAGCGATGCACTGGGGTAATTAGCATGTGCATAAACACTGTGTAATCTTGTGATCATGGCTTGCAGATTAGCTCTTTTGCCAGCTTTGCGATTTCTTTGCCAGTTTTAGTTTTAATTGCAAATCCATTACTGCCAGCTCCCTTGCATATTGTAGCAATAGGCAAATTAAAACACTTGGACACAGTTGGGCGGGTTTCAGTTAAGAAATTAATTGTTACTGCCAACCAGTGCTTTTTAATGTGAGGGTGGCATTTGAGCTTGTTTTTGAGGGCATAATCTCCAAGACTTTCTTTTTTCCCTTCTCCTCCCCCTTCCCCAGACTGCGTTGCCCTGTTGAGCAGCTCCCCAGATGGCACGAAG
Organism: Melopsittacus undulatus; assembly: GCF_012275295.1. Lineage (NCBI taxonomy): Eukaryota > Metazoa > Chordata > Aves > Psittaciformes > Psittaculidae > Melopsittacus > Melopsittacus undulatus. The sequence continues at coordinate 14,394,233 of NC_047536.1, forward strand.
CAAATGCTCGCCTCTTTGATCTCCTAGTCAAGAAATTTGGAAGTCGTTCTGAATTTATGAGAATCCTGTCTGAAATAAATCTGTCTGTGCACAGGGCCACGCTAAGACAACCCAGAGCTGCAGGCAGGGCTCACCTGAACCTCCCGGGGAAGCGCAGGATAACATCCCACAAGAGCATCGTGTGATGCTGTAGCGATAAAGAGAAACTTCATGCATGTTGTTGAACAAGAAGGAGTCTAGACAATCTACAATTTACCAGTCGGGGTAATTGGCTAAAGGCTTAATCCACCCTGATAATCCAGTAATGGTATTGTTGGCAGGACACTGATGTAAATATCACTCAGCAGCACTGGCAGCCGCTGTCTCCCGGGATTGCTGCTGTTCCCAATTCCCTTTACACACTCGTTAGGGCTGATGGGGAATTGTCAGGGTTCTGCAAACATCTTGGGTGTTTCTCAAAACCTGCCTGGGCTCAGCTGATGTTTTTCACCCTGTTTGTAATATTTTTCCCCAGGTCAGAATTTTCACAAAAACATTAAGAATATCTATCTTTTTCTTCCTGATATACCGTGTTTGCTGAGGTATTTTTCATGTGGCTTTTCCCAGCCTCCTGATGCTGCTGTCACACAGCCTCCCATCACCCTTCAACACAAATAGCATCTGGTTGCAGTGGGCCTATGCCAATGCCCTGTGCATCACCTCCAAACCTGGTGACATTCACTTAGACTTCAGTGGCATCACTCTGCATAAGGATGAGCCATCATGTGCCACCAGCATGGCTGGTGCAGCACTTCTTGTTCAGCCTGGGGAAGAGAAGGCTCTGGGGAGACCTTACAGCAGATCCCAGTGCCTGAAGGGGCCACAAGAAATCTGGAGAGGGGATTTTTGACAAGGGCCTGTAGGGACAGGGCAAGGGGAATGGCTTTAACCTGCCAGAGGGGAGACTTGAGATGAGCTCTTAGGCAGAAGCTCTTCCCTGTGAGGGTGCTGAGGCGCTGACACAGGGTGCCCAGAGAAGCTGTGGCTGCCCCATCCCTGGCAGTGCTCAAGGCCAGGTTGGACACAGGGGTTTGGAGCAAGCTGCTCCAGTGGAAGGTGTCCCTGCCTGTGGCAGGCATTGGAGCAGGAGGAGCTTTAAAGTCCCTTCAACACAAGCCAGTCATGATTTGTTGATTCTCAGGTCAATAAGCTGAGCAGGAGTTTAAAAGTATCCTGTGCCCCTGATTTTCAGGGATATGTTTAATGTATTTCTTTTTGTCCCATGGGGACAAAGGAAGGGAGCTGGGCCAGCAGCAGATGTAGGGAAGGACAGACAGATTCCCCTCTCCAAACGTGAGTCTCCTACAGGTAAAGCATTTAATCCCTGAGATCTGCCTTTTGTGGCCTGTTGAGGTGTCAGAGCGTGGTTGAGCTCTGAACACAGGCTGTCTGAAATTACTGTCTAATTGTGCATGAAGCCAATTGATAGAATCACCTATCCCATTCCTGCTAACTTTGTTCGCTCTTAACTCATTCCCTCCATTTACCTTGGTAAAAGGGGCTGTTTATAGCTAGTTCTACAGCTGAAGGGCTCTGGTCCTATAGCACCAAGTATGAATGAACCCTGCCAAGTACTGGAGTCTCCAAGAGTCGTATTTGCTCACTGAAAAGCTGCTTGCTTGTTTCTCACTGCTGGCCTTGCACCTTTAGTCCAGGGACTAAGTGCCAAGTTAGGTTTCTCTTCCTGTGCATCACCACCAAAACATGCCCTGAGTGTTGTCTGTACAACTGCCCTGCCTACAGGGAGGTTGTGGACCTGTAATTGATTGGAGCTCAGCAAATGATTCCCCTGATGACCGAAGCAGAAACACCTTGGGAATTACTCTTCTGCAGCAGCACTGACTCTGCGCTGCCAGCAGAAGTGTTAATAAACCCGTATATAATAACATATACAAATGCATTTTGGTCACAGACCATCTGAGAGGGCCATGAATCCTTGACACTGTTTTTCAGGCAGCCTTTTTGAACACTGGTGGTGTTTTTCTCAGAAAACAATGGAAGAAACACAGTTCCGCTGCAAACAAAACCTGAACATGCTCTGACTTACATGTGAAATATCAAAGGGCGCTGTTCAGTATACACATTGCCACCCTTCCGTTCACAGCAAACACCTCGTCACGGCCCAGAGACTTTGGGAAAACTACACATAGAGTGTATTCAGCCCAGTGACACCCTTACAGTTGTCCCATAGCCCTGGATCCACGATGTTGTGTCTAACGAACCCAGCTTTAATTATTCGGGATCTCTATCGGAGCAGACATCAGGTTTGAGTTCAGCCGGTCCAGAATCAGGAGGAATAAACACAAACCTACAGTAAGATCAAAGCAGCAGAGAGGTGCACATGTGCTAATAATAATATCTCATGAAAGCTCGTATTTTCCTTCAACAACATCCTGTCATTTGTGTATTAGCTTTGAAAAGGGGTAAAAAAAAAAAGAATTCAGTGTAATTTACTTCAGCAAAGATAAGGCAGAGAGTTGACTGCAGCAGCTCGTGTGTGGTTTGCTGCGAGGACTGTACATGCACCGCGTCCTCCGCTGCATGTGTGAGTGGAGTGTGCAGAGCTGAGCTGGCTGTGACTGAAGTACCATTGTTATCTGATTTTCATATACAGTCTGTGACAATGTGATGCCGAAAGGAGGATGAGGTAAACAGTCTCTGAGTCGGTAACCGCATCCACACCTGGTGCACCTCGATAAATGGCTGTAAACAGTTTGTATGGTGGGAGGTTACGGCAAGGCTGAGGATGTCTAACGGCTCCTGGTGACCTGGGAGGGAAACGCAGAGCTCAAGGGATGGAGTTTCCATCAGGGTGGAATCACACAGGGGATTAAAATTGGGATTTCACTCTTCCGTAGGTGTAGGTGTCTCCATGGCTTTGCAGGCAGTGTGTGGGACAAGTGGAACGTGGTTGGGGTGATGGTACCCGAGGAGGCACTTTGGGCTGCTCAGCCGTAGTGGGTCAGACGACAGTGATTTCCCCTCCTCATGATGTGACCTACTTAGGAAGCACTGGTCAGCCCTCAGAACTGGGCACAGCACTGACCATTTCCTCTGTCTTACTTAAAGGTTTCACTATCAGCTTTTTAATCTAGTGCAGCGGCTTAAACCTCCGGCAGGGTTTTACCCTGCCCAGCACTGGGATGCTCAGCAGGCTGCAGGGCACTGGGACCTGAGAAACCACAAGAGGATGGGTGGTGGGTGATGCTGGAGACTCTGTTTTGAACTCGTCTTTCACGTTGCATACTGTGGTTGTTGATATTTGATGGTGCTGTAGTTCTCTCTGCAAGCAGGAAAGGGTTTGGGGTTTTGGTGAAGGGGAGGAAGGCTGATGATGAAAGGCAACAGAGTGACCCACTAAGTACTGAAAATGGGCTGGCTGAGGAAGGAGGAGGTTGTTTAGGAAGAAAACCGAGGGGAAGAGGACCAACAGGGGCAGGTACAGGCATGGCCACACGCTTCTGGCTCTGCCTGCGCAGGCGCCATGTCTTTAGGTCCTGCCAGCTCCTGCGGCAAGGTGTGACGATGGCCATGGGGTGATAATCACAGCGAGCAATCACTGCACTGGGAAGGTGCTTTTCAGGGTTGGGAGGCTGAGCTAGTGTCTATCCAAAGTCTGCAGCAAACAGGGACTTGTTAAGAAAGTGGAGCAAATAATAATGATCCATCTGTTTAATGCAGCTGAAAGGCGTACTTCAAAGATAGTGTTATCCTAAAAAAGCCCAAGTATTGAGGGGAATATACTTGATCACAGCTTCCAAGTTTTGATGGTAGCGTTGTAAGTAGGTCAGCAAACGGTAATATTTAAATTAACTCCTCTTTCTGGCAACTAGATGGGAATGTAGGTCTGGAAATAGGTAGATGTAGATTCTCTTCCCAGCTCTGCCACTCTGACAAGTCACTTCATCTCCTCGTGCCTAAGGGAAGAATACACCTTTGGGCTCTGCCCAGTAATTATCAGCCAAATGCTTCCCCACCTATCTAAAGGGTTTTAGAATATGTGATTGAAAAGTGCAAAGTGTTATTAACATTGAATTAATGTCTGCCATTACAATATGTAATGGAGTATTTCTGCACACACCCCATTTCCTCCTGCTCGAATGTTTTGTCAGACGAGTCCAAGTGTTTACCAGCTTTATAGCTGGTCTCAAAAGAGCCAGGGAGCTGGAGCTGCTGGTAGCTAGTGGAGCTGCTCCTTTGCCAGAAGGGTATTTTGGGTGCAGGAGCCAGCACAGAGCCATGGCCCCAGTTTTGGCAGCAGGTTTGGGGTGCCCCATTCCCGGAGCTGCCGGGCACATCTCATGTGAAGCCTGCACACCCGTGGCACATACCGGAAAGCAAGGTGCCTTCACCACGGGCTGCACGGTGGGGTGCAGATATGCCACACTTCCTGCCGCGGGTGGAGAGGACCAGGCTGCTCTGAAAGCAGGGGGATGCACCTCCCTTCACCTCTCTTTTGGGAGCTGAACACCACAGCCCTCCCACCGCCTGCACAGCATCAGCATCTGCAACAACACCCTGCCCAAATTGCTTTAATTTCTACCTCCTCTAAATATATTGATTTTCTCTATGCAAATAGCAGCTGTTTGTTGACCCACAGCTGTATTTAAGGATAGAAACCCAGACTTCTCAAGGCAGTGTTCATCCTCGGTCGTCTGCTCATCCCATCACAGACATTCCCTGCCTGCTGCTCCCACCCACCGGCGTTTGGTTCACACACAAGGGCTCTGCCTCGCTTCTCATTATCGCACCCTGCACAGACGTTTCACTGCTTTTCTGTAATATCTCAGTGCACGGTGTGGCTTACTGTCTAGACTGCATCTCTTGAACCAAATGTATTCACTAATATAATATATTATTAGAGCTCACTAAAAGTAACAAACAAAGTACATTTCTTTGTTCACTCCGTAATTGTTTGTTCATTAGCTTGCTTGCTGATTCATAAAATATGAAAACCTCCAATAGTGTATCTAGTCACTAGTGCAAATTAGCTAGTTTCTAATGTGCATAAATAAATTATAAGCCTGCATTTACAATGTGCCTTTAGTACAGGCGCTGCACAGAAGTGCTTTATCTCATCAGGAAAGAATTGGACCTGCTGCTGCTCTGCACACAAAGTGACAAGTAAAGGCAGAAGCTGGGAGTGCTGTATCCTACACTTGCAAAACGTGTTAGTGGCAAAAACGATCTCTTTGCTGGTGGGTAATCTGTTTTCTTTAGCTTCGAAGGTGGAACATGTCAGCCTTGGATGCCTACATTGGTAGCTAGTGCTGGTGTGAATGAGCATGGGCATGGCCTGCATCCTGTCAGCAGTTGGGAAAGCTCCAAAGCTTGCGTTATCTGGGGGCTCTGCATTTTCCCTTGGTTTGTGTGATCCTTCTCTCCAGCAGCAGCTCTTCCTACTTCTTGGCTATTCTGGTTGCTTATGCATTACTCCCAAAAAGAGCCGTGTCCTCAGATTCCTAAGAAAGTTACTTCCATGGAGGATGTGCCCATGTGCAAGACTCCCAGAGGGTGTAAGATAATCTCTTTAGAGTATGTTTTTCTAGCTACAGATTTGTGTGGCAGCAAGTGTAATTCTCTGATACAATTCAGAGACAGAATTCTTCATTCCTTTCCATACCAAGGTACAAGCTCATCACAAAGGGTCTTTTCCCTAAAAATAGTGTAGGTTTTGAGATAAATTTCTGAAGGCAGCAATTTAGTGTCTGTGTATTTTATTGGTTTAATCCCTCTTCAGTTTTCTAATTCTCTTAAATAATGAATACAGGCTCTCTGGGATAAGCTTGGGATACAAGTTTTGGCTTACATTGCCCAACCTGCCTACAAGAGAGGTTTGAACTGGGGCAGCTTCTCCATCACTGGGTAATTGTCTCCCCACCACCCCCCCAAGCAGCACAACAGTTCTATTTTGGACAGAATGAAATACACGCTTTTTTCTCAGCCTCTTTGAATGCAGTTGATGAAACAGAGATTAGGATGATGTGGGGTTTGTATCTTCAGTTATTTTACCTCAGTGCTGTACCATTACTTTAACTAACTTTACCTCAAAGCCCATCAAACTTCCTTTTCTTTGCTAAATTAGCTCACAATTTCTCCTCTTGCTCTCATGCCCAACACCTCCACCTCTGACAGGCTTGGGAAAAAACTGCCCCAAAACTCAATTAGGACATTCGAGGACCTGGGTAGTATAAAAAGGGATCTTTTTGCTTGTGTGTTCTGAATTGGAAAGTCCTAAAGCAGGTTTCATATGGTCGGGGAGCTGGCAGGGCTGATGGTGCATCCTTCAGATACACCAGGAGCCTGCAACCTCTGTACTTGGATCATCAAACTAAATGAACTCCTGCTTTGCAAAGTCAGGGGTGCCTCTCGCCTCTGTTTGTCCATATTTCATATCCTAGAATCATAGACTGGTTTGTGTTGGAAGGACCTTAAAGCTCATCCAGTTCCAACCGCCTGCAATGGGTAGGGACACCTTCCACTAGACCAGGTTGCTCCAAGTCCAGCCGAATGAGGGTTTTCTTGATCAGTCGTGGATTTCTGTCATTTTGTCAGTATTGTGCTTTAACAAGAAAAGAGAATTAGTTCCAGTGAATTAACCCACAAACCTGTAATCTCCAGTTTATGAAGGAAAAACAGAGAAGTGGTAAAATCTCATGTCCTGCTGTTGGAGCCAAGCAGTACGTGATGCTGGGAAGGCCTGCAGACAGCTCCAAACGGCGTCATTCAGAGATCCTCTTTCATCTTAGAATCATCATCTCCTTCTGCTTCAATTTCTTCATTTAATTGTTCAAATCCTTGGCTGCGCTTGGGTTCTTAGTTTTCGTTTGCTGTGTGTGTAATGCTCTCAGGTCTCTTTGCAGATGACCAGATTAGGTGAAAGAAAATGAATTATGCTTATTTCTGTGCTTTGGGTGGTTTTTCTTGTGCACTGCCTTATGCAAAACAAGGCAGATGATTCTTTAATGTTTTCTTTAGATCCTGACTCTAATCCAGCCTTCCAGCTCCACCTGAGTTCCATGTGAACGTGGCTTTAGTCGCTGTACAGTTTCTCTGCAGTTGAAGATAAAGGTTCTTGCTAAAATGGCAGAAAGCTCTAGATCAACATCTCTTCTTTTAGGCCCTGTCCATTCAGTTCTCTGCCTCCCTCTTGGTGTTAGGAGCCATTGTGGTGCTGAGATTTCTGGGTTCTTGTGATGATCAGAAACAGATTTCAAAGGGCACCACACAGCTCCTTGAAGACAACTTTCATTCACTGCTGCTCCTGTCTGGATTCAGGACAACAACTGCAAGGCAGAGTATTTTACTGCAGATACCAAGAGTTTTAAAGTCCTCAAGCAAGCTTGCATTTAAAAGGAAGAGTTGCTAAATTCAACATACGTAATTGGCATATAATTTGGAATAATGGCTTTACAGGAGTGTCTGCGTAGAATTTGACCTATATATTCCTTGGAATTGGTGACCATGTGGAGGAAGGAGAGAGCTTGACCCAGCTTGACATTCAGATCCCAGAGGAAGGTTGTATGACTAACATTCAAAAACCAGCCATTTAATTCCAGTCTTGCGACTGCATCATGAAATCACAAGCTGACAACCATGGAACCCAGTGGCATTTTTTGGAGCCATTTACTGATGCTCATCCACTTGAATTGGGAAAGAAGAGTTAACTATGTTCTTTTGGAAAGCAACTGTACGTGTATCTCCTTTTAACCTCTTCGCTTAGTTAGCCTCTTAGTTCACCTCTTCTGCAGCTGAAGAGCATTTCAGATGCACCTTTGACTTGCACTGTTGCCAGGTGGTGGTGATCCTGCTTTTCCAAAATACCTCTACATGAAATTATCCCGATCCCACAAACCACTCCGCATTATTTCATTGATGTTCCGCTGGCAGAGAGAGGCCTCTAAGGTTATAGAGACTTGAATGGAGGCAGGTGCCTCTTTTGTCCTGCAGCCTTCCCAGAAAATCTAGTGATGCTGTGGGATTTCCCCTGTCTTTGGAGGAATTCCCACCTTGGGGGAAGGTAGAGGTCAGGGTGGCAGTGGGGGTGTTTATTTGCATCTTCCTGGGGCAGAGGACTGTGTCGCCAGCACATCCTTCTCCTGCATCCCTGTGCTGCCCTGTGCTGAGCTCTCACTACCCAGGTGCCTTCCTGGACCACTCTGTCCTCTCCATTTCCCATTTCTGGTGCAGTGAGAGCACGTAGATCATATATGAAGGGAGGAAATGCAGCAGCACAGTGATGCTTACAGAACAGGGAATTAATCCAGTGACACCAATGTGTCCCAGGTAACAAACTCCCAGGGGAGCATATGAGGTCGGTCCCAAGGGCAGCAGCATCCTCAGGTACCACGTTGGGCTACTGCTGTTTCCTCAGCACCACCTGTTGCCCTGTGTTGTAGCATGGCATATTCTTCATCAGCTTTGTGGAAAGGAGTGCTTTATATCAAATGTCTGTCTCTGTGGTCCATGTATGGCATGGACGATACACAGCAGAAATGGCTGCTGGGGTTGTCACTTCTGTTGCAGGACATCATAGTGTGTTATTTAGGGTGATTCACAGGGCTGCATTGTTCTGCCTGGTGGTGCTTTTGGTTAAGACATCCCATGTTCCATGAGTGCTGGATCAGGAGGGAGCAGAAAAGGAGCAAAATGTTGCTACTCTGGTTTATCTTTTTAAAACTGCTTAAATGACAAGCAGAGCATGGTGAGAGCTGCTGGCTTTTGGTCTCTGCTCTCCTGCTCCCTGAAGCCACAGGTTCACAGAGATGTGGATTTTCCCTTGCAAAGAGGATGAGTAAATCAGCTGGCAAGGAGGGGGAGTCAGCTCTGCTGTCGGATGGAGAGAGCGCGGGCAAGGTGTTCTCCTCAAGCGCTGGGCCCACCACCAGCTATGGAGATCCAAAACATGCCCGGAGAGAGGGAGTGGAGAAGCTTGAGCTGCTGTAATCACAGGTAGGAACGGGAATGCCTGGAAACAATCCATCAGCGAGCAGTGGGCCGCTCCTTGGAAAAGCCAGGAATAACTCCAGCACCCTCCCGGCCAATGTGTGCTAACATGGCCTTGTGCAGAACTTTCCTTTTCAATCTCATAGCCTCAGCAACATGTTTAGATAGATATTTATATAAAAATCTCATTTCATTTTCCATTTCCAAGCCAGCACACATGGATTTGCTCGTGAGTAATGCCTGAGTCGGCAGGGATAATGCTCATTACTCACAGGGAGCGCGCTGGGAACCGTGGTGAGGGCCGGGTGTATCCCAGACTCATCCTGTCCCTGAACTCTGGGCATCACTGCCTGGAGCTGCTGCACTGCTGATGCTGCAGAAGCTGGGATGAGGAATCCAGCTCCTTTTTAGCCCATTTTTAAGTTCACTTCTGTCAAGGTGAACTAAGCCTCTACCATGCCAAAGAGTGCAAGGCAGTGATAAAGTCTGATGTGTGCATCTTCTGCCTTCCACTTCTACCTGTGGAAGGGAGGAAACAAATGACGTTGGATGGCCACAAACTCTCTTCTAAATGATGCTTACATTGCCTCCAAAGAATGTAGGCAAGCCAGACTCGGTGCAACTTTCTGAAGAAAAGCCTAGTGCTAATGAGAGTATCTGGTCATTCACACATGGATTAATCTTCTCCCTCAGCCAAAGGTTTCTGCTTCAAGCACCTGCTAAAAAGGGAGCAATATAATGAAGTTTCTGAGTGGTAAAATGTGGTTTTATAGCCCTGGTTTTGCTTTCCATTCTTCAGCGAAGAAAAGGTTCCCATAGCATGGGAAAGCAGGAGCAGAGATGGGGAATTAGGATCTGGGCCCTAGAGCCTGAACTACCCAGCCTGCAAAATCTCATGCTGTGGGTTGGGTGGAAAACGAGAGCGAAAATTGAAGCCGAGAGAGGGAATTTAGGAGCAGAGTAGAACAAATTAACGCGTGGTCCTGGAGGGTGAATATTCCTGTGCTCATCCCGAATCGCAGGGATGCACAGGGGGAGGGAGGTGAAGGAATAGCTTCTCTCTCCTTCTGTTCAGAATACAGTCTAGACCAAGCCTAGCCAGACCAGAAAGACAACACAGCATGGAAATCAAACCCCAGGCTCCTATTTGGCTAATGGTGCACAGGATACAGTGGGGCCAGCGTGAGGTTTGCTGCTTGTGGTCGAGAGTTTAACTTTCTTTTTCTGAACGTAAGACACGTTGGGATGAGGGTTTCCAATGAAACAGGGCTCTGTGCATGCAGGAGTTGCTTGTTTGCAAATAGAGTGGTGTGAATTTCAACCCCTTGTGGTTTACCATGGAAAATAGAGACATGGTGTTTTTCACCTGCGCTTGGCTACACACAGACTGAAGCAGAGGGGGACCCCATAGCTCGAGCAGAGAAGACTTTGAGAGGTGAAACTAAAATTGACTTTCTTGGGGTGTGCACAGACAAATACAGATAAAGACACGCATACACCTGATGCTGGAGGGTGATTTCCTCCTAGCATTGCTGTTGCAGAGTGGGGAGGTTGGTGATGAGCAGCAACCTGTGGCCACCTTGGAGCAGTGGGTGAGCAGAGCTCTGATCCCCCCAGCTGTGGAAAGAAGGTTTTGCAGGGCAGGAGTTCACTGCAGCGGTGGGAGTGAGTCAACACTCATGGACTTACATCCATAGCCATGCTCTGTACAAACCTGGCCAGACACTGGGCCTCTGTGAGTCTTTGTAGGCAAGTTCAAGTGTTGGTAAGTCTTTAATTTATAAGTGCTTTCCCAGAAATATGGCATAAAAATCTTCCTTGCTTTTGTTCATACAAGACCTATATGTGTCAGCATCCCCCATGGATGATAGTATCTTTCCAGCTTGGAAGAGGCAGGAAATGGCCCTTCTGCAGGAGATGGGATTGCTGTGGGAAGTGTTTCCTGGGCCCAGGACTCATCTAGGCTGCCTCTGATCTGCTTCCAAACATACAGAGGACCACAATCCAGGGTGTAAAGCCCCAAAATACAAGGAAGGTCAGGAGTCTTTCTGTGTCTTGTCCCTTAGCAGGTACAACTGCTGCCTGTGTTTGAGGGACTTGTGCCATGAAAGGAAGGGCAGGGTATGAGTCTCAGTGATAGTATTATTGTCTGTTACTCAGAAAGTCAGGGGAACAGTATGGCTGACCAGTTCTGATAGAAAGTTTCCACTTTGGGACTGGGAAAAAAAGACATGTCCCAGTAGAGACTATGCAACAGACACTTGGATGTATTTATCATCATGTTGATGGGGTGGGTGAGAGAATTGCCATCCACATTCAGAATTGCTTTTACTTTTGATTTCACCTGCAGGATTGAAGGTTCTCAGTCTGTAACACAACATGTGTGGGTTCCATAGGTCAGTTGACCTGCCCTGGAGCAAACAGGTTCCATGAGTAGTTTCTCATTCTCATTGACTGCTTGTATTCTTCATTGGCACAGAGATGCACAGTGAGCTGAACACAGAACATCAGCTATGCTTGGGAAGACCAAGACATGATGATTTTTCACATGGCAACAGTTTTGTGAGGATTTGAATTCACAATTAAGCAAAAAAAACCCAACCCAAAATCTGGTTTTGAGTTAGGAATAAGGCATGTGGTAGGGTGAACGTTTGGGCTGATAGATGAACTCAATAAGCACAAGCTACAGCTTGTGAGCAAGACAGAGCATGGGCCTGGATGGAGGTTAGGGCTGCTAGGAGACACTGGATAGTAGGGGATAATTTTAGGATTAAGATTTGCCTGTGAAAAGCCATAAGGCATTCTAACTGCTTCTGAATTCCCATGATAGACTATTTACTTCGTACTTTCCCTCTGACCTTTACTGACTACCTTGAGCCTTGGTCATCAGTGTCTCGCTGGAAGTGGCCTGGGGGCACTCAGCAGTTCTCAGGTTGCTTTAGTGACCTCCTCTGTAGTACAGTCTCAGTGGTTTCTCCTGCTTTAAACCCTAATCCTACACTCAACAGCAGCCCAGCTCAAGGAACATCTCCCACTTCCCAAATACAATGGTTCTTGATGTGGCAGCACATCCAGAATCCACCATATAATCTGCTGGACTTGAACTCTAATCCTAAACTTAACCTCAGCCCTTTCACTGCTCCAGTACTTCTGGTGAACCCAGGTTTCAAAGGAGTCACAGCTTCACACAAGAGCTTTCAGTTTTGGTGCTATCTCCCCCAAATCCCTTTATTATCCTAACCCATCAGTTTGTTCTGCTAGAACTGTAATTCTGCACCTTCCCAAACTCATGCAGCCATCACCAGTGCCAGAAGTTCTCAAAGAGCATCATGTACGCTCTCCTTTGCTCACCCAGCTCCACCCAACTTCATCTGTTCATCCTGGCCTGGATTATAATCCTAACGCCTACTCCAGCCTCAACACCATTGTCAGGTATTAACCCTAACCAGAACTCTCACGCAAGCCATCAATGTACAAGCTGTCCTCATCCTGCCTTAAAAAGGGATCCAGGTGGAGCTGCTAGAATGCTTCCTTTGGTAGGATCTACACTAAGAGTCCTATGAGTTGGGGTTAATATTGTTCTCCACATTCAGGTTAGGGTTCAGTTTAGGCTGATGGTTCACAGCAGCCATGGGCTAGGAAAAAACGGGAGGTAACCAGTGCTGCCTTCCCAAGCGAGTGGGTTGGGAGTGCCGTGTCCCAGATTTCCCTGCCTGCTGTCACATGGATAAAGGTAAATATGGGTACCATCAAGGTCTGACAACAGTCTTCCTTGGAAAAAACAGGCTTCAAGGAAGAGTATCTGGTGTAGTCACTGTGAGGTGACTGGGCTGGAACAGTCTCCTTAAGTAACCTCCTGTCAGTAAGGTGCTTTGAGGCCTGCAGCTCTGCCCTGCACATGGATCTGTTCCTGAGGAAATTCTTCTCAATCCAGGCGAGGTGAAGATGCTCCAAAGTTTGCATACAAGTCTTGGATCTCCTCTGTTTTATGACTCCACATTGCTTCTGAAAGAGAGCTGGATCTTCACCCCCTCACCAGAGAAAAACAGCTTTTCTTTGTGTTTTCTTGCTTACAACAAACACAGGCAGGCAGCAGAGCCTGATGGTACCATGAGTGTGAGGGATGAGCTTCCCTTCCTGGCAGCTTGGTGCAATAGGAGTAGAATAGAATAGAATGGAATGTGGAATGGAATATAATATAGAATGGAATGGAATAGAATAAGATAGAATAGGGTAAGATATTTCAGTTGGAAGGGGTACACATAAAAGGAGGGTTTGGTTTTGTATCAACACTTCAGAAACTATGAGAAGAGAAACTCCAGGCTCTTTGCATGCTTGCTTGCAACTAAATGCAAAGCAACTTGAGGCTGAAGTCCACCCCAAACTGGATCCCCCCATGTTGCAGGCCACCCCATCAAAGCTGTGTGAGGATATGCTGCTCCACTTCCAAACCTGTGCTGAGTGACAGTCCCCAGGAGCACGGGGGAATTGGCCATCTGCACAGCTCCCTGGGAGCTGCACACAGCTGTGAGCACATCCCTTCCCATTTGATGCATCACATATGAAGGGAGGAGGCTGGGATTCAAACCTGTTCCCACTGTGCCTGTGGGGAGGATAAAGCCGTGTACCCAGAAGTTGGTTGAGAGCAGCAGTCACAGGTTTTTCCATTGATTTCCATTCAGACTTCCAAAGGTACTTTTTTCTCTGTTTTCTAAAGCATACACCTACTTTCAGCTATAAATAAGAAATAATCATGTGCATTTAACACTTATTAAAATTCTTTTTAAATTTATATGCAAAGGAGGAGCAGCCACAGGCTCCTGGCAGCCTGCCCTGCACAGCCCTTTGTTCTGCACAGATCCTACACCACTGATGAGGCAGATAAATTTGTCTTCAGTGCCATGGTCTTGTCTTTGCTCTGAATCTTCTTTAGAACTACTGGAAGGTGTAGGTTGAGAAATGCTGGTTTGATTAGCTGGGCTTGTGGTTGGTCCCTTTTCATGCCAAAATCATTTAAGTGTTCCAGACGTGGCATACACCCATGGAATCTACAAATATATCTCTCCCCAGTGCGTCATAATTCCTGGGGTAGTAAGTGATGAATCATCAGGATCTAACGTGGAGATAAGCTAATGAGCATTCATCAGAGCTCCTGCCTGAGGTGGGAAAGTGCTGGGTGAGCACTCTGTTGGCTGCCATCTCCCTTACTTAATTCTTTTCATTTCTTTCGATTTTACAAACGGGGCTCTACAAAGCTGCCAAGCTCACAGACTGGGAGTCTTCAGTGCCAGGCAAACTGTGACAGCCCTTTCATGGGCCTCCGTCTCCATTCTGCTCTCAGCTCACCCAAGGTCTTGCTTCTTGCGTTGTCTGAAGTCCACACACCATGCTTGGTCCCATTGTGGCACGGGGTAGCTGCTGGACTTGAAGCTTCTCCCTGCAAGAAAACTTCCTGCAGCCGCATCCCATTAAAATCATTAAGTGACTATTTCCACATTCAAATTGTTCTTAACTGATTGCATATCATGGAAGAGAGGTGTAGTAAGTGGTGAGGATGTGATGTTTCCCTTATGTAGTGTAGTTGTGGTCCCTTCTTTCTATTCTGGGGACTAAAAACTTCTATTACGACATTTTGCTTCTAGTAAGGTACCTTTTAGCAGAGTCCCAAGCAAGAGGAATGGCTGAAACTCTTCCTTATATGACCTGCCTGGGTGGCAGCTCTCTTAACCTGGTCAGAGCAGGACTGTTGCAATCAGTGTTCAAGTCTGTGGTGCAGAGCAGGAGGAATTCAGCCTCAGCAAAAAGATGCCATCAAACACAACCCTCCATGTCTGCTGGCCTAGTTGAAGGCTTGTTCATGACAAATTCCTTTACATATTGGCATCTGCAGAGTGCCTCTAGCTTTGGAAATGCATTGGATTTGGTGGTATGTTTCCTTCTCTGTGATCCCTGTGCATCTCAGATCTGGTAGCAGGAATCATAGAACCATGGAATGGTTTGGGTTGGAAGGGACCTTAAAGCTCATTCAGTTCTATCCCACTGCCACAGGCAAGGACACCTTCCACTGGAACAGCTTGCTCCAAGCCCCTGTGTCCAACCTGGCCTTGAGCACTGCCAGGGATGGGGCAGCCACAGCTTCTCTGGGCACCCTGTGCCAGCGCCTCAGCACCCTCACAGGGAAGAGCTTCTGCCTAAGAGCTCATCTCAGTCTCCCCTCTGGCAGGTTCAAGCCATTCCCCTTGGCCTGTCCCTACAGGCCCTTGTCCAAAGCCCCTCTCCAGGTTTCTTGTCATCCCACGCAATACCCAGGACAGGGACACTGGGGATGCTGCAGCCTCACTGGCGAACAGGGGATGAGTGTTAGCAGACCCCCAGAATGAGGAAATGGAAAATGCTTCCCAGTCTGTGGGCTCAGGAGTCCCACAGAACTCAGGTCCATGTGGTTCTTTGCTGTTGTGTCAATACGTGTCTTTGCCACCCAGACAGAACCAAGGTTCTCTTTCCTTGAAACTGCTGGAGACCTGCCACTGGAAATGCCTTTCCTTGCTCTGGATTTTACCATGATCCCGTAACTTATAATTACTTTGGCTCTTCCATTACAGTGTAATCCATCCCTTCATTTTAAACCGTGGCACAAGGGCTTTTGTGGGGAACCACCAAGAAGTTTCAGAGCAGCCTTGTGCTCCATGCTGGCTCAGTGAGTTTTACCTCTTGAGCTTGTTCAGATGGACTGGAATTCTTTCTTTCCACAGAAATACTGTTCCATAGCTCTGCACTGAGCTGGGCAAATAAAACCCCAGGAGTGCAGGAGCACAGAGCTGCTGCTTTTACTATAGTGGATAATAATACCTGGGCCAGTTGAGAAGGTTTGTAACCACCAGCAGATGTCATTGCAGCCAGCGCAGCTCAGGACACGCTGGGTGAGAGCAGAGGCACTGCAGGTGTTCAGATAATACCCGATGGAGCATGAGAGTGAAAGAATAAATCATGTCATCTCTGATTGCCAGGTAGCTCATTCTTAGCTCACTGGGAACTAGTTTATAGTAGATAGAGTAGATATGAGGGATTAAATTCCACACTACAATTTGTTTTCTGCTGAATAATTATGATTTATTAGTCCCAAGCACAAATTATAGTAATTTAAAATAATACTTTTCAAAAAAAAAAAAAAAAGGAGCACTCAAGTGGATTGTGTTTAATGGGGATGGTTGGGGCTTGATCACTCATGAGCTTGAGGATTAATGAGGGGGGCTAATGCGGGGCTCCCCATCTGCCTCATAGTAATATTGGGTGTAGTGCTTCAGGATGGATGGGATAAGTGGGCTGGTTCTGCTGGGGATGCAGGGCACCTTTTCCTCCCTCCCTGATGGGAGATGATGGGATGTGATTCTGTGTTCCTATGCCACGCTCTGTGCCTAAGAGCTCATCTCAGTCTCCCCTCTGTCAGGTTAAAGCCATTCCCTTTTGTCCTGTTCCTACTGGCCCTTGTCCAAAACTCCTCTCCAGCTTTCTTGTAGGCCTCTTCGAATGCCACCAAGCTGAATGTGAGAGCTTGGTCAGTAACTGGTAGTTATTGCAGTATTGTATAAAATGCATAGACATCTTTATATATGTTCTCCTGTTACAGCACTATTTACTGTTAGCATGGCAGAGATCACAACCAGAAGTGTCTCTGCTGAGCTGGATCTTGTTCAGATGCAGGAGATAAGAGGTCTCCACCCTAAAAAAAACCCTTTACAGTTAAGAAATGCGATCGCTGTTCAACTCTTGGTGTGAACATAGCCCTGTACGAGCACGAAACGGCCCAGCTGAGGCAGATGGATGTGGACATAAGAGAGATCGACTCAAGGCAACGTTTTATGGGCTGTCGCCCTAAAGCCCTCGCAACACAACAAACAAGGGCTTATCTTGCGGGAAGCTCCAGGTGACTGGTGAGGCTCTCACACCGGAGGTGATGTACCTGTGCTCGGCACACAGCCCCTCCGAAGCCCAACGCCTTTCATGTGGTGGGGCTGGGAGCTGGGATTGGGAATGGTGCAGGGAGCGCCTGCAGCTGCAGAGTGGTGTGGGCAGAGCCACGGACAGGAGGAGGAAGGGAAGCAGGTTCCTGAGATAAGTAAATCTAAGGTGCTAAAGCATTGCAAAGCTCACCAGGAGAAAGTGTCCTGCTGTTGTTAAACTGACAGTGTAAGAGTGATTGTCTTCTGTATGTACTGTGGATGCACTGCAGCACTGCAGGGCTGTTGTGTCTGACAGGCTGAAAGCACCTTGTGTTGCCTTCCAGCACCTAAAGGGGGTACAAGAAGCCTGGAGAGGGGCTTTGGACAGGGGCCTGCTTAGGTGATGGCCATGAGACAGATGGGTTTATTTTTTAATTGCAAACTTTGCAGGGAAAAATGCAGATCCTGACCCAATGGGAAGAGGGTTTTATTTGTATTTTTCAGCACATGTACAATCCAGGGGTTATGAAGAGCCCTTCTTACAAACTGAGATACTCGTGTAGGATTTGATCCTGTAGCCATGTCCTGAAGTGAGGATTTGTTTGCCTGTGGATCACTGTCCTGATAGCAAGAGAAGTTTATCATTCCCAGGTTTTCAGAGAGCAGATGTGGGACACACAGGTGTCCAGCTCAGGCTCTAAATAACACCTAAGCTAGAAGGTTGCACTGTAGGCATGTGGAGGTTATGTGCATACCGGAGAGGTAGATATGTATGTATATGTATAGTATAATTAATGTTCTGTGTAACTTCAGTTTCCTCATTCACAAATAGAGTTGTCAGTCAGTGTTATAGATCAGAAGGATTGCAAATAAGTTTAAGAAAGAAATCTGTGTTACAAAATGACCTACAGTTAAATAGGTGATGCCTACTAGTGAGTTACATTCATTGTCTGGTTAGGAACAAATCCATGCCAGAAGCTTAATGTATTGATGGTGTCCTGGATTATCATCTGTTCTTCCTTCTTGAATTCTTTTTCTTCTTTCCATCTAAATGGGTGTAAATGCTGGGGTAGCTGTAGTAAATCAGGTTGTGTTTCATGGCCACAACTGGCACAGAATAGGAGAATCAGAGTTCAGCTAACACCTCCATGGACACCCCGAGGTTTTCCTTGTGTCAAAGAGGGCTGAAGGCCCCATGCTCTCCTGAGGTGAACCCCGGGAGGAGCTCAGAAACCACCCTCCATATCCCATCAAATCCCTCAGATTGAGTTACCTAAAGGCAAACGGGCACCTCCTGCTTTGGGGACACTTCTGGTGCTGGTGGCATCACTGGGGTCTCAAGGTGCAGGTGGAGGCAGACCCTGCAGGGACCAGTGCACCAGCAGTGTCCAGGGATGTGTTGGGATGCAGCTGCCTGCTCACACTCCAGCAGCCCGGATCCGAGCCCAGCATGGGGCTGGCTGGATACACACCTTCTGTTTGCTTAGTTCTGCTTTGTTTAACATTGCTGGGAAACCTTTTCCATGGAGTCCCATGTCATGACTGATCATGGGGCAGGACAAGCTCCCAGTGCAGGCTGCTTGGGAAAACAGCCTGACCTCAGCCAGGGGAGTTGGTATTTTAGCATTTATCCCCTTCACCACCTGCATGAAATCGTGGTATCTCCAATTGTGGTGATGGGAATAGACATTTGTGTTGCTGGGAATGGACACACACCTCCAGCCACCACACTCAGGCTGTTCCCCTCAGTTGAGGTTGGGCTACCAGGACCCTCTTCATGGTCACCCAGTGTGGTTCACATAAAGCAGCGTGGTCCAGCAGGGGATTGCTATTGCAATCTCATCAGAGCAGGAAAATAAATGGGTTCAGGATGAGCATCACTTGTATCTGGGTCTTCTGCCTCCCAGGAAGGTGAATACATTGACCAGGACATGGCTCTGTGCAGTCCTGGAGCAGGTGGCAACTCACTTAGCAAGAACAGGATCCTTTAAAGTATACTAAGATTTCAGCCCATGTGGGCTTGCACCCATTGCTTCTTGCATTCAGATGAACCCCAGCTCAAAGCAAAACCAGGTTGAAAGAGCAAACTTTCATCAGTTATTTTTCTCATCAAAACCATATGAAATAGTGACTTTCACCTTTTTTCAGTGTGAAGCCTTTGATCAGTCCAGCCCTGTGAACTCTTGATAGCCTGGGTTAAAATGAAATCCAAAACTGGGCACATTCTGTGTGCTCGCTGGTTTTGAAGTGAGAATTCTTCATATCTGCACTAACCATGTTATTCCCAGGCTGTTATTCACAGTCACTCTCATGAAGCCATGGCCAAAAACTTCCTGGAGCTCTTGGATAAAATGTGCTGAGAAGCCAACTTGGCCATCATAGGAGTCATTTATTATTTATCACTTAGAGAAAAGCATACAGTTGGCTCTAGTTCATTACCAGTCCATGTTACAATTGCCCATTACAGCACCTCCTTGCGCTGGTTTAGCTGTATATAGAAAACAGGACTTTCAGCCAGGATGTGAAGTTTGGAAAGCAGCTCCCTCAAAGCTGCTTTCCATAGTGAGACCCAGAGATGAAAATAATCTCATAACCATCCCCTCCCGTAGTAAAATCTTACACAATGAAATCTGTGGTTCTCAATACCTGAAAAACAGGATTTGATGACACATGACAAGAGCTGAGTTCAAATATGTATGACTTCATACCAGCACGGTAGGTAATCTTTATCATCATGAGTGTAGAGCAGATGAAATCGAGGCATGGGGTGGGGATGGCACAGCACTGGAGTTACCTCATTTATTCCCATCCCTTACGTTGGATCCCATGCTGAAAATGAGCCTGATAAGTATTGCTTAATGGAATATTGACTGAAGAAAACCCATGGTAAAAGATGTGAAAAGAAGCCTCTATGGAGCCAGGGATTGCTGCAGTACTTGGTGCATCCCATGTCTCTCAATTTGCTGTCTCATTACGTAGTTCATCGCAGGGAATGGGGAAATTCAGGCAGCAGGGCTGCTTATTCCCTTACAGGCTGAATCCATCTCACATGCTAGGGTCAGACCGCTCTGTCCTAATCCCAACTGGGAAGCTCGAGGAGCCCTCTCCCCATCCGCTGATGGCCATGAGGATTAGCTGGCGAGCCTTTAAACTACTACTTGTTTTGCATCTCATTGGAGGGAATGTGTAAGGAACTTCTAGAAGTCAAGTGGCAGGACAAGATTAATTGGGATTCCTTTCTAATCCTAATTACAATGATATTTGCTTCCCACGATAGGAGGCCCTCATTATCATATGTATAAGTTTGTTTCTTGTGTCTGGCTGCTTCCCTCGCCCCAATAGAAAAAAGCTTAAATAATATTTAATACATTTTTATATTCATTAAAAAAAATCAGCTCTTTTTTAATCTGGTGAAAACATCAGCTGGGCAGAGGAGAAAACCATCCAATTCCCTGTGCATTTCCCTTGCTCTCTAATTATATGCAAATCCACCAAACGCAGGTTTTAATTCAGCCATTGGCATTAAGAGATCAGAGGCAGATTCAGGCTGGGGAAGCAGAGTTTGATGGTTCATATGAATTCTAGTGGCAGATCAGTTCCACACTTGAATCCAAATGTTTATTCCTCTCTGCACAATAACTTGCTTGCTTTCAGAGGAAAAAAGGGGTATTAAGCATTAAAGGAACTAATTCCTCCTATCAAGGAAATTAGGATTTCTCCCAGGCAGACACAGGGTATCATCCAGGATTAGCGGCTGTAGCATTCTTTGTAAACATGTCACCCTTGAAAGTGAGCAACAAGGAAAGCTGCTATCGCCTTACAGCTGCAGGGTGTCAGGAAAGCATCCCTTCGGCTCCAGAGGGGATTAGCTTCCCTCTGCATCCTCCAGAGGACTATTTATCATGGAAACCAGGAAATAAAAGTCGGTGCCAATTGGGATAATGCAGGGGCAGCTCAGGGCTGGGCAGTGGGCAGCTCTCCCCTGTTCTGCCCAGGGGGTCCCAGTGGGATATGGGGCTCCCTGTGCAGAGGGAAACCCCTCACTACACCCCTTACCCCTTGAGCTTCATGGCTGGTTGCTAAAATCAATACTAGCTTGGGAAAGACTTCCCAGGCCACAGCCAGCCATTCCCATGCCATTCGGGCAGTGATGCTGTGGGAAAGGCTGGAAGAGATCCCCACAAAGGCTCAGCGGAGCCGCCGTTCGTTCATTCATTCATTGCCATCCATGTTGGAAACACACTTAACATCCATATAAATATCAAAGGATTTCATCATATCAGGAAATGCATTCCCAGGAATGCCGATAACCATGGCAGATTATCACCCCCAGTTGCTTTGTCTGATCTGTTATTTAGCTGGTGCCATGTGCTTGGGCACGGCTGCCTCTTGACACGTTCAAAGCTCTTGACTTGGTGCCGTCTGATGCTGTGTGAGCGCCTGGCACCGGCAGTCGTGTGCTGCAGGAGAAAGCTCTCTCTGGTCGAGTCAGCAGCAGTTCACTGTCGCTGTCATTGTGGTTGTTGTTACTGGTAGTGTTTTTCACAGTGCACTCGCCCACTTGGGGATTTACTTCAGATGGGGAGAGGCACTTTCCATTTGTTGTCTTTTTTATTTCAACCAGGGACGTGCTCGCACAGTGAGATCCCCCCTGGAGCTGAGCTCTGGGACTAGCAGATGAAAAAGGAGTGGAATAGAGTGGAATGGGTTGGGTTGGAAGGGGCCTTAGAGCTCCTCCAGCTCCAACCCCTGCCATGGGCAGGGACACCTTCCACTGGAGCAGCTTGCTCCAAGCCCCTGTGTCCAGCCTGGCCTTGAGCACTGTCAGGGATGGAGCAGCCACAGCTTCTCTGGGCACCCTGTGCCAGCGCCTCAGCACCCTCACAGGGAAGAAAATTACGAGAACAGAGCAGAGTTAGGAAGTGCAGTACCTGCCAGGAAGCCAGCAGCTCTCTCATCCCAAGCCCAGAGACAGGGACAAAAGTCCCATTATGGGTCTCTTGTGCAGGTCCTGGGAGTGACAGTGGTGGCACCAGCAGGATGGTGTCACCCCTGTGGCCATGCACCCTGGCACCGCTGCGGTGTGAAGGGGCAGGTTTCACCCCCTCTGATGTTTAGTGAATCGAAACACCTTAACTCACATCAGAGGTGGGTTTTTGTTGCTTCTGTGTTTTGATACCTCCCCTGCGTGCTTTCAAGTACAGGGGCTGGTTTGGTTTTGTTTGAAATGGGAATCAGAAACCCAGCCGAGCAGCCAGGAGCTCTCCTGATGCCCAGGGGATGTGTAAGCAGACATTGGCCTCCAGAAAACTGGAGGGCTCCTGTTGGGCTCATCTCCTTCCAGAGCCCTCACACCCTGAGGTTTGGCTGGTCCTTGTGCTGCCTGTGAGCTGGGCACACAGGGTGGCATCCCTGGTCCTTTTGGATACTTTTTGGCCTTACCAAAGGGCAAGCCTTGGCTCTGTGTCACGCTTTAACTTTGCTCTCCTCCCTCGCCCTCTTGGCTGTTTTCCTGGTGAATTCCGGGTATGAGACCGACCGCTTGCCTTTGAGAAGCGGAGCGGAATAAAGGAGGTCAGATACTATCAGCCACTGTGGGTCAAGTAAGCGCCTTCCATTCAAAGCCTCGAGTGTTACCAGTAACTCCAGGGCTTGCAGTGTTCATTCAGATTCGCAGAACTACATGGCACAAAAGGGTCAGAGGTATTTCTGTTTTCCATAGCCCAGAACATAAAGGGGCAAGACCCAGGGATGGGTGTTGTGGAAGAGGGGAAATAACTGCAGCCCCACTGCTACATTGCCCTGGGGCTTGGTGTTGTGGTGCAGCCCCTGGGTTATATAAGCCCATCATTCCTTTCCATGGAGCCAAATGTCACCGTTGCCTTGGTGGTATCCAGCACACTGGGACTAGGGGTGTTCCTGTGCCCTCCTGAGCACCAGGAAGCTGCTTTTAGCATCGCAGCAGCAGCATCGTTTCCTGGGCAAGGCAAGTGTGCCACAAGGGGACTTTCTGCATGGTTGAGGAGGCTTCTGGAGTGAGGTGGCTCTTCTGATCAATGTGACTATACACATCAAATGGTGATGCCAAAAGTTCATTTTCAGGGGGTTTCTTCTCTCTGCTACGGGGTGTACCTGCCTCTGCGCTTGTCCCTGTTACCATAAGAGAGTAGCCTCTGGGAGGCACTTTGATCTTTTATTTTTCCATGCCTTTTTATTTCTTTCATGAAGAACCACCTACATCTTTCTCTTAGAACATAACTACTTGAGAAGTGAAACGGCTCTTCCTGTGCCCGTAAATGGTGAAAAACTCAACTTTTCAAACCCCTGCAGAGTTTAACTTCAAAATAATCATCACCATCATTGCTTAAAAACAGAAACCAGCAGCACAGAAGGTCACTGAGAACATTTGAAAGGTTATGAGGTTCTTTCCCTATGTTTGTCCCCATCAGTGGAGCTTGGCCATTTCCTTGAGTGCTGGGGCATGGAAGGTGTTCAGGGCTGGGAATGTGTCCCCTGATACCCAGGGCAGGTCTCCTAAGGCAGTTGTGATGCACATCTGAGTCCCAGGGCAGAGTCAGCCTCATGGGAGCTGAGTTCAATGTGCAGAAAAGAGTGGGGCTGCTCAGGGGCAGAGCTGGATTTTAAAGAGGATAAAGTTGTAGAATCATAGAAGTATGGAATGGTTTGTGTTGGAAGGGACCTTAAAGCTCCTCCACCTCCAACCCCTGCCACAGGCAGGGACCCCTTCCACTGGAGCAGCTTGCTCCAAGCCCCTGTGTCCAACCTGGCCTTGAGCACTGCCAGGGATGGGGCAGCCACAGCTTCTCTGGGCACCCTGTGCCAGCGCCTCAGCACTTTACAGTAAAGAACTCCTTACATCTCATCTAAATCTCCCCTCTTTCAGTTTAAAACCTTTCCACCTTGTCCTGTCCCTACTGGCCCTTATTAAAAATCAGAGGGAAAAGGAAGAATTGAGGAATGAAACACTCCATCATCTACAAAATAAGGAGCGCAGGGATAAAAACCTGGGCAAGGCCAGTATTTGCCCACGTGTGCAATGTGTATCTTAAACCAGTTGACTTCTTGATGCAATTCATATGCAGAACCACTGCAAGAATTAGTACCTGCCGATTATTACTTTCCCCTTTGTTTGACTACTGTTCATAAGCACCTGTGGGCTGACCAGAAGTGGGGTGCATGGGGCCATGGAAGTCTTCTGGTCCCTGAAGGAACTTTGGTGGTGCTAAGGGTAGGGGCAGGCTGAGCCCTCATCCTGCAGCCGTGCTGGGTGACCCAAGGAGATGCTGCTGCTGCTGCTGCTGCAGTTGTGCTTTGCTGGAGGGGTGCAGGGCAGTGTGGGTGGCTTTAACTTTCCCTGTTTCCTCTGTGCCGTGGCAGCGGGCCGGGGCCATGGGACTGCAGCAAAAGTGAGAAAAGAGAAGAAAGCTGCTGAGATGAGAAATGAGTTGACGGTGCCTGCGCCCAGCAGGTGCTGAGCACACGCTCCGGCCCCGGTGCTTGCAAACCCTCTGCAGGGTTTACTTGGGGTGATCTTTTACCACAACATCTCCCAGTGCAACACCACGGGGATGCAGGGGGTTAAGGTGTTGCTGACACTGGCTGGGGCCCTGAGCTGGGGGATGTCGGAACTCAAAGGTACCCTGAAACTGTGCAGAGCTGGGTTTGGGTCATGGTGTTGCCGTGTGAGCCCTCCCGGGAACAGATCCGATGCTGTGGGAGGCACCTTGTAAAGTCCCTAATAACACATCCCTAATGGCTAATTCGGATTGATGGATCAGAAGGCCCAGTCCCCCAGTAACGGGCACCTTCCCCAGCAGCAGTGCATGCTCGGTGCAGCCTGACCTCACACCATTCTTTCTGTGGAACGATGACTAAGTCTGCAGTGAAAAGGAATTAATTCCTCCTTGAATCATCAGCAGCAAAACTCTGTAGGTTTTGTTTTTCATAGCCAGCACGTCGACTCATCTCACCTTGTCTGAGAAGTGACGTCAAAGCAAACACATTTGGGGTAACTTAGGGCTGGAATGTGACCTGCAGCATGTGTGCTGCACCCTGGGCTTCCACCCCTGAGGCACCCAAGCAAGGCAGGGGAGCATGGAGATGCCTGGAGATGAGAAGGCTCAGGGGAGACTTTATAGCAGTCTTCCAGTAAATAAAAGGGGCTATAAGAACCCTGGAGAGGGGCTTGGGACAAGGGCCTGTAGGGACAGGCCAAGGGGAATGGCTTTAACCTGCCAGAGGGGAGACTGAGATGAGCTCTTAGGCAGAAGCTCTTCCCTGTGAGGGTGCTGAGGCGCTGGCACAGGGTGCCCAGAGAAGCTGTGGCTGCCTCATCCCTGGCAGTGTTCAAGGCCAGGTTGGACACAGGGGCTTGGAGCACCCTGCTCCAGTGGAAGGTGTCCCTGCTTGGTTGGAACTGAATGAGCTTTGAGGTCCCTTCAACCCAAACCATTCTATGTGCTCGGAGCTCACCTCATCTGCCCGCCTGCTCTGGGACAGGACCAGCTCCAGGGGCTGCACCCAGCAGGCAGACACACAGCACAGCCGGGGTTCTCAGGCTGCTAAAACCTCCCTCTGCCTTGTCAGTGGCAGCCACCAGTGTTGCCCAACCGTCAGCCTGAGCTCCTGTCCCCAGCCAGGCCCCTTGCCCCACGGCTGTTTCAAGTCACTGTGTTTGGGGTGGGATTTGTGTGGGACAATTTGAAAGTGCTGTGACTCATCTCACCCCACCAGCTGCAAACCACAGCATGATCCTCGGCCGGTGGCACGTGTGCCAGGATGCTCCGTGCCATGGGGGATGGATCCCTCTCAGGCCTATCTTGTTATTGTTCTTCTCAGCAAGGTTGATGGGGGCTGATGACACTGGTAGGGGATGCGCTGCAACATCAGTGCCTGCTCCAGCCCCAGTGGACATCTCTTACTGGGGAGGTGGGCACTCAGGGCAGTTAACAAACCAAAAGGAGAAGTCTCTCCAGGCTTTGAAACCCCATTCTGCGGCTCCATCCCCTCTGGAAATACCATTCTGGTGTTGCTGTAAATGTGCCTTTTCATTTCTGTAGCAAGGCTGAGGTGGCACAGCTCATTCCCCAACCAGCCCTCAAAGGGCTGTGCTGGGAGGGATGAGATAAAGCTGTCCTCAGAGCCCTTTCAGGTGCCTCCACAGCTACGGAAGGACGGCAGATGACTTAGGGTGACTTGGGGTTGGAGCCATGATGCTTGGCATTGTGCTAATTTGGGTGTGTGGGTAGTGAGCAGCTCCATCACCACTGCTCTGAGCTGTATTGAAACACAGCTTTGGGGAAGAGATGCAAGAAGATGCTTCACCAAACCACAGCATATCCCCATGGTGTCCCAGCAGCACCACCCCACAGCCTCCTAGGGGACCTGCTGAGAGGACACTAAACCAATGCCCTCAGATTAAATCAGTCCATTCAGAGCAGAAAACACATCAGGTTATGTTGATGGCATAAGCCATTGTCAGCTGGTAGGTTCTGGCTTTGAAAAGCCTCTTCAAAGTTTGTGTGCTGCAGGAATTAAATCTAGACCTTGTGAGAGAAGAGGAATTGAGTCCATTTCCCCAACACGCAGATCTCTGTAAATGGGGTAGGATTTCACAGCAAAGACACGTGTGGCAGCCACAGCACATCTGGAGCCAGCCAGGAGATGCAGACATGGCCATGGACCACAACCATTAGCAGCTGTGTTTAAACCAGGGATCAACAGTGAAGGAGTTTTCCTTTTTCCTTGGTTGGTTCAAGTGGGAGATGGATTCCTGTAATAAACTCCCTAATGGAGGAAGTGGGAAGGGGATGAATAGCCACCTGCAGAAGTTTTTGTCTTTCCTCCTTCCTAAGCATCCTTCCCCAACAGCTTTTGATGCCTTTAAAGAGTAGGAGAAAATGAGCAAGGCAAGAGCAAATGAAAAAGGGACATGGGAAAGGGCAGCTCTTCTTACTGGTGCAACATCTTGTTTCCCATCTGGACTCATGGGAAATCCAAGCAACTGAGCTGCAGTCTATTGTACTGCCAAGTTAACAACCTTCTGCTTCGATGGAGAAGGAGGACAGGCCATGCCTTTGCTGTAACCACACGTGCTCTGTGCTTTTCACTGGTGAGGTATCCTGTGGATCAGTAGCAGGACTGTTCAGCTGCCTTTGTAGCGGTCTGTGTCTTCTGTCATTGCTCCAGAAGCTGTTACCAGTCATCAGACAGTGGGGCTGGTGGCTGGTGCTGTGCACTGGATCAGGCGTGGTGCAGATGGGGAGGAAAGATCTGCCCCACTTTGAAATGCTTAAGCCAAGGTTTTCAAAGCAGCTTAGAATTGAGCTCATTCTGCTCCAGTGTCATGGTACAATGTACACATAGAACTGCATACCCCTAATTAAGGTTTCTGTCTCTTAAATAGGCTAAACCATGGCTAGTTTTAGGAATATCACTGAAAAGCTCTTCATCTCATTTCAAGGGCAAGAACAGTAAAAGCTCAGAGCTCCAAATGTATATTTAAGCAGGAACCAGCTCAGAGCCACTCCTGATGGGAAACCCACATAGCCCATGGCCCTGCTGCAGGACTGTACCACACTAGTTTGTGCTGGGGAGGGGGGTCACATTCCCAGTATCCCTCTGTATGCTGTAAATCTACACCTGCTAAACATCAGGGATTAGGATTTTCATTCATTCTTAAATGCAAACCTTTGTGCCTCTTGGTTTCCATTTGCATGAGCAGCCTTTGTGGGGTAGACAGATGTAAAGCAGCATCTCCATCGGTCTCTTCCTTTCCGCTTCATGGATTTCCTCCTTGGAAGAGGGATGCAAAACACAGGACTTGCCCAGGGCTCTTGGGCTGCTGTGCAAGCAAATCAGAGCAGCAAGGAGAGGTCCAGGATAGGTCCTCCAGAGCCATCAGCTCTGGCCTCTCCACCTCCACCAAAGCCAGCTGGCATTGTGGGCTCACTCTGCCTGAGCAGAATCATTACCAAAGTGAAAGGCACCCCTGAATCAAGCCCAGAGATCACAGAACCACTTGTCACTGGTCTCCACTTGGACATGGAGCTGCTCACTGCAGCTCTCTGAGTGCAATCATCCAGCCAATTCCTTATCCACTGAGTGGTCCATCCATCATATCCATGTCTCACCAGTTCAGAGACAAGGATGTCATGTGGGACAGTGTCAAACACTGCAGAAGTTCAGATAGATTGTAGAATCATAGAATGGTTTGGGTTGGATGTGACCAATCAAACACATCCTTAGTTTCCATGTGCTACAGCTTCTCAGATACGATGGACAGCGGCTTAGCAAATGCATCCACCAGTTCCCTCAGGACCCATGGATACATCTTGTCATGTCCTATGGACTTGTGCACCTCAGGTTCCTTAGATGTTCTCAGACATGATCTTCTCTTAGAGAGGGCTGTTCTCCATTCTCCCAGTCCTTGCCTTTGCCTTCTGTAACTTGAGCAGTGTGGCTGGAGCTCTTGCTGGGGAAGACTGAGGCAGAAAGGTCATTGAGTAACTCAGCCTTCTCCCAGGTAACCAGGCCTCTCATTTCCTTCCAGAGAGGGCCCACGTTTTCCTCAGTCTTCCTTTTGTAGATCATAAATGACTTGCCAAAATCCACACAACACATCATCCATAGATGTCCTGGTGGGACACAAGAAGTCAGGCCAGCAATACCCGCAGCCCCTGCAGAGCGGTCGTACCTGGTCCGTGCTCATTTTCTCCCCATTTTGGGGTGCTGTCAGTCCTGTTTCTCTTTCTGGATGTATCTGGGACAAATCCTAACATTCCACCACCAAGGCAAAGCCAGTTTGGGTTTAAAGGCAACCATGGGCGAAACCGGGCATGTAGGGAGCAGCTTGAGACGCTGGAGGCAAGGAGGCTGGCAGAGGCAGCAGTGTGTGTGTGTGCATGTCTGTTTGTGTGTGTGTGTGTTTTCCTTACAGCTCTGCAGCTCTGTTGAACAGTTCCCCCCAACTCTGCTCCATCACACAGATATACCCCCCATTGTGTTCACCAAAAAGCGCCTTTTACAATGATGTTGGTTTCCAATGGCCTCAGCATGTGTAACCAGGAGTAGCTACAAGGGGGTTTGTTGCATCCCCAGCACTGCTTCAGCTCCCTCCAGTCCTCCTCCCAGAGCTTGGATCCATGGGGATTGCATCCCAAGGTGACCACGTTCCATTCTCAAAGGCATTGCCCTCAGCATGGCTCACCCAGTCCCGGTTAGGAAAGCCCAAGCTTGGCTTTCAGAGTGAATGTGCAGGATGTGAAAGTCCAGATTTAGACCCTGTGGTAGCACAAGGACAAAAACGCGAGCAGTGCATTGGGGAACATGCTTGTAGCATTCCTTCTGAATAAAAGATACTGGAAATGTTTTGAAAAGGGGGAATGGCTTTAACCTGCCAGGGGGGAGACTGAGATGAGCTCTTAGGCAGAAGCTCTTCCCTGTGAGGGTGCTGAGGCGCTGGCACAGGGTGCCCAGAGAAGCTGTGGCTGCCCCATCCCTGGCAGTGTTCAAGGCCAGGCTGGACACAGCTGCTCCAGTGGAAGGCGTCCCTGCCCGTGGCAGGGGTTGGAGCAGGAGGAGCTTTAAGGTCCCTTCCAACCCAAACCATTCCATAATTCTGTGGTTCTATGATCGGAGCTGGTTTCCCCCTACCCATGCGGTTGTGTTCAGCTGCTGTCGTTGCTTCATTTGTGGGGTTTTCTTGCAGGAAGCTATAGTGTTTATTTAGGCAGGCAAGCACATTCATTCTCTGCCTTGTCCTGGAGAGTCACTGGGGACTTACAGTAATTCCCAGCCTCACCTGTAACAACAGGACTGCAAAGGGCTCTGTCCCTCGTTGCTCAGGGAGCCTGACAGCTTCTGAGCCCTCTCCCTCCTTGTGTCTTGCAGTCCAACAAGGTTCCTGTTGTGCAGCCGTCACACGGCGTCCACCCGCTCACCCCGCTCATCCCTTACAGCAACGACCATTTCAGCCACGGCTCCCACTCACCCCACTTGCCCGCTGACATCAACCAGAAGCAAGGTAATGGCATCACTGGGGACCTGTGTGATGGGAGGGGCACAGTGCTGGGGACCACTGAGACCAAGGCTGGCACCTCCCTGCTCCCAAATCAATGGGAGATGACAAGAGCTTTGGTGAGCTGGGACGGTGCTCAGCAGTAGGAGTTTTTTTAGCTCATTGGCAATGCTTTGTAATCGTGGTCAGGAGGAGTTTGACATCAGAAACCCCAACCCTGCTGATCAAATGTGTTCAGTTCTCTGTGCAAGCTGTCCTGTAGCTTGGGACCAGACCAGAGCCTGCGAGATGAAGTCTAAGAGTCAACCAGAAAATGGAAAGTAATCTTTCCTTTGACTCATACCCAAACTGTTGTCAGGTTGTCATTTTGAGAAAATAAATGCTTGAAACAGGAAATATTTTGACTAGATAGGATGGGAGTCTGATAGCTGACTGGATTGTTACATGTGTGTGTCCGTAGCCACACGTTGTGTGGTTGTCACACAGCTTGGCTCTTTGGGTTCCTGTGTGAATGCAGGACACGTCAATTGGCTCCTGAGGCTGCAAAGGAAAGTACAGTAGGTCGAGGTTAAACCCTGCACTGTGAATTACAGGTATGTGCACAGAAATTCACCCCAGCCCGTTGTTCTTTGTGGGTTGCTGGCAAGCTGACTGTAAAATCAAACTTATCTCAACCTTACATTAATGCAACAGGATTGTTCAACATCTGTTCACATTACCCAGGTTTCTACGCAAATCCAGTCTTGATTTCATGCGAAAGCAAGTGAATTCATGGGTTTGTGTCAGAGTACATTCAGGAAAGAATTCAGGGTCCGTCACAGCCCAGAAATCAATGTGAAAACAGGGGCATAAAGTGAACAGTTGTGATTTGGGCAAAGGCACAGGTTTGGATCCAAACTATCCCAGAGATATCAGCCTCAACAAGTTAATATCACTGATAAAACAGTGGAGATTGAGGATGCTCCTGGCTGGAGGACAGGCTGCATTATCCCTGGTCTGAATGAAGAGGTCAGGTCCTGAACTCAATCAGGGATGCTGATGAGGAGGATTTAGGTCCAGTGTAAGAGATACACAGGCACATCCTGGTTTCCTTTCCAGTTTCCCCTTTCCTGCTTACCATGTACATTTACAGGGGCAGGGGGAGTCTGTCCATCCCAGAGAGATCCCCAGTCCTGTTTGTGAAGAGGTTCAGACCACCATCCTCAGCTGGGACCTACCTCTGTGGTGCAGCTTGCTAACTTTGCATGCCCCATCCCTGCACTGCTGGGTTGAAGGTTTCCTTCCCCACTCTTCCTGGATGTGTCCCATCTCTGTCCTCATCCCTGAAATATTTCCCATTGTCAGCCAATGCAAGCACTTGCAGTCACCATCTACTCATTCTCACAGCATCCCTTTAAAGTATTTCACAGTAGCCCAAGGACATGCAGACAAGGAAGTACAAGCAGGATCTTCTGAGTCAGTGGCTGGTGCCCAGCCACTGGGCCAGCGAGAAGAACTGGTGCTCTGGCTCACACAACTTGTTGGAGGTGCAAATCCCAGGAAACCCTGGCAGCTGCCTAATGTGGAGGCTGGATTTGTCTGACCTTCAGTGGGCTGCTGTATCCCACTTGAGCACAGCTGTACATAAATCTCACACTATCCATCTTTCTTTCAATTTGGTTACATATTTTACTTGCCTCCTAATAAGATGTTTGGAATCTGCTGGTATCATTCCTAAATCATAATTTATCATTAGTACACCCAGGAGAATAATCCAGGCTTAAGCTGCTTGCAGCTACTCACCCATTTATCCAATGCATTTCTTGCTCAGGACAGCTACTGGACAATCTCTGTACATGATATTTGCTCAGAGGCTCTGTAGCTGCCAGCAGTACAGGATGCTGCAGCAGTGCTCAGCTCCAGTTTCCAGTCTGGGGCTTAGCTGGAGGCTCCTTTGCTGGTTGTCTGAGTCCCACCCGCAGCCCCCAGGCTGTTTTCAAGTCCAGATAGGAGCTGTGGCTGTCTCCTCTGGCCATGCCACCCGTGCCAGCAGCTTTGAAGATCACACAGGGATTCCCCGTGTGAAGGGTGAATTCCCAGCTGGCACCATACCCACCTCCACTCTTCCTTGGCACCCACAGAGCCCGTGAAATGATTGCTTTGAACAAGGACTCATGGTTTAGAATTGAGATAGCAGAGATGCTGCTGGAGCATCCCCACTGGCCACTCCTGGGGCGTCCTAGGGATGACTGATGGGAAGGAAGGTGATGACTGAAAGGGGTGTAGGAATGGCTTTGACCAAGAGGCACTCTGGAAAGGCACAGGGATGTCTGGAGTCCATCAAATCCTTACCAAAGCAAACTGCTGCTTGGCTTCAGGGTAGCCCGGAGCAGGGATGCTGCTTGTGCAGGAGCAAACCTGCCTTCTCCGTCATATTATGAGTGTTTGTGATTCTGCAGCAACACGGATGACCCACCACATCCCCACAAAGAGAACCACAGCAATAAAAAGGGCAATTACAATATCCTGCTGCTTGCAGACACCTATTTCACATGCATTCCCTGCTGCCCATGAGTGCCTGTAGATGGAGCAGTCAGGGGGTCAGGAGCTTTTGGGTCGCTTGGGGAGCAGTGTGCTGAGTCCAGCTCACCTCCTTTTCCCTTCTCCCTTCTCCCAGGAGTGCACCGTCCATCCCAGACCTCAGACATCCCCGGATTCTACCCCCTCCCTCCCGGTGGAGTCGGACAGATCACGCCGTCGATGGGATGGTGAGTGCAGGGGCTCAGCCCCAGCCCCACTGGCTGCTCCATGCAAGGAACAAACATGTGCAGCCATTCTCTGTAACCTCCATGGTGCTTTCACACGTCTCCATCCCTTCCGTATGCTGCATGGTGGGGAGGAGGATTTAGAGTTGTTTTAGAGATGGGGAGCAGGTATTTGGAGAGGCTGAAGGCTTTGTCCCAGCTGGGGTATGCTTGAAGCAGGGTTACAACCTGCCTGATTCAGAACTGTCTCCTGCCTTACATCTAGCTGCCTGTGCGGATTAGGAAACCCAGGGAGAGCTTTCTACCCACCTCTCTTAATCGCACAAAAGCCTCTCTTTTTGAGTAGGAGGTAATTTTCTCCTCACTGGGGTTTTCAGCACAAACAGTGCTTTCCCTGAGTATGCCACTGGCACAGTGTCATCCAGTGGGATGCTCCATCCGCTCAGCCACAATGCTTCTCAGGGCCTGATACACAGGGGAGCATCCCAGAAAGCAGAACCCATTGGGAAACCTGCCCTAGGGACATGAGTTAAAAATGCATCAGTTTGGGCTCTGTGGTCATTGCCCCTGGGTTTTGTCACCATGATGGTAGGGACATGGAGGGAGCTGGTCTGGCACTGCCATATGGGCATTGTTACTCTTCAGGTGAATTTTCATGCCCATCAGTGACACAGGGGCCTTGTAGAGGCTCATGAGGAGCCTGGTGGCCGGGACAGGGGGAGAATATGGGGAGGGTGATTGTGGGGCAGGCAGATCCCCAGCAAAGCCCAGCAGAGACCTCCAGGTACAAGCAGGTATTACAGAATGGGAGAGGCGAAGCGTATTAAAACACAAAGTAAAATGTTAGCTTTTTGGTTTGTTTTGTTTATGAATCTAATGTTCCAGATATTTAACCACAAGGAAACAGAGGCTGAGGCTTTTGATACAGAGCTTGGCTTCAAAGAGATTACATTTTGCCTTCTGTGCTAAATCTACTACTCTTGGGTGATGATTTAACTCCTCACACGATGTGATTCATCCTGAGGAAAAACAAGTGCTGGGGTGACTGTGCTGTAACATGAAAGCAAGAGTTGGGGGTGAGGAAGGAGCCTGTTTGCCCAATGCAAGGTCCACTCGTGGGGTGGGGTGGTGCTGGGGGCAGCCCTGGGAAGGAAGCCTGATTTATTTGCACAAGGGTTTTGTTGGTTGGTTGGTGGCAGAGGGAGTTCGCATTGCTGAGAGCTGCTCCAGCATTGCAGGGGTTTGGCATCCTCAAGCAACCTCGTCAGACACGTTCAGAAGTGACTAACAGAGCAGATACAGTAAAGCAGCCAACGGCCTGACGGAGCAGAGAGCAGCACCTCAAAGCACACGTGTCTATAACAGAGCCTTTGCTTACCCCTTCGCCTGCCACAGATTTATGGAGAGAGGCCAAAAACCACTCCTGATGTGCCCAGTGCTCAGCTGAGGCTCACTGTGGTTGGGTGCAGAAGCACCAGAGCATAGAAGGGTTGTGGCAGCACTGACCCCCATGCATCAGGCAGCAGGGGCTGGGTGCAGGATGGTTGTGCTGGGGATGCTTTAGCCGGTGCCATACGCAGGAAGCAGCTTTTCCTCCAGGATCTGGTCAGAAATGGGTTTTGTTCTCACTGAGCACTCAGGAGGAGGAGCTGCAGTCACCCTCTGTAATTAGCTGGGATGACAGTCAGATAAAAGCCTCCAAGTCCAGTCAAGTGAGTTTTACGCACGGGAGCCTGGCAGCAAACATCACCCAGGAGCCTATGAACTGTGTCCCTCACCTGCTTCAAGCATTGCCAATGCCACTGCAGCCGTTCCATGCCCATCCCGTGTCTTTTTCCCCTCCCATCACCGAGTGACACAGCCGTAATCGCGCATTCCCAACCGTTAGGGACTGGTTTAGCCCTTGCATTCATTTGCACGTCAGACTCAGGCTGGATGAAGCCTCCAGTGCCCTTTTCTATCGCTGCATTGCTCTGCTGTAATGTGTGTCGCTTCTGGATGAGCTCCGAGTGTTTTCTCAGCCCTGGGGCAGCCGCCTTTGACTTCAAAGGGTATTTCAGCTTCCCCATGCAGGGTAGCACTTGGCTGTTTGTTGGGCTGTTTATACCCGCCGACATCTAAGGGGTGGGAGAGGGCTTCTGCCTGGCAGGGTGTAAACACAGCCTTTCCTGAACACAGATCCACTCAAGCCAAGACACAGCAGCTCCCGGAGCAGCACAAACAGAAACCCTCCTCCCCAGCAAAGCTCCAGGGCCTGTCGTTATTCCTCTTCAGGGCAGAAACTATCTTTAGCCCTGAAAAATCCCTGGCATCCAGGAGCTCCCTTGCAAGGCACTGCACTTAATGATAATGGGCCTTTTTATTGCTTGTTAGAGCTGAAAATAGCTGATGCTGGTCTTAAGCACAGCTTTATGCAGCCTGGCTGCAGGGAGCATGAGCATCAGCATGGATTTAAGCACTGTGCCCTCCATAGGCACCCCAGTTTCTATGCACACTTTTAGGCTGGAAGCATCTTCTGTCAGGTTTGCAGAACAAGCCTGGGTGTTTTTGAGCTATCTCCATATGAAAACAAGGGGGGTTCCCTTGCTGGGAACAACAAGGAACTTCCTGCATAGTTATTTTACTACCTCAGGAATAATTCCCAGCTCCAGTCTGGTACATGCCTGGTCCCCAGTACGAAATGGCTTTGAAAAAAAAGGTAGGACTGAGGTTTTGGTGTGTTTAAAAACGATGGGCATCCTTAAAATGATGCCCTGGGGAAATCAGAGCATTTATAAAGCCTGGGCAAGATGCTTGCTCTCCATTCCTGTCCTTGGGCATCTTCCCAGTGCAGCCCATGACAATGCAGTCTCTTGTGCACCACACAGAGAGAGGCTCTGACCATGCTTTAGGGTTTTTTGGTCTAAGCGTGGTCTTTTAAGTGACTCCTTCCGTATGATAGCCGCATGTCCTAACCCTTCAGCACACCTCTGCATTTTGCATTTGAACAGGATAAGCTCAGTGCTGCAGTTACTGCATCAGGGACAGAGGGGGGTCACTTGGATCCAAACCTTTGCAGGGAGGCCCAGCTTCTCCCAAAATAAAGTCCATATCCTGCCCCTTAAAGCCCAGGGGACACCAGGAGCATCCCGCCAGTCAGAGCTGGGGCATCGGTGCTCCAAGTCCCCTTAGCAAAGAGAATCTTTAGGAGACACCACGTAGCTGTGGATACTTTATAGACTCTTTCTTCCCGATCCCAGGCAGAGCCAGTCTGTCTATCCGCTCCCGTCATGTGGATTTAGGCAGCCGTATTCGTCAGCGCTTTCTGCTGGGGCTTCTTTCTCCAGGTGAGTATGAGCTGTGTGAGCCAGGGCAGCAGCTCGGCCCCGCTCGCAGCTTGCAGTGTGTGCAATGGAGCTTGCAGCAGACCACGGCCACCCGCTTCCCGTGGTAACCATGGGAAGAGAAGGAGGTTTTAGGCCTTGTCTGGTCCAAAGGGTGCTCAGGGGAACCTGGAGCATCGCAGGAGGATGCAGAGTGACTGAGGTTTCATCAGCACAAGTCAAACCAAAGCAGAAACCCCTGTCTTCAGCTCAGCATTGGGAAAACAGGGTGAAATCCATTGCTGAGGATTTTGCTCCTTGTCACAACCCTAAGCCTGAATATATCCCTGCTGCCACACCACTGAGTTTTGCTCTGTGGGGACTGATCGGTGTTACTTGCTCCCAGCCTTTGAAGCAGGACAGGCAGCGGGCAGTGATCTGCTGTTCTCCCATCAGCATAAGTCAGCTCTCTGAGACTGAAGTGCAGCCTCTACCTTCCCCATCCCATCATCAGGCCGAGAGCATGGGCTGGACTCAGCACATGGGAAAGGGTCAGCAGGAGATGGCCATGTCACTGCCTTGCTTTTCCCTGCAAGGATGTGCCCCTGCAGCACAACCTGCCATAAATAGTGGGTGGGTTGAGCCACACAGCACAGCACCATTCATACTGCAAGTTTGTGGTCACCCAGGACCAAATACTGCCCTCTGTAAATACACCCAGAGCCCAGCGATGTCCCAGTGAACAGCACTAGGGATGCCTGTGCACACCACATGTGCTCACACAGCAGCTTTTGCTTCTGCTTTATGTTGCCCTGAAGAGCCATTAGCGGAGATTTCCCACAGGAAAACCATGCAAACCCTTAGCCATGCAAGCCCTCAGCCGTGCAAAAACCTCCATCCATGCATCCCTGGATCCAGGCAGCCCCTTAGCCCTGCAGCAGAGGTGAAGGACACTGTCAGCCCTCCTTACTCACTGGGGTATTGCTTTGCCCAGCCTTGATGATGAAGGCTAGAAAGGAGCTAACGGTTGCCTTTGGAGGCCATCAGCCTCCTGAGCCCAGCACGGGAGCTCCTGCTTGCAGGATTTGGGATGGGTTTTGCAGCCCTGCTGCAGCCCTGAAAGTACACCTGGTCAGATAAGGATCAGACTGTGCTGGTGGAGTCAATTAAACAGCTTTTCTTTCCGTGCCAGCATATCTAACGAACAGTTCATCTCCCATGGGCAATTCTGCCATCTCAAGCTGCAGCCATAACGTGGCAAGCTTGGCAAAGCTGGCTTTACCCTCTGAAACTCTCGAGGGAGCTAATGAAGCCTGAAAGCTAGCGAGACCTCTCATGATCTCAGAGCTGTGTTGGTGGAGAGCATTGCTTAGGGAAGGTGCACCTCCTAGAGTTGCAGTTCGGTTCATGTTCAGACTCATGCTACTTCTGTTAAAAGAAAGGTGCAGGGTGGTCCTAATCTCTCCCATCCAAACCTGGGTTGAGTTTGTTGTTCCTTTCTGCAGTGCTCATAAGATATTGCAACAACAGAGATCTGAGTAGCTGAAACCACTGGTTGAAAGCACCCTTGATCTCAGTTGGGCTGGCTCCTGATCAGGCTGGCTTCCTCATGGCAGCACCCAGACTCTTTCCAGCCCCATTCCAGCAGTGGGGGCAACCCAGGGCTGGTGGGCAGCTGCCTGCCCTGCACCAGCATCGCCGCACTCACAGGTTTGCTTTCCATGTCCTTTGCTTTCCCGTCTGCTTCTGCCTCGTCAGAGTGCCGGCTCGTGAGACACCGCTCCAGCTGCCCCAGCATCCCGAGCATTCCCAGCACAGCCCTCCCGGCTGGCTCATCCGCTCTCTGTTGCAGGTTCACTCACCCACTGATGCTGGGCTCTGGCATGCACACCACTGGCATCCCACACCCCGCCATCGTGCCCCACTCCGGCAAGCAAGAGATGGAGCACTATGACAGGAACATGTGAGTTCATAGAATCATAGTCATGGTTTGGGATGGAAGGGACCTTACAGCTCATCCAGCTCCAACCCCTGCCACGCAGGGACCCCTTCCACTGGAGCAGCTTGCTCCAAGCCCCTGTGTCCAACCTGGCCTTGAGCACTGCCAGGGATGGGGCAGCCACAGCTTCTCTGGGCACCCTGTGCCAGCGCCTCAGCACCCTCACAGGGAAGAGCTTCTGCCTAAGAGCTCATCTCAGTCTCCCCTCTGGCAGGTTCAAGCCACTCCCCTTGCCCTGTCCCTACAGGCCCTTGTCCAAAGCCCCTCTGCAGGTTTCTTGTCAGCCCTTTTTAGTTATTGGAATGCTCTCCCCTGAGAAGCTGGAAGTTGAGCCAGCAGGGCTCAACAGCATTAATGCTTTAATACCCATTTAATTTATCACTGTTAATACTTGCATGGGGAGGAGGGTGGATGAACACTGAGCTCTGCCTGCATCAGGCAGCAGCATGTGTGCAGATCTCAGGTCCCTCCATCGGGTTGGTTTGGTGTTGAGTCTTTAGAGCGTGGTGCCACCAGGCAGCCAGGCTGGAAGCACCTAATGCTGACAGCTCCTCCTTTGGTCCTACCAAGGAAACCTCAACCAGAACCAAAGAGAGAGAAGGAAGCCAAGAAGCCCACTATCAAGAAGCCCCTGAATGCTTTCATGTTGTATATGAAAGAAATGCGGGCAAAAGTCATTGCTGAGTGCACCCTGAAAGAGAGCGCCGCCATCAACCAGATCCTGGGACGGAGGGTAAGGACACGCGGGCTCAGCACCATCACCGCAGTGCAGCATCCCCATCCCTTGCAGCTGCTCTTAAGTACAGAACAATCATCTTGCTTTCAAAACTGGGTGCTCTTATCCCTTAAACACATGGAATCGGATGTGCTTTAGAGCGGGGTGCCCGTGGTGGGATGGGCAGGGGGGGACAATGGGGTCATATCTCACTGTCACTTGTCCTTGCAGTGGCACGCGTTGTCCCGGGAGGAGCAGGCCAAGTACTACGAACTGGCTCGCAAGGAACGGCAGCTCCACATGCAGCTCTACCCCGGCTGGTCTGCCAGGGACAACTACGTGAGTGGCTGCTGCACTCAGGTCCCCTCCCCATGGCATAGGTCTACAATGACGCGGGGTGGGGGGCTGACAGCTGGGGTTGGCCAAACAACCCGTCTGTCCCTGGTAATGCCAAAACAGACCAAAACCACCCCCAAAAGAGGGCAGAGGTGATGCAGAAAGAGCAGAGGTCATGGGGCACCCCAAGCCTGCATTTCCCTGCAGCAGCACAATGTCCCTGCCTCCTTACAAGCACAGAGCAGGAGCTCAGCATCCGTATGCAGCTTTGCATGATCAGTGCTGGATGCTGCTGCCCCCCAGAGCTGCCCTTAGAGCAGCACCAAATGTGGCAACATCTGGAGGGCAGCAGCATCATGAGAGCAAGGCACCATGATCCTCCAAGATTTTCCTCCATGGAAATCATCCTGTAGCATCCTTCATGTTGGCAAGGGCTGGTTCATTGCTCCAGAAGATGCCTTCAGAGGATGGTGGGCTCCAAAGGTGCCCATTGGCTCTCCCAGCACTGGCAAGAAGCTGCTTCAAGTCTTGTGGTTGTTGTAAGAGATGCTTTTCTCTCTGGAGCTCGAGCAGGAAGGAGGAGGAGGAATGTAGGTCACTTGTGCAGCACATGATGCGGATATCAGGCAGGAAATACAGTTGCTCCCACACTGAAGAAAAAGCTCACCGCAGCTCAGGGCTTTCCACCTTCACTCAAACCACAAGAAGTCATAGACAGAGTCAGAGGTCAAAGGCAGCCCTGCGAGCTGCCTCCTCCACACAGGCCAGATCTGCTCCTCTGCTGCTCTGCCCTCATGATAAGCTCCTGAGGAGATGAGGGGAGTTGTGTGTTGTGAATCAGAGGCAGTTTGGGGAAATAATTGGGGTTTCTTGTTAGTGAGGGGAGCAAGAAGAATGAGAGATGGGTCCAGAGCTGCAAAAAGACTGAAATAGAGAAGCAGTATTTAAATGTTCATTTCTGGGGATTTCCCAAAGCATTCTTTCCCATTGGAAATGTGGAACACTCCTCCTGGTTGTGTTATGAAGCAATTCCTCTTTGGGTGTAAGGCACCACATTAAAGACAGCAGCAGCTTTCCCCAGCAACCCAGTGCAGCCCCAAAACTCATGTGCAGCACCCTCAGTTCAGAGCATGACCTGACAGCCTTTCCTTTGATTCCCTAGGGGAAAAAGAAGAGACGAACACGGGAAAAGCAGCAAGATTCCAACTCAGGTAAATGTGTGTGGCTTCGGTACCCCCTCACAGGGGATAATCCAAAGCAGTTGTCATGTTTTACCATGTTTCCTTTTATTCTCCCAAGTTAACTAAAGAAATACACATTTATTTGGTTTTTAAGATGCAGCAAGTTAACATTTCTGTGGCTTTTCCATAGAGAAATTTGAATGAGAACATGGGTAGTATCCATCTCTATGTCTTGACTGTGAAATGATCATTTCACCCGTTGTGGATTGAAAATCAGCTGCTGTCTGTACCCAGCAGGACACTGGTGGTGGCTGAAAGAGGGAGCGTGAGTCCAGCACTGATCAAATGATCACTGACATGTGCTGATCAAATCCCATTTACAGCACTGGAGAAAACCATGATGAGCCCTATAATTATACAGTAAAAGTGCAACACTTTAGGAAAGGCCATGGAAAATAGCTTTTCCATTAAAACTGGAAGGGGAATGGGGGGGGGCAGAGCAGTAGAATAACCCATGTCTGGGTCTCCTTGGCACTAACTCTGCTTTCAGCCTGCTTCTGCAACGTTTCCTCCTCTTCTTTTCCATGCACAGTCTGAGCTCACTGGCAGTCCCATTTAGTCACTGCTGGAAAGGCAGGGAGCAGGTAAGGATGCAGACACAGGGGGCAGGGAGCACCTCTAGGATCTGGAAGTTTTTCCAGACTTAAGAAATGTGAAGAGCCTGCCAGTGCCCATATTCCCACAGCTGAGGCCATTTCCCAAGCCTCCTTCCCCAGCTGCTAGCACTGATCACTGATACTGCCTAACAATCCCTTTTTTCCAGGAGAGGTTGGTGCTGGCTCCATTCTGTTACAGGAACATGGGTTGTAGTCTGTGAGTCGTGCGTTCAAGTGGCTAAAATGATGTTGCCTCTTTTCTTCCTCCTGCTCCTCCTCCTCTTTGTGCCTCTGCCTTGCCCATTCTCCGCCACGCATGCTTCTGTGTTCAGATCCTGCCTCTCCTAAGAAATGCAGAGCTCGCTTTGGTCTCAACCAACAAACGGACTGGTGCGGCCCGTGCAGGTGTGTATCAGCATCCCCTCCTGCTGGGGTGCTCCTGGGTGAGCGGGTTTGGCTCCGTGTGTCCTCCTGCTGCTCCAGCCAGGCGGGATGGGGTTTGCTCTGGGCACCGTCAGTTGTTGTCCAAGCTGCCAGGGTCAGGCTGCTCCATGGGGTTTGTACCCAGCCTCCCCAGGGTAATGTTGGTGTGATGCTGTATGTGCTTCTCAGCTGATGGGCTTCCCTGGTCTTAAAAGCTTAGTTCCAGGATGGAGACCTCTGATGCAGGGTTCTTCATCCCCTGTTAGAGATTCTCTATTGTATCAATAGAACCCTAGGGCCAGCAGTGAGTAGTTAATGGGTTTCTTTTTCCATTTTATACTGGGACTAACCATGTATTACAAGATCCAGCTCTTCTTGACGCTGGAATTTTGCAGTACCCACCATGGGTGGGATGGGAAAGCCTCAAACAGGGCAGTTTGCAAGTACCCTGTGCCTCTGGCTTGTAGGGAATGGACATGACCAGGGGACAGTAAAACTATAGCAAAAGCTGGAAGAATTGCTTCAAGTGCTTCTGCAGATGGAAGTGACTGAAATCATTGAGTGCACCCAAATCTGACCATCTGCAGAGTCCCAGCAGTGCTTGTCCACTGGTCTTGCTGGCACGGTGAGCTTAGGTCTGAGCTGCTGCTGCGTCCCATGCAGCAGCAAACCTCTCTGCTTGCCCCTTATACACAGGATAATGTCATCAAACAGCATTTATTTAACTAATGAGGTCCGTTAACAAATCACTGAGTGTCCTCAGAGGGGTTTCTGGGACCCCATCACACACACAGCAATGCCCCATCCTGCAGCACAGAGCACGGCTGCAGCTCTACAGCAGCTCTCCAGCCTCTGCCTTCACTTCAGCTCTGAATCTAGCATCTCCTCTGCGCTGCTTCCCCATTAACACAGCTGCTGAAGTGCTCCAAGACCTCGGCTTGCTTCTGTGTTTTAACCTTTGCCTCTCAAACCCTGGTCAGTTACGGCTGTTCTGCAGTTCCCCTGTACCTGTACTAACTGTGCTGCTGCCGGCTGAAGGGCTCCGGTCCTGTGTGCTCTGATCACCTTCAGAGATGCAGGATGTACTGAGGAGGTTCCACTCACTGGGCAGGGACACCTTCCACTGGAGCAGCTTGCTCCAAGCCCCTGTGTCCAACCTGGCCTTGAACACTGCTGGGGATGGGGCAGCCACAGCTTCTCTGGGCACCCTGTGCCAGCGCCTCAGCACCCTCACAGGGAAGAGCTTCTGCCTAAGAGCTCATCTCAGTCTCCCCTCGGGCAGGTTAAAGCCGTTCCCCTTGGCCTGTCCCTACAGGCCCTTGTCCCAAGCCCCTCTCCAGGTTTCCTGCAGCCCCTTTAGACACTGGAGCTGCTCTCAGGTCTCCCCTTCAGGAGCCTTCTCTTCCCCTGGCTGACCCAGCCCAGCTCTCTCAGCCTGGCTCCAGAGCAGAGCTGCTCCAGCCCTCACAGCATCTCAGCTAAACACCTTTAGCTGTGTAACAGCCACATCAGCCTTAGCCCACTGACTGCTTCATTATCAGCAACCAGATCTGCCTTTTCCCCATATTACTTTAAATCAGATCATTTGGTATCATCACTGACAGTCTCCACCCTGCAGCTTCTCCTGGGATGTCTGTGGGAAACAGCTTCTCCTCGGGCTCATCTGCTCCAGGGAATTACAGCCCATGCAAAGTAACCTCCAAGTTCAATACTTGGTTCAGCAGCACTGCCGTGTTTCATAGCATATTAATGGGGTCACCATGGCTAACGATGACATTGCCAGCAGTAACAGCACTTCCCTTGTTCACAGCCAGTGCAAAGTCATGTTTAATACCAGGCCAGTTAATACATATTCTAACACGGTCTGGGTTTTCATTAGGAAGATCAAAGAAAGGTGTGTGCCCGCATTAGCAACTTCTCCACTTGAGCTGTTTCCCTCAAATGAGACACGGAGGCAGGGAGCAGGGCGGGAGGAGGATGTGTCTTTAGCTGCTTTAGCTGTAAAGTCATTAATACCATCCCCAGCAGAGGAACTATTCCCTCCCTGCTGTTACAGTGACATCTTGAGAGCGCTTTTGTTTAAAACTACCCTGAGATGCTCGAGGACCCATAGCAGTTGAAGGATCTGTCACACCAAGAGAGGGAAACACCAGCTCAGCACAGAGTATGTGAAGGCTGTGCAAGGGACTGACTGGATAGGCAGAAGGGGTTAAGGTTTAATGAAGTGGTTTGGGGTGGAAGGGACCTTAAAGCTCCTCCAGCTCCAACCCCTGCCACAGGCAGGGACACCTTCCACTGGAGCAGCTTGCTCCAAGCCCCTGTGTCCAACCTGGCCTTGAACACTACCAGGGATGGGGCAGCCACAGCTTCTCTGAGCACCCTGTGCCAGCGCCTCAGCAACCTTCTTATTTTGACTTTCATTATTGATATTATTGGTTTGGGGTCTATTGCTTTTATTTTTATTATTTGGGGATTTATTAATTTGCTTTTCATTATTTTGACTTGTTATTTCAAATTCTATTATTTTAACTTTTGTTTTTGTTTATTTTTATTCATTATTTTTATTTTAATTAATTTTATTCACTTATTCATCGTTTTATTTTTATTCGTTTATTATCCTTTATTCTATGACTTTCATTGCTGTTCTGTTTCCTCCCCCCCATCCCCGCGCAGTCGCGCCGCTGGGCCGCCATTATAGCGCCGCCTGGCGGTCGCAGTGCAGCACAGCCCCGGCGCCGCAGTGTGGGGCGATCCCCAGGCGGGGAGGCGGGGGGTGGAGGCGCTGGTCTGGGGGTCCAGATCGCTGCTCTGTGTCTGGTGTATGACCCTGAACTCGCCCTTTATTCACAGATAACTCTCTCCACTGTCCCTAGGAGGAAAAAGAAGTGCATTCGGTACCTACAAGGAGAAGGACGCTGTGCCAGCCCAGTTTCTTCCGATGGAAGTGCTATAGACTCCCCTCCCTCTCCTCTGGACGCACTCCAATGCATCTCCTCTGCTTTCCCTTCAGACAAGCTCGCAGCCCCCGCTGACTCCGCACACAGAGATCACCCCGACCCCTTCCCCGGCTCCGCTCACCTCCAGCCCCCCTCCAGCTCCTCCAGACGGACGCCCACAGAGTCCCCTCCACGCTGCGTGGCCTCCACGGGGACATAGTCCTGCGCCCCCCCCGGGCACCGGGTACCTCCTTTCAGTGCCCATTGCCAAGGACCAGAAGCCACATTCCCCATCGCACTGTAGAACGTGCAGGGTTAGGACATGGGATGCCTTGAGGATGCTGGAAAACTCCTTTAGTTTTTATTTCTTTTGGGGGGTGGGAGAGGTGTTAAAGATAGAAAAGTGATCTCCAAAACAAAGGGTAATGAGAACTTGCCAAGATTTAAAGTGCTGATGAGTAAACAAGCCTTTGTCCCTGCCCTGTGCTGCTTTTCTTCTTTGTTTGGGAGGTTTTGGTTCTTTTATTGCATTATCTCCAGGTATGGTGGGAAGCAGAGCCCACCTCCCCAGCTTGCTGCAGTAGATGGTAGGTGCTATCACCCTAAC
Source organism: Melopsittacus undulatus (assembly GCF_012275295.1). Taxonomy (NCBI): domain Eukaryota; kingdom Metazoa; phylum Chordata; class Aves; order Psittaciformes; family Psittaculidae; genus Melopsittacus; species Melopsittacus undulatus. The sequence continues at coordinate 14,439,096 of NC_047536.1, forward strand.
ACTGCCTTTGCTCCCTGCTTCCAAGCGTAGTCACTCACTCACACATCTCTTGTAGCCGTTCCACCATGGAGCTGGAAAGGCTGGAATAGGAGCAGTTTAAAAGCTGAAACTCAGTGTAGTGATGCCGGCTTTGATCCGACCGGATAATAGAGAAAAAGAGCTTTTCAGCCGAGGAGGTGAACGTTCCCAAGGTGCTGTTACAGGTAACGGGTCTCATGAAGATGTGCACCATGAGCATGGCAGAGGGAAGGGAAGCACTGAGCACAGAAGGAGCTGGACCAGCCCCTGGCAGGGCTGAGGGCCCATTGCTCACTGCAGGGGCTGTGCAGGGGCTCCCCTGCTAACAGAGGTTGTCCTCTGTAGATCATGGTCACAGCTCCCTGGATGCTGGGCAAAGCCTAAAAGCTCTCCCTGGAGCTCCCTCCCCAGCACAGTCCAGCAGCTCCTGCTCCAGGCACCCTCAGAGCCCTTCTGGTGATGCTTTGGTGGGTAACTTCCTAAAATCCCCTTCCTCTGCTTTTGGACCTGCACAAGATCCTCCCTCCACCCTCAGGACGATGGCAAATGTTCAGTGTGTCCTCTCCAGCTTGAAAACCTTCACCACTTTCTGGTGTTCTATTTATGTTTGAGCTTGACCAACACAACCCCACTGTGGCCGGGCTGAGATCAACTTGATCCCATCTCAAGCCCAAATGAATCCAATCACTTCTTGATTTCCTTTGGGTTTCCAGACTCCCCCCACCCAATTCAGCCCAAATCATCCCCTCCTTGAAAGAGGTTCCAGACCAGTGAAGGGATAAATAACACCGCACAGAGGGAGAGGGGTGTCTGGTTTTTGTACTTCTTGGGGTTTAAAGTCCTGAACACAAATTATGTAGTAATATTATTGTAGAACTGCAGAAATTTATGACCTTTATAATGTACAAAAATATTTTTATATTGTTTTTCTTAATGCAAAAAAAAGCCACAAACCCAATTTTTTTACATTGGACTAAACAGAACTTTTTAAACCAGTTTATGTCTCAAAGTCTGAAAAGAAAATTATTAGTCTGTAGAACAGCTTTGGGTTTATTCCCTTTATTTAGGTAGTTTGGCTTAGAGTAGCATAGAGTTGGGTTTAAGTCCAGTCTTAGTTTAGCTCTGAACCTGTCGCTTTATTCTTCTCCTGTGTAAATGTAACTTCAGAAGCACTGAATGAAAGCTCCTGCACAAACCTGGACAGGATGAAGTCATTTTAGTGGTTCAAAGAATCATTTTAAAGCTTAAAAGAGTTATTGTAAAGCTTGAAAGGATCATTTTAGCCCTTAGGGAAGCAGCATTACCTGACCCCATGCCTGCCATACATTGGGCGATGTACTGACTGCACTCAGAGAGGGGTTAGTTCTGGAGTTCCATGCTCTGGTTTACATTACTTTGCCAGCTTAGACAAGAGCAGGCACCAGGGCTGAACAAGAAGCTGCTGCTCAGGCTCTTCCCAGACACCCCCAAAGTCTTTTTTTACCACTTGTATTTACAACGCACCCAAAACTTGCTTTACAGAACAATAGCAATGGCTCAGCTCGTGCCTGTCACTGAGACCTGCAGTGTATGGGGCTGTCAAAGCATCAGCCACTGCAAACACCACAGAGGACAAAGCAGCCTCAGTGGCGTAGCTTAACCCAGCACTGGTGTAAAGCTGTTGTAAGTTACTATGCAATTGGTATTATGGGGCTGTCCAGAGAAGCTGTGGCTGCCCCATCCCTGGCAGTGTCCAAGGCCAGGTTGGACACAGGGGCTTGGAGCAAGCTGCTCCAGTGGAAGGGGTCCCTGCCCATGGCAGGGGTTGGAACTGGAGGAGCTTTAAGGTCCTTTCCAACACAAACCAGGCTGGGATTCTATAAAACAAGTTAGCACCAAAGAAAGGAATAAGAGAAAAAGCAAATGGGCATAAATAAGACCAGTGGGAATTGAGGGGTAAGTCCCAGACCTATTCACCTGCATCCCTACCCAAGGAGCAGCTCTCACCAGGGCTTTCACCTGCTCATTCCAAGGCTGCTTTGGTCAGTCTCCCCAGGGGCTCAGGGCGCATCCCTACAACAGCCTCCTCTGAGCCCCTTTATCCCATCCAATTCCCACCCAGTCCCCACAGTGAATCCCACTGCCCTTGGCAGCATCTCCACACACAGCCTGGAGCAGCTACACCTGCTTTTTGAGCCCGTAGTGTTCTGACCTGTGCTTGCTCCACACAGGCAGAGGGAGAGCTGCCCTCTGCTCCCAAGTGCTGCAGGCTAAGCTCAGACTGCTCCTCAGTGCCCTGCAGCATGTTCACTTTAGGCTGGAATAACAGAACAGAGTTCAGAGCTTCCAAAACACACAAGATAAGAGACCATTAAGTTGCCCATTGCCAAGACAAAACAGTGACCAAGAGCTGCAGCACAGCCCAAGGCTGATCCCCAACACCAAAACAAGGTTACCTTGAGTAATACCAGAAAGTGTCTTTAGAAACACCCCATGAAGTGTTCCTGGTTTGTGTTAATGCTCTTTTTCTTTTTTAAACAGAAGGAAAACTTTGCCCTTTTTTAGTTCTTTTCACAGCAATTTCAACTCTTCCTTAAATCCATCATTTGACTTCCTGAAATCAGTTTGAATGTCCAAGGCCTGGAAGTACCACTTCATTCAAGCCGAGTACAAGCACTGTATGTATGTAGCAGGGATCAATTGTCGCAGCTGTACTTTCATTTGTCCAGTGACATCCACCTCTTGTTGTAAGTTTTTTACTTCATTGAATTGTATGGTTTTGGCTTTTATGTTCAAAATATGTTTATAGCTTTATAAATAAAGTAACTGCCAGAGGGGCTCTTTGAGATGGGCCACTGGGAGTTCTGATCTGAACTTCTCAAATAATGATTTCTTGGAAGTTAAGAGGATTCTGCTGCTTTTTTTTCCCCTTCATCATTTGTATGAATAGATTCTAATATAATTGCTAACAGGCTTCAATTGGTAGGACTGAAGTAGTAAACCAAGAGTAAGAAGAAATATATGGGTTGGTGTAATGGGACCTTGGGTCACGAGCAGAGCTTCCTGAGCAGTCCCTGCTCTTCATGGTCTGATCTCTCCTTCTCACTGCTATCAAATATCCAGTGAAGTCAGAAGGATTCTCCAGTTAATCCTAGATGGGAAGAACCAAGTATTTCCCAATCCCTGGAGAAATCCCTGGCAGTGTTCAAGGCCAGGTTGGACACAGAGGCTTGGAGCAACCTGCTCCAGTGGAAGGTGTCCCTGTCCCTGGCAGGAGGTTGGAACTGGATGAGCTTTAAGGTCATTTCAACCCAGACCAGTCTGGGGCTCTATGTCTCAGCACTGGAACGTTTTATGCCCCCTGACAACACAATATCTAATCTGCCTGATATGCATAGGAACACAAAGGCTCAATAAGCAGATGCACCCAAAGCACAGACTTGAATGCTGCTTTGGAGCAAGTTATAAATCCTTTCATTCATGGCTACAAAGATCACCTAAGAGCTGGTAAAGCATCACAATACCTCCATCTGCACTGCTTACTGTTTGATTTCCAGCTTCATCTGGGAAGCCACCCACTGTGTCTGACTGGTGGCCTACATCAGTCATTAAACCAAACCTCTACAACTGCTTTACTTCAGTCAACCACCGCCTCAGTGCTCCTGTCTGACCATACACCCAGTAGCAAGCGACAGGGCTGTCTAGTTCCAAATAACTAGCACCATTTGCAAACAAAAGTTTAAAAGCCCTTTATTAATCCAGAAGTGGAACACTGACATTTAAAGTGAGATAAGTATATTTATTAAGGTTCATTCTACTCTAAGGTTTATACAGAGAATGGAATGCAATACAAGCTAAGAGCACACCTCAAAGATCTACCACACAACCATCCCTACTCCCTATAAGGGAACTGTAAAAAACAAAAGAAATACAAATCAGGAAACCAGTTACTGTTTAACTAGTTGCAAGTGGCTTTGTCCAAGTTAAGCTGATATTGCATTAGCTCTGTATGGAATAATTAAAGTCTCTACAAGCCAAAGGTATCGCAATCAGAGGCATAAGATTTCATATGGACACATGGAACCATGTTTTAAAGAGCTACATCACAAGGGCTGTTTAAAATTGCCTAAAACCCAGTCACTACTGACATGCACAGGTCAATAGTAGTAACTTTGGTAATGTCAGTCATTTTTGGTCAAATCAGGATTCCGCTTTTAACAGGAACATATAAAAACCACACCAATCCTGTGCATAAAGCAACACCCTTCTCATCTGCTACCAGCTAGAGGCAGGTCTTCAAGACATGGTTGAAGGATTCCAATTTCACTGTTGGGAGCTTGCTTCATTCGAGATCACATCTTTCACTGGTCTCTAAGGCCAGACTAACAGGACAAGAAAGTGGTCAAATAGTTTATCTTTTTCGTATGCAGGACAAGAACCATCTCAGAAGTTCCACCACTAAGCTTAGCCACTAATTCTGCCCACAATGGTTCTGTAAGGAATCCAGTAGCTTTTACTTCACCTGCTTCCCCAAGACACATGCTAGTTAGTTAGCCTTTCTCGCTGAAGCTATCAATACCCTGTAAATGCAAGTGTCTTGCTCTTGAGGAAGAAGCCACAGGTGGGTTTATTTACAATGGAGTCAATCCTTAGCATTGGAACTGGACTTGAACAGTTTCAAAGTGTAATGGAAACGATAAGCTGAAGTGCTACGTCCCATATAGAATCCACACTTAGTTCAGTTTTATTCATTACAGAGGAAAGTAAAAAGACATCCAATTACACTAGTAAAAACTGAGAAGATTTAAATTTGTACTCAAAAAAAACCACTACACATGCAGAGGGAACAATATCCTGCTAACACAACTTCATTTGCTGCTGCATTTGTCTAATATTAACAATTATGAACAGAGCAGTGCAACTAGTATTTGGAACAATCCTTACAGTGTTCGAGTGTCAGGCACAATACTTCACTTCTCTTCACACCACTGGTTCTCTTTGCGTACCTGAAAGAGCAGTTTAACTGTTAGTATTTGCAGTGAACTTCAAGGTAGGTGTACAGCCCTGTAAGGATTCAGGGTTCCTCAGTGCAGGAAGGCATAAACTCAGCAGCAGCTTTAACTTTTCATGCGGGTTTTGTAATTCAAGATTCAGTCTTCCAGACTGACCTCTGGGTCCATAAAAGCCAAGAAATTTATTCCTCGTGCCTTCATCTAAGCTGAGTTGGTTTTTCCACCAACCAAAGCAAATGGACTGAGCTGCTTGTTTCACAACAGCTCTGAAGACAAACCTGAGCTCAGAATTCACTGACTTTGTATTTAAGAAGGCATCTCATTCTGCTCTCTCCCAACTCTGCCATTTTGCAGCCAGTTTGGTGCTCAAGTTTCAAGGCCAGTGAGTTCATTACTTAAGGATCTGAACATCTTGCATTCCTAGCCACATGAACAATACAGCTTCAACATTCTTACTAACTGCAAACTAAGCCTGCCATGAACAACCTTGATGCTTCCTCACCACACACATTTGAGCTAGGACATCAATACACTTTGACTGTTTCAGCTGATGGCCTGCAAGCCCTGTAGACACCAAAAGGTTGCCCACTAGTAGCAACCCAGTTACAAGGGGCTGATGCATTTACATTTGTTGTTCCCAGGTCAGGTGCATCACACATTGAATTCTAAAGCCCCACACAATAATTCAGCATAGAAAACCAGCTAAAACCCAAGCCAAGTACCTGTGCTTCCTCCTCCTCAGTGAAGTCATTCTTGATGTTGAATGTCTTGCGAATTTCTTCTGGAGTTTTCCCCTTGATCATGTTTGCAACTGTCTTGCACGTGACATCAAGCAAGCCTTTGATGTCCAGGTAATTCGCAGCCTGTAGAAGAGTTCCCACATTTAAAGCCTCCTTATCAATGCTGTGCCATCTGCAGACATGCTACCCAACTTATGCCAACACTGGAATTGTGCAATACTCAACTGCAAACAGATCACCTCCACTCTGAGAAGCTTTAACTTGAAGTAACAGGACCTAGAACTTGCTTGCCAAACAGAAGGGGGAAGTCACCTGTACCATGAAAGACATCCCCCCCTACTCCTCCTTTTACAGAGCTTTCTGAAGCCTGCAAACACCCAAGATCTTTAGTGCTGAAGTACTATGAACTAGCCAAGATAAGCAGTGCTGCCTCATGGTACCACACAAGGTGAAAGCCAGATTTTAATCTCTATGCACACCTGCAGGACTCCATTTCTAGTAGTGAGACTCAGGAGCCCCAAGAATAAAGACAGCTCCAGGGCCCCAGATTCAGAAAGGTCAAAGAAGTCATTCCAGAGCACAAAGACTTTAGTTGTAAGTGGAGCACTCACAAGCACAGCCTCACACACCCTGAGCACTTACCAGGATAAGTTCAAACAGCGTTCCTTGGTCTACTTTCAGAAACTCTTGATCCCACACAGGGATGTCATCTGTTCGCTTCTCTTTGTTCTCATCATCCTCAGGAGGAGGTGGATCATCCTTGTGGTGGGTGCACCACTGAATCACCTAATCATGGGTTTGATAGGGAAGTTTCAGCCAAAGCATTCTCCCATTAGGCCCCAGCTAGAACTCAACTTCACTTTAGAAGAAATACACCTTTTTCCTCTAGATTAATATTAGAATCCTGTGTAAACACACCCCAATACCCAGTATTTGCATTTCAGAACAACTGATCCCCAGCCCTGGAGTACAACAGCCTTCTGAAATACCAGTAGTAAATCACGATCTTAAAAGCCAGCAGCTGCTGGTGTTACAAAGCTGTGCTAACACACGCAGGACTGTGCAAAGAAAACCTAAGCCTCAGTCTTTCATCTGTTTGTAGAAACAGAGTTTTTATTAAGCAGAATCCTACAGAGGGGAAGAGCGGAGCTGGTAGCAGCCACCAGCAGGGCAGGTTCACATGACAAAGTCTGTCTTTTGGTTTCAGTAACTTGGGAACATGCCATCTCAGTCTCATCACCCAGACAGTGAAAAGGAGCAGGGATCTACTGCAAGTAAAGTCCTGTTCCATTCTGCCCACCCCAGAGACTTGACAAGTTTGAAATTATTTATGTGGGTGTGTTCACTAGGAACTAACTCCTAACCCTGTATTTACCCCCAAACAGTCCAGTGCTTACTTTAACACAACACTTTTCTACTCCAGAGCAAAAAGCATCTTAGGAGACAACAACGTACTTGTCTTTTCTCACCTGACCCAACAATAACCATGGTCTGTTTCTGAATTTCATACCATCAAGTGCACGATGTCTCAAGCACTGTGACTGCCACACAATTTCTCCTAACATCTGGATCCTGCAGAACCCTCTCAGTTCACAGAAACCACTTAAAATCCATGTTTTAATCCCATGATACTGGTGTGCACAGATGTCCAGCACCATTTCCACACCTTTGGAACTGTTATCTGGCCTCCAGCTGCTGTTCCTGGTGGTCACCCCATAGGTTTCTTACCATTACCTGCCTGCCTCACCCCCGTGAGCTCCCCCAGATACCTGTGTTCATGCACCTCTCATCCATTCAGCTTGTAGCACATGGAAAGTAGCTTTAATACAACAGCTCAAAATACCTAGGTCCAACATGAATCCCACATTTCATCACTGCCATAAGTACAGCCACTTTCAACATCTTACCTTTTTCAGGATAGCTGCATTAACGTTTGGAAGAGGGACTGGGTCATCATCACCTTCATCATCCATCCCCAAATCTGAAAACAGAGATGACTAAGCAACTGGCAGGCAAAACCATTTACCTTTCTCTGAACTGGGCCAGTTCACCAGTTCTCCAGTGAGGCTGAATGGATTGGCAGAAATGGAGCTCTAACTGGTGAGCTCAGAAGGTTTTTAGATGAGGCTCTGTGGAGCCATTGTATGTAGTAGGTTACACCCAGTGGAGACTAAGTAGCCAACAAGGCTGCCTCATCAAATGAGAGCATCAACAAGCCATCAGTTAAGCCATCAGTTACTTATTAGAGCCCAGGTCACTAGGTCAGTGTTGTGGGAACAGGATACATGGAATAATCAGACAAATGCTTGTGTACATCTACCACATTCAACAGCTCAAGCAACAAGTTAAACCAGAGTGTTCCAGCTGAGATCTCCCAGCCCATTTATTATTAAATAAGGATTCAGATCTACTGTGGTAAGAGCCAGTGTTTTGCCCTCTACAAGAGCAGCCAGTTATCCAGCCTCCGAAGCACCTGCACTGCTTCTTACCAGCTGAAGAAGTTCACATGCTGAGGCAGCAGCACAACCCCTCATCCCAAAAAGCATTTCCAAAGCATGCTCCTGATACTCCTTGGTTAAAAGCTTGTCAGTCTGCTCTAGACACAGCTGGATGCAGTTTGTCACTTTGTCCCCTTGATATAATCAAGGAATCAAAGTAAAAATTGAGATTAAAACATAATTAAACTTTGGCCTTGATACGCAGCACAAACACCACATTAACCAGCTTTGATTAGAGAATATGCCTTTCTGATTAAACAGATGCTAACAGCTGGATGACACCCTAGCTGTCAAAGATTAGCATCTTGCAATTAGTGGGATATTAATTGCTATTACTTTATATAATTGAGAAACTGCAGATCTTCACTCATTATATGCAGAACACAATTCTACATCACCAAGGAGCTTAATTTTTAAGCACAGATGACTGTCACACCATCCTCACTGAACAAATCTGTGCAATAGCATCTACTTTTGTATTCAGGCAAGTCGACTCCTGTTATTAATGTTATATTAATTAGTCCTACTTCTTGTTTGGAAGAACTTCATTGATTCAGAAACTATAATACTGCATGTCTCCAGTTAACACAGACTTCAACCACACTCTGAATGTGGTGGCAGGTACTAGGGTAAGAAGTGACCAGTCCAAAGTTGCTGCTATGGAGAAATAATTCAAGCAGTATCTCAGATTTAAGTCAACTCTGCTCAATTTGTCCCCATCATCCCCAAACCAGCAGTTATATCTGTTATCCAAAAATTCCTACTTGACTGGTGGTCCCAGGATGCTCAACACAACCTCACCTTTTAGCTCCTCCCCTTCAAGCTGCAGCACCCACCAAAACATCTATTAACTGGTGTTATTAACCAGCTCTACTACAGATGCACTTCACCTGTACAAGGAGACTGGTTCTCACTCAGAGTAGCAAGAAGCTAGTTTATGGTGCCTAACACCACCTACCATGTGTAACCTCCTTTTAGTCAGCACCAAGTGTCACTAAACACCAGCAGTGACACAGCTTCTGCATGAGAAAGCTGAGAAGAATTGTGTTCCCTAATGTATTCCACTGAGAGCAACGCTTCCTGCTCATGTTGCTGGTCGTGTTCTACAGCATCTTATTAACAGAATCAAAGTGTTCAAGGCTTGGGAGTATTTCCGCCTCATTCTTACTGTTCTTATGTGTAAGTGTCACAGCCAGCCAAATATTTATACCCAAGAACACAATTTTAACTACATCTACAGAAAGGGTTTTTTTTCCTCCCAAGTTAATTCATGAATACACCCAAAAACTGGGAAAGCCACCAGGAGACAATGAGGATTTGCATGGAGGGATTAGACACAGCTTGCTCTGTATCCCAGCCATCTGGCAGACTTCCCCTCCCCCCCCCAAGCTCCTTTGTTTCAAAGTTATGTCAGCAGGAGATCAGAACTGAACATTTAGCCCAAATAATTTAATTGCAGCCATAAGCTCACCATATAGGTTTCATTTCAGCTCTTCAGTGCATTGCTTTAAGATTTCCCACCCCATTTAAGAGATATTTATAATGCAAGACTGGTTTGTGTGATTAAATAATCTTAGGGTTTAATATTATTAGATGCTCTGTTTGCTTAACTCTTACAATAGTGAAGTAGGCTGTAGGCAAGGCAGTGGGGTGCTTACCTTTTACAAGCCTCCTTCTAAGCACTTCTTAAGAAGAGGACTGAAACTTTAAGCTTTATATGAGAGCACATCCACCCAAAACATGGTTTCAGCTATGACAGCAATTGTTTGGGCTGTTCTGACGTAAGGCAGAAGCTGCCTCATAGACCTGGGAATCCTTTTTCAGGTCAGCACCCCTTTGTCTCCTTTGGTCACAGTTCCTGTCCAAGGGGCTTCCCTGCATACACTGCTACCTGTGCACAAGGCAGTGCTCCTCAAGGGGTCATGCTCTTACCTTCCAGCATAGTCTTTATAGTTACAGACTGCTTTGCAATTTCAACATCAACTTCAAAGATTTCTCCATCTGAACTCTGCAGTTTAATTGAAGGCATCTACAAGAGAAGAACAGTTATTTCCACACTATATCCAGCAGCTGTTACAAGTTTAGCCAACCCAAAGATGGCATTACCTTTACTATTTATATTGCTTCTTACCCACAGCAGATAGGTCAATGCCACTTAAATCCCTCAAGTTATTCACTGCTTGAATCAACAGGCCTAAATTCACTAATCCTCATGCTTAAGAAACAAGGACTGTTGAAAGCTTAACACAAACTTCAGAATGCACAAATTAAGTTATTACTGCTTATTTCTACAGTGAAACACCCGAGCAAGCTTTCTCCTGACTTTACTTTCAACAACACTCCCAAAACACTACCTGCCCTCAAAGCCAAACAACTGCTCCTCACTTCGAGTCCTCAAATGAAGCCAGACCTCAAAAGCAGGTTTCAAACAATAGCCTCTGGAGCAGAATGACAAAACTGAGGTTGGAAAGAGCCCCCTCAGAGCCCAGTCCAACCTCCCTCCTCCAAGCACAAAGAACAGGTTACTCAGGATCAAAGGCTTCCCTTCAGAAAAGCATGTGGCTTTCTGAAGAGATTAAAATGCAATACATCACCACAAGGAAGGCTTTCAGCACTCTCAGAGTAGGAAGTTAGCTCAGCACTTTGTTAGCACTAGCAAAGCCTAAGGTGACAGTGCATTTTAAAGTTTCTCAAACAAACTGTATTAAGACCTGCAATAAATAGAAGCAGCTTCAGAGATGTCGCTAACAAAACATAAGCAAGCTCTACAAGAATGCATCTTCCCAGATGTTTAACAACTCCAATCCAGAACCAACACAACTGATACAGCAGGTAGGAGGCTACAACATCTGCCTGAAGCTACACATGAAGTTTGTGTTATGACTGCGCTTGAATCAAGGAACTTGGAAGGACAAAACTGCCTGGCCAGGAGCACTTTATAAACAGGTTCTCAACAAAGGAGCAGGATGTGTTGCAAGTTCCTCCCCAAAGTATCTGTTAGCAGCAAACCACTGCAACAGATCCATGTTCCTCGAGTTACCTGCCTGAAGAGCTCTAAGGCAGGTAACTTGTCCTGCAAGACTTTAGGGACAAGGAATTACACATTCATTTCAAACCTAAGAGCTATGCACACAAGTTCCTCACAGTAGCACTTGAGCCACCCAAATTGAATTAGCTGGACCACTTTCAGCAAATCTACATTATCCGTTTTTGAATGCCTCCTGCAGGTCATCAATACAGCCAAGCCTGACAGCACTGCAACAAACCCAAGCCGTGGAGCCCAGCCAAAGCGCGTTATTAAGCAGCTCACACCAGCTTGAAGTCCTCACTGCTTTCATTCCCATTTGGCAGAGCAAGCAGCTAGTTAATGTTTACACAGTAATGTAACCCTATATGATAGCACTACCTCTAATTGAGATGGGTGCTCTGGAGGAACACGCTCACGAGTGTTCCAAAGATACAAATATAGATACAGCCCCAAACATAAGATTTGGATTAAAACAGTGCTGAGCTGGTAGGTGGAATGATGGTGATCCGGGCACACATTCCAGACATAAGGCATTCGTTCTTGCAGCGACTGCCTGCGAGCACTCAAGAACCCAGCCTCATATGCCAGCCTTCGGGTGCTCGTGTCTGGGGTTACATAATGCTGCACAATGGAGCCAGCACGACAGTGATGCTGCCACCTCAATGAATCCAACCCCTGCAAGAACATTTGCATCAAAACCCTTCTATCACCCCAAATCACTTCTGTTCAGACCTCTAGATTACTGTTAAGGGTCTGGATCAGGTAGAATGAACTTAATCTAACACCTTATCACATAATAGATGAGGATTTCATCCAAATATCATCGTTTTTACACCACAGAGCTCTGTCTCCTAGAAGGAAGAAATACAGTAAATCATTTTTAAGCAGACTGCACTCCAGCTGTGGGAACAGGCAGGCCTCAGCACCACAACCGGGTGACTAAGCAGCTCAGGCCTAAAACTCCCTCCGACAGAGCAGAACAGGTTGGGAGCCAGGCAAAAGGCAAACCTGAATTACAACGGTCATTTGCATGCAGGAGCCCGACACGCAGAGCTCAGCCCTCTCCCACAGGCAACCCCGTGCCTCCCACAGCTCCTGCGCACAGACCCCCGCTCCGCTCCTCTCCCCTCCCCTCCGGGCCGCTGCCTCTAACACCTCACACCTGAGGGCTCCGAGTAGGGACCTGCGCTGGCCGGAGCAGGAACAGGCCCCGCGGGTACGGAGCGGCCTGACCGGGGGCAGCGCCTCGGCGTTATTTACCCGACCCCACAGCCCCCACCCCCGTCGCAGCCGCTCCAGCCCGGGCCTCGCCCCGCCCCCCCCGACCACCACCACCACCAGGTCCGGGCCTGCTTCCCCACCGAGCGGGCCCCGTGGCCCGCTGCCTCAGGCGCCTCTCACCGTCCCCTCTGACCGCCCCACCCCCAGGCCGAGGCCTCACCGTGAGGCGGCCGCGCTCAGCTCCACACGGGATGGACCTGGCGGTGCTCGGGGCCCAACTGCGGCGGCGGCTTTATATGGCGGGAGTGGAGCGGGGGGGAGGGAGAAGGACCCGCCTCTCGCTGCCTCGCAACGGCCGGGCTGCCCGCGGAGAACGCCTGAGTGAAACCCCGCGGCTCCCGCTCCCAACGCTCCTCAAAGCGCACTGGCCGGGACAAACCGGAGCCGCGCCGCCCGCCGCCGGGGGAGCAGCGGCGGAGCAGAGCAGGGGAGAGGGGCGGGGACGCGGCAGCAGCCCGGGGTCCTGCAGGCAGCGGCGAGGCTGCGCCGGGAGCCAAAACAATGGGCGGGGGCGCCGCGCGCGGACCAACGGCTGCGGCCCCCCCCCCACCCGGACCCCTGAGGGACGGAGAGGGCTCGGGCCGGGGGTGCGGCGGAGGGAGCAGGAAGCGGGCCGGGACCGGGCCGGACGGGAGAGCCCCGGGCCGGGGAAGGGCGCTGGGGCGGCCCGGTGTCCACCTGGAACCCACCCGTGATGGCGACGGGTGCCGGTGGTGTCCGTGGGGCGGCCCGAGCCCCGTCAGGAACCAGCCGGGTCCGAAGCACGAAGTGCGCTGGAGCAGGGGCTCGTTTCACATGGCGGCGACAGCGGCGGGTCGCTCCCGTGCAGTGGGAGCGCATCAGCCACAGCTCAGGACGGTTCCTAGTGACGGGAACGGATTTAGGTCTGAGGAACCGTCACTGAACATCCAGCCCGGATCCCACAGGGAGCTTTAGGCTGGAGCCCATTGATGACTCTGCAGGCACCAGCTGTGTGAGGAGCCGCCAGCTAGCAGCCTGTGGTGCACAACCAGTGCAGCCCAGTGGTGTACCCCAGGACAGGTAACATCTGACAGGTCAAGAGTGTGTGAGGGACAGGGACAGGCACTGAGTTTCCAGAAAATAGGATATTTAGATTAGGTATAAGGAAGCTCTTCCCTGTGAGGGTGCTGAGGCGCTGGCACAGGGTGCCCAGAGAAGCTGTGGCTGCCCCATCCCTGGCAGTGTTCAAGGCCAGGTTGGACACAGGGGCTTGGAGCACCCTGCTCCAGTGGAAGGGGTCCCTGCCTGTGACAGGGGTTGGGACTGGAGGAGCTTTAAGATCCCTTCCAACCCAAACCATTCTATGGGTCTGTGATCTGAAGGTGTTTGCTCAGTGAGGGCGCAGACTGGGGTGTGAGGCCACCAAAGTAACCATGAGGTGCCTGGGGCCCTGCTTGTGCCGACAAACACCCCAGTTGCTCTGCATTACAGTTGAGCCCTCTTTTCCATCAGCTGTCTATAGCAATGTGGTTTGTAAGTAGTTAAGATACACGGGCAGCTCCTGATTATGACAGTTGGCTTCAAATCCTAGTTAAAAATGGGTTCAGAACTGAAGCATGTTTTCACAGCACTTTAGTGCAGGTGCAGCCACACTGCCCATAAGCAGACTGGTACCTGCAGCAGCATTGCACTGCAGAGCCCAAGTGCAATGTAAGTCACAGCTTTCCCTTCCCTTGGGGTCCCAGGCAGTGCACCACCCACCTCACTGAGCAGATGACATTCATACCCAGAAGCAGCAACTAACCTTCTGGCATCAAGAATTTTCCTGAAATCTGGAAATTCTCAGGTCAGGAGCTTGTTTTGCTCATTCTGTGCGGGCAGCCCCCGCACAGAAGTATTCCTTTCTTTCCTTAGTCTTCTCCTGAATGACATAACCAATGAGACCAGAAATATCCCAAGTATTCCAATTAAATAGGGGTGACTTGCTGGAGAGGTGCAACACTCAAATACAGAGTCTCAGCCAGGAAGAACCTCTTAAGAACTCAGGGGACAGTAAGGCTCTCCCAGGTCAGGTTATAGCACTTCAACAGGTTTCTGGATAAATTCCACTGACTCCCTGACGTGGGAATCTTGTTGGACAGGCTTTGGGATGCCAAGCAGCTCATTAGGTACCACGGGCCTGAGGGTGACTCTGAGCAACCTGGTCTGACTTGGAAGGTAGATTTCAATTCAGTGTGGTCCTTTCCAGCCTGATTTACTGTGAGCTTTGGGAACACCCACTTCAGCTGAGTGAGCATCTGAGGATGTCTGCTGATGCTTATACAGCAGACTGATGCTAACAAAGGATCCTCAAAGATCCTGATACACTAACCAGATAAGCTGCTTGTGCACCATTTATTTAGGACCTGGTTATCATAGTTTAATTTATATTACACATATAAATGCGTGAAGCCTCCAAACTATGCCCTGTGCCACCCTTTGTACCATCATCACATTTACCTCATTCTTTCTCAGTCGCTCCGTCTCATACTCCAGCGCTGAGAACCACACTCACTGCACTAAAAAGAGAAACGACACTACCTTAATTTCCCTTAAATTTTCTTTTTTATTGTGATTGATACTGAAAGTCCTTGCTCCGGAGGATCAGACAGTGACAGAAGGTGGTCTGTAGAAACCATCTGCAAATCCTAAATCCCCTTTCCCCATGGTTTCTGATGTGGCTCATGATCTGTGAGCGCAAGATCTCCGTCTGCAAATCAGGCTCAGCAAAGGGGGTGGCGGATTTTATTAGACCACAAATGTAATAAAATCTAGGAGCAGGCAGAAAGCGAAGTTCCAGGCTTAATCATGGGATTCCAAGCGATGCTACTGATGGCTTTTATACAACAGCTTTCTAAAGGAGAAACATCAGTCCACAATGGACTTTGAATTTAGCTGTTGAATTAAAAGCCTGGAAAGGTTAAAGCAAACCCACCCTGCACCCCAAGCCCATGGCAGCCGGGTGTCAGAGATATGCTGTAATCACAGGATAGCCACCTCCCACTGTGCCCTACATATCATACAATGAATCTCCCCAGCTGGCCCAGATGCTTTCTGTTATCTGCTGGGGAAAGCAGCTGCAGCAGCGCTGATAGCCATGGTCCTGTGAGTAAGTCAGTATTAGCAACACAACAGAGCTGTCCTTCACTAGAGCTGCAAGGCAAAGAACAGGGTTTTGCAAAACATGGGTGGCCCAATTTCCATTGTTACACACAGTACAAATAATCCTAAACCTGAGCATTGCCACCCTGAGCCATAAACAGAATCACACCATGTATCAGCCAGTGATAAATTGTAATGAAGGACCTTTCACCACCGAAAAAAAAACAGAGGAGAAAGGGGGAAGCTTAACACTAAAGTAAGTACCTGGAAAGACTGGAGCAGCCGAGATCAGAGCAAGCTTGATTTAATGCTTCTGAGCTCCAGAAGAGCTCTGACCTACATACTGCAGCATCCTCGGGCACAACAGTGCCACAGCTGCAGGGGGAAGGGGATGTAAACACATGGAACATGCAGGAGTGGCCTCCAGGGCACAGCACTGCATCTGCTCCCCAGCCTTGGGTTCTCTTGCTGGCTCTGGGCTAAAAATCACTGTGCCCCCACCCCTCAGAAGACCTCCCAGTCTCCCCTTTCACACAGGAACTGGTTTGGGGTGGGATTCAGCTGCTGGGGGTAATTTAGAGACCATGGAGAGAACCCTGAGTATTTTTCACCACCACAAGCACAACATGGGACTGTCAAAACCTAATGAGAACCGGGCTTGAAAGGGCTCAGCTCTGCTCCACTGACACATTGGGAAGTGTCTGAGAGCTGAGCCTGGATTCTCTGAGCAACAGGGATAGGGACTGGTGAGGGCTAGACCTGAGGGTCCCACAGTGACGTGGGGTCATCAGATCTGAGCAAGAACCTCAGGTATACACAGGGGAGGATGAGGGCTGCAAAATCCCTCCTGTTTATTGCAGGAATACAAAAGATGAGGGATATTCTTTAAATCAAGCAGCCACAGCAAGTTAAAACCCAAACTGAGCTGCCTGGGTGAGTGTAAACGCAGAAAACATCACAGTTATTCCTGTGAGAGAGGGTACAAAGACACTGCTGAGCTCACCAGCCTGGGCTGCTGCTGCTGCTCAAAGCAACCTTGCAGTGGTGCAGTAGCAGCAGAGGAAAATGCTTGTTCTCTTGCTCTGGGAAAAGCCAATTCTGGCATTTCCACTTCCTCAGACCTTGCCTTGAGCAGCATCCTCAAACAGGTGTCGCTTCTCATCCATGTTGCATCCCGGCCACACAAGACAGAACCCACCACTTGGTTGAGAGTCCAGTTGACACCAAAACAGATCAACAACACTCAGGCACCAAATCCTGTCCAGCAGACAGCAGCTGGGTTTCTTCCCTTTGTCAACTTCTTTCTTCCTCTACCACCACTCATAGTCCCCTTACATAACTACAGGGATTCAAGATAGTTCAGAAGATAGAAGATACGGGGGGAAAGAAAAAAAATAAAAACAGAAACACACCTACTTCAAGTGCATTTGCAGCATCTATTTCCTGACCTCACTCCACCTCCACGCTCCTAAACAGGCTCGTTTCTGTTCCAGGTGTGCACTGGGATTCTTCGAACCCGGCTGGTCGGGAGGAATCACACTCAATCCAGTGGCTGATGTGAAGATGCTGCGTGCTGAGGCCGCCCCATTGGACGGTGGGTACCCGAGCCTTGCGGGCAGCAGAGCAGCTCCGCCGGGCACACACCGGGACGCAGCCACGCGGTGGCGCCGGGGCTCGCTCCCCGGACGGGAGGCACCGGGGCAGGGAGAGGGGAGCGCTCGCATGAGGTCCCTGAACTGATGACAAGAGTTAGATTTGTTTTAAACGGGCTTAAGAACGACTTTAAGCAGCAGAGAATAAAACTGTGCATAGCCTCCCACTTGGCTGAGTGAACTAGGTCAGCTTGAAAGGGTTGCACGATCCCGGGTCTTTCACATTGAAGCTGTTCAAAGTCCAAAAACCAGATTCTGTGCTGGTTTTCTGATGCTGCAGATGATAAAGAGGAGTTGCTGTAAGGTTACAAAGTCCATGGGAATAAATACAAAGGGTTTCAGAAGTCGGCTAGTTCAAAGCATTTCTAAGAGAGATTGCAGGGAAAAGGGAACAGTTTTGAGATGGCTGAACTAAAGGAAGACACAGATGGCCAGACACAACAGAGCACCCATCATCAGCCTTTCTTTGGGAGGGGGAAGGAAGAGCAGGCTCCAGGGAGCTGCAGCACAGGTCCCCGCAGCCATGTTCCTCTTCCCTGAGGACAAATGTGGCAGGGAAAAGGAGGAAAGCTGCCTGCAAAGTGGGTCAAGCATGGAATGAGCACTGCAGGATCCTCTTAGACAGAATCTGTCAGGGCCCCCTTCATCAAATAAGGAGGCAGAAGAGAACAGTGGCCACTGGCCACTCCTGCATCATCTGCTGTGCTAAAGAAGGTTTTCACAGCACACTTTATGATGAGGTAGGGTAGCAGGGGGTGGGGTTTCCACCTCCTGATAAACAAAGGCAGTTGAGAGCCAGGCTGAAGTGTTGCAGCCCAATTGAACATGCAGTTATCAGTTTAAAGAGTATACTCTTTTGACCATGGTCCCCCTCAAAGCAGCACCAGCATCAGTGCAGATGTGGCTCTTCCTTGCCTGGTCCAGAAGGCTCCCAGAACTGGAGATTCTGCAGCCTTCCTACTGCCCTCCTGTTCTGAAAGCTGGTGTGTCCAACCTGGCTCTATACACGAGTTAATTGCGTACATACAATATTTAGGTTCTGTTCGTTATTTACACACCAGCAGCCATCAGTTTAATCTTCATCCAAAGCAGTTCTGTTCACCATAGAGTAATTAAGAGATTGGGAGCTGTAGTTCAACCCCTCTTAAAGAACAAAGCTTTTAAGCCACAGTACAGGTTTTAAAAGGCTAGAATATGCAGCACTGCTTAATTTAAAACTAAAAGTGTTGTTTCAGCCCTTTTTTCCCCCTGCATGAATGCCAAAGAACTCTGATCCCTTGCTCAAGAGAGCAGCTTGCCTTTATTCTCATCCAAAAGCAGCAGAGCCAAATGAATTAGAGCACTGAAATAACTTCTTAGCAAACCACAGAAGCTGACTCATGAGGTGCTTGCTCTGCAGGGCTGTTCCAGTGTATTCCTGAGGACTGCAAGATTTCCACACAGTCCAGTGGTGGTTTTACTTAACACTTTACCCATTTCCAACCTCCTCCTGGAGCCTGCAGAGAACTAATACTGTGTATCACGCAGAAGGCACCCTACATACTCTGCAGGACTTCCAAACCCACTACTCCAAAACCTAAGCTCGTATAAATCAATGCTAAAAAGCTATTTCTCTTGTGTAAAACTTCACTTTCACCTATCCAAAATCCCCTAAAAGGTTTCTCAAGAGGAAGTGGTGACAATGGAACTTCACCATCACCTGCCATGGACTGAATGTGGAGCAGTATTTAACTTGAGATTAAAAACCTGAGTTGTTCACATTTGCCTCTTCTTATAGACCACTCTTCCTGATGGACAAGAGCATTTCTCCTTCTTCTCCCTCCTGCTCCTTAGCTCACAGCTCCCTCCATAGCAGGAACTGTGCTCCAGCATTACTAAGGGAACAAAGATGAAGGGGTGAAAGGGGATAGAGAATGTGCTTACTGAACTATGGAAAAAGGCCCCAAATAAGCCTAGCACTTGTATAACAGCTTTTGGTTTGTATTGTACATAAGGAAATCCTTTACCTTTAAGATTCAGGTGGAGTTTCTAAGTTGCCAAAGCAAAGACACAATTACTTCATCATGTCAGTGTTTGAGTTTACAACTCTAAGAATGGAACATGGAAGCAGGGACTGGCAGGTACCAGCAAACCTCAGAGATCTCTCTCCTCACATTTCCAGATGGACTTTGGTACTAACCAGACTGAAACACAGGCAGATGAAATGTCCAAGCTCTCTCCAGCAATCCATCCACTCACCACCTTCTCCCCAAGGCAGGATTTATTCCATTATCATCCAGACATACGGGAAGGAGCGAGGTAACCAGCTCTGCCTGCATCAAGTATCCTCCTGGGGTGTTATCCAGGGATCTAAACTGGGTAGCACTGCCCAAGCAGCCGAGGCAGGGACAGGGATGCAAACATCAGCAGCTGGAAGCAATGACACAAGGACAAGGTGGCAAACACGTGTGGTGCTTTACCTTGGAGGAAAGGGACAAGACACACACAGCACTGTCTGTCCATCAGTGCATAGAACAGGCAGAAGAGGGGTAGAGAGAGCATGAAGGCAAGTCTGTGCACTTCAAATCAGTCTCATTTTCCCCTTCAAACCCAGAGTTACTGAATGTTTCCCTGTGTAGGTGTGCAATTTTGTCTTGACTGTGACCCAACAACCCCTTAGTTCAGAAGGACAGGCTTCTACAAGCGAAGGATACTTCAATCTCATACAAATTCACTAAAAACAGCTGACAGGACATTAAGTGTGACTTCAGTAAAACACAGTATGGAAAGCTCAAACCCCTCCTTCATCTGTCCAACAGGATTCTACTGACTCTATCCAAATTCCGAGGAACAGAAGATTATGTTTTAGTTTAATTCACAGGATGCCTTCAACAATTTAAACCCCAATAGGGGTTTCCCCACATTTAAGTACCCCACTTGAAAAAACACTGAACTACCACAGAATGGGAATTCCAGCTACTCTTGTTTCACATGTCATGGATTCACCAGTCTTTGGAGTGAAGGAGGAACAGCACCGCTATTTCCAGAACAAGTACAAATTCTCATTACGCTCATCCCCAGCAGCCAGCATCATCGCAGGCTGCAGTGAAGGTTTGGCTCAGGTGAACCACTAAATCAGACAGTAATGATTTATGTTTGAAGCTTTCTTTCTCCTCTTGAATCTTCCAACAGTGCTTTTAGCTGCTCAGTGCTGCTGGTGACCAATCTCCATTAGAACAACTTACTGTTGACAACCTGATATCCTCATTCGCATTTTCTGATAGCAACTCCCAGCCACCACTGAGGGGGGGAGGAAGCACAAAAACTGAGGTGACTTTCTACCTTTTCCATTGACTTTACTAACAGCTGCTCACATTTGTGTGTAGAACCTGAGCAAACAGGCTGCTCCCAAGCAGAGCAGGAGGAATCATGCCCACTGGAGTGACAGGGAACACAGAAAATAGGGCACAGTCACTACTCTGGCAGTAAAGGTGTCAGTTAAGGCACAAAGTTCTGCCTACAAAGCCACTTCCAGAGAATGGCAAGTGAAGGGAACTTGAAGGGAACTACTCTCTATAGCAAGCAGTGATCAAAGCAAAAGTTCCTGATACACTAAAAACAGATACTTCAGATGCACTTATTTTAGGACACACTTCTTCCTGAAAGAGATGAAACTGCAGAGGAGCAAGGGCTCTCCAGAAGCTATTTGGAACTCAGCCTCCAGGCCAAGGCTGCATTCTTGCTGAAGGAAAGCAGCCACCACTCCAGCCTTTCAGAAAAGGGATGAAGTAATGCTTGGTGAAATGCAGCACCTTCTTTGTTAATTAGGAAGTCCTCTATTAAAACAGTCAGACACATCTTAGGATACGGCCAACAAATTTCAAGCACAAGCCTTAATAAGGCATAAAATGTGAATTTCTCTTTTGAAGAAAATCATCAGATCAGGGCTCAAATCCTGAAACACATCAGTACAAAGAACCGATTTTAACAGAAGCGCCCATAACCCGCACACCGCTGGCTTTCAGGATGGAGCCTGGGCAATACACGTAGTACTACATTTCAAGGTACTTCCTTTAGAAAACTGGTTTTATTCTCAGTGTTTCAGACAATGAAGTCTTTTAGTACCTCCACTGTAAATGACTCCAGCTCAGATTTACACTTGAATAAAGCCAGGCTCAATGAATTCAAGAGATCCTCTCTCTTCCCTTTGAGCACTTCAGCAGAGCAGCATGGCAGGAACAAGCAGCTCTGCTCGATGCCACACAATCAGGCACCTCCCTGGCACAGAATTGAGATGGAGCTCTCCAGCACACTCCAATCACCTCCGTTTTAGTTATTCCAGGTGGAAATTCCTATGCAAGTTTCTAAACCCCATCCAGCTACATGTCAGTTTATTAAACCTGAGATGCAATTAGGATTTGACATGTTTCCATACTTAGTTCACAAGTTTATTATGAAAAACACTGCAGCTCTGTCCTGCAGTCACATTGTTTTACAGAAAAAAACAGTTCTGTTCAAAGTAATTCACTATCCTTGGACAATTACAAGGGACAATATGGAGGGGCCAAGAGTGGAAAAGGGAACCGAGTGCAGACAAAAAAAAGAAAATCAAATACAATTAAATTAAACAGTATTCCCTGAAAATAAAACCAACAGTTTCAGAACAAATATAGGCCTTGGTACTTACTTTAAAAATGTTCTTTAAGCTTCAATGATTGTTTGCTGCTACCCTTATCTACAGTCATGCTGAATAAAGCTAGAGCTAAATGGAAAGTTAAATGTATTCACGAGGTGTTAATGTCTACATCTTATTATTTGCAGTCTCTCAGAGAAAGCAAAAGTAACTACAAATAGCGCTATGCCAGAAACTGGTTTCTTGACCAACAATGTTGCTTCAGCATGCAATGAACTGGTTCATTCTAAAGTGGTCACAGTTGTTGACGACAAGAGGCTTTGTATTTGAATATGGCACGTCTTTTGGTCCATGTGAAAACAAGTTTGAATGTTAAATATTTTCTGACACTTTGGAGTTACTGTTGCTCTTCCCGTTTTCTTTAGGTCAACATACGGTTCATGGCAATACTGTACAGGGCTAAAATCTCTTTACAGGAAGTAGTCTGGGGTGCGACGAGTCACATGCGGTTCACCTCTGCGCGGCGCCGGATCGAACTGCAAGCTGAAAAGCACAGCTGTTAATGATACTGCCAGAGCTCCCTTTGCATTCAGGTATGCTTCACACATGAATTACAGTAGCAGTAATTAATGCAGGTTAAGTCTTTTGAAACCAGGTAAAGTCTTATTCTAGAGTAAGTGTTCACCTTCCTCTGTTCCTTCTATTAGTGTGTATTTATAACCCCCATATCTTAAACTCCTCTCAGGATTGCTACAAAGGATTGGAGAGAAATGAGTCTTAGATTTAAGACTCAAACTGGTCACACAGTACTATATATTTAGAAAGCTGAAGCCTCCAGTGACTATCAAAGGGGGCAGTTTACTCAATGCGTTTGCCTCATTCACTAGTGAGGCTGCTGCTGAGAGTTATTTAGAAACCTCATTAAAAAAGACATCCTGACATCTGAGGAATTCAAACATTCCAGAAGTCAGGACATCACCTCAGGCGTGACAGAGCACTCCTACTCTCAAATCACACACTTTCATTAAACTCCACTTACACAAAACAAAACCAGGGAGTCTCACTTTAATCTGACAGACAAGATGTCTTCAGATGTGACTAACCCAACAATTCCACATTCTCTTCACCTCCCAAAAGCATATAGGGAAAAAGCCCAACCTTAACACAATAATTACGTAGGATCTTACTATAGCAGCTATCTTAGTATCACAGACTATGTAATTCTCATTTTCAAGCATACTTACAAGGAGTATTTTAGAGTATCATCGAGTTCCATGATTGCAGCCTGGTTGCCACAGCGGTAACAGTAATTTGGAGCGCTGAAGATTGTTACTACATTTCGGTCATGGCACCAGTTGTACCCCTGGAGAGGGAAAGAAAGGGAACCATGACAGCCACGTTTACTACTTGTATCCACCCCATATAACCACCTAATAACTGGATTTTTAATGTGCAAAACCCCAAGTGGCAGTTGTAAGGTCATCTGAAGGAAAATGAAGGCTGTATCTTTGTCTTCTTGACAGAAAATGGAGTTTGGCCTTCTTGACAGAAAATGGAGTTTGGCCTTCATATGTTGCTTCTTACTAGTAAGCAAGAACTAAACATTAAAAATAATGGACATTTATGTGCATTTTCTTATTGAGGGACTCGGCATCGATGTTTAGGAGCCTTTTCACCTACACAGAAATACAATACCACATCTGCTAATGTCTCTTTTGGGACATTACTGTGAATTTTCAGGACAGGTGCCAAATTAAAGGTTACTCCACTGTTAAATCAAGAAACTCCTTTAGCAGCACATGAATACTGTCAAAGTGGAGTTTCTGAAGCCTTTCAGCTGGATCAGCAATGTTGACAACAGCATATGCACATCTCCAATGCATGGAGTATGGTATTAATGGAGCAGCTCTGCAGTCAGAAGCTCAAACACCCAGGCTGTCCTGCTTACCTCCATTACCAACTGATGAGCTCTCGAAACCAACGTAAGGCCGTTAGCATGGTTAAAGGTTTCTGAAATATCCTGTCCAAATGTGTAACCTGCACCTCGAGGAGAAATGCCCCAGCCACCACGATCATCCGGGTCTGACCATAACAAGTCACACATTGGCCCCTGCAGGAGACACAGAAGATGTTTCAGGAACAGAGTGCAAAAAACCAAGCCCAAACAAAACCCCAGTAAACCTCCACACGCACCACCCCTGCACAATGAGTGCATTCAACACTTTAGATACTGCCAAGGAGGTGACCTGAATAAAGAGTATTCATAGCAGCAGTTCTCACCTCCAACATCAGTTGTACCTGTTGTGATTCCAGGCACACTACAATGTTCCTTCTTTAGGCAAGAACCTGCCCTTCACAAAACTACAACAGGAAGCCAGGCACTTTCAACCTGCTAAGTTGTGAATTTCATTTTCAGCCTCTGTACACAAGCACCCAGTATGTGCTGAATCATGGATCCCACCAGTTCAGGTTAGTTTTCAGTACCTCATGGGGAACTTCCTGCAAGCGATCAAGTGCTCTGATGTGATCCAGTGTATCTATCGATGGAGAAAGGCCACCGTGTAGACAGAAAATCTGCAACAGTGAGATATAATACATGTAAATGAGATAAACTTCATCTATCAGTACAATGGTAATTGATAAGTACAAATAATTAGGATAAAAATCCACAAGAGCTTCCTTTAAAGCTGAGAGCTGATACAATACAGTATTACCAGCTCCTTTTACAACTAGGAATATTTAACACCACCAAATACCAACATACCTGGCCATCCACCAAGGCAGTTAGAGGCAGGTAATCAAAAAGGTCTGTGAAGTATTTCCAAACATTTGCATTTCCATATTTTCTTAAACATTCATCATAGAAACCATATACTTGTGTGATTTGCCTGCTTTCGTGGTTCCCTCGGAGAATTGTGATGCGTTCACGGTATCGGACCTAAACGTAACACCTTAGTTTAGAAGCAATAAAACACACGTCTTCCCAAAAACCCCACAAAACCATCCTCCCTCCTCACCTCCCATCATGTGTCAATAAAGCAGTGAAAACTAAACCCTTCTTCAGATGAAGATTCAATTATAACCTTTGAGAAAGAAGGGATAAT
This sequence comes from Melopsittacus undulatus, assembly GCF_012275295.1. Classification (NCBI taxonomy): domain Eukaryota; kingdom Metazoa; phylum Chordata; class Aves; order Psittaciformes; family Psittaculidae; genus Melopsittacus; species Melopsittacus undulatus. Next base: position 14,464,122 of record NC_047536.1, read on the forward strand.
TCATTCAAATCTTCAGCTGCCCAATACTTTGGAGATAAATTCTAGATGTTACTCATTGTTAGTAGTGGACTTCACTACCTCTGGGCATTAAGATGATCTCCCCAAGAGAATTATTAAGGATTGCTACTTAGGCAAGTGAAAATAAATACAGCATTAACTGATCCTTTCAGAAGCATCTTAGAAAACCAAGACAGCCAACATTTAGTTTCTATATATAATGCCCATGTAATACAAATCATAACGGATATTCAACAGTCAGGATGGTAAATATATACATTATTATACAGAATCATACAGCAGAGAAGAAGAGGTACCTTAAGAGCTACAAGCAATGTGACTGTTTCGACTGAATAATAGCCTCTGTCAACATAGTCCCCCATAAACAAATAGTTTGTGTCTGGTGATTTGCCTCCAATTCTGAAAAGTTCCATGAGGTCGTGAAACTGTCCATGGACATCCCCACAGACTGTGACTGGACATCGCACCTCCTGTACGTTAGACTCCTTAGTCAGGATTTCCTTAGCCTGGAGAACAAAACACATATATTGTGAATCTGTCCATGAACAGTCACTGCATTCCAAGTATGCTCTATGCACTCTACCACTTGATCTCTTTATAGATTCATAGGATAGTTAGGGTTGGAAAGGACCTTAAGATCATCTGTCCCTTCCTTCACTGAAGTGCTTGAGATAAGAACTTACTTAAAATGCTGTTTTGATTTATGCAGCCCCTTATTAGTAGCAGCAATTTGGTCTGACGGTTTCTTCCCCTCTTTGAGAAAGGTATCTCAGGATTAGTTTCCAGCATAAGACAAACTTCAGACTTTCTACACAAATGATTTCATGAAGCCTACATCAGTGATCATCACTGCTCCAACTGAATAAGTCCATAGGAAACACTAAAACTTATGCCAGTCTTATCTCCAATTCAAAGCCTCAACTGGACATGACCAGAACCAAGGCTCTCCCTCGAGGAGGTAAGTGCAGCAAAAGCTCTCTGAACAAGTTTTGCGTGTAAGTTGTGTCTTCATGAACCAAAGGAGAAACACCTTCCCCATACCATTTTTTCCCCATAAAACAGATGCAGACAAAGGCAATTTGTCTGGAGAACAAACTAAATATAGCATCAGAAAGGTAACTTTGAAATCCCCCGAATTCCTTACTCGTACCATCACACTGCCAGTTGCTGCAGCTTGTTCTCAGCACAGCCACCAAACACATGCCACAATAATTTTCTAAATCAAGGGGGTATTAGGATTATAAATAGTAACAAGTTTACATCTAGAGAGATTTCCATCCCTTTCGACTGCCAGTGCCCCTGTTCAGACAGGATTCCTGTTCTGCCTCTCTGCCAGAATGACAAAAGAATGTACAAAAACTATGTTCCATTTTATAAACCAAGGTATCTACAAGATTTGCAGAGACGGCACCAAATACCCATCTATGTGGATGCCACACTGGATCCAAAATGTTCTGAAGCACACATCAGATGGAAGAGCAACGCCACATTCACTTTAGGGTCACTTATTCTTAACTTCCTCAAACCTACCCTGACAACTAAAGCAGGGTTCTCATTTTTGGAAGCAGGGTACTCACTTTTGGGGTTCTGCTAAAGAAAGTATTTTGACACAATATTATAAAATTCACCATAATCCAAAGAGTATTAGAGTTTAAAAAAGTTAGGAAAAGCATTTGAAGTTTAAATCCAAACAGTATATTGAATACAGGGTATTGACATGAGCCAAGCCATTAAGAAACATGCTGTCCACTCTTCACAAAGCCATCAGCTGCACAGAAGTGGTCTCACTGTTGCTGCACATGGTCCAGGCTAACCACCACAGTCACCACTTCAAACAAGAGGAGCACCAGCCACGCACAGTTTAGTGATGGAAGGTCATGAAACTCAAGTGTTTCATTCAATACTGGGAAGAAATGCAATTGTGGTTTAGCACCCTGCACAACACTGAGCCTTAGATATTACAGCATGAGCAGCGGAGTTAAATCACTCTGCAGACGTATTTACATCAAAAGTCAATCTCATGTGACAGTTTCCACTCATGCTCTGCCTAGTACTAAAGATAGGTCATTGCTGGCTTGTGGTGGGTGCTAAAAGTGTACATTTATTTTAAGATAGCCTAGACTTAAGTTCATTTTTATGCACTGACACTCACCAGATGTTCTGAAGGTGGTTTAACAGCTTTCGCCTCTTCTAATACACTATTACATTCAGAAGCTTTAGCCACCTTAATTCTTTTGACACACAACGTTGCAGATGCTGATAGTGCTTCAACATGAAAAACCTCCTCTGTAATTAGGATGCTTTATACTGCTGTGCTTTCTTAAGGCAGTGGAAGCACAGCACAAAGAATGCAGCATTCATTTTTCATCAAAGGCATGCAACGTTTATGCTGACTGAGATTAAACTGGCACCGTTCTCAGCCATGGAGCTGTTGCTCCCTCAGTTTCTGAAATATTAAATCACTCAGATATGCGTATGACCAAACACCTAGATAAGTCAGACAGCTACTCTCATGGAAAAAGACTGTTCCAGGTCAACCTGCAAAACGGCAATCTCATTTAAATCCTGCAGTGGGGGAATGCTGGTGCAGGGATTTCAGCATTTCCATGTTCTGAAATAAGTTTCATGGAATACTGCGTTACAAACTGCTCAGCCTGTTTACTGCCTTATGCCCCATAGCGTTAACAGTGGATGCTAACATGCTTAAGCAGTATATTCACCTCTACCAAAGAGCTTCAGAAGAGCTGAAAGTAGAAAAAAGTAATGTGGTGAAAACAAGCCACCAACAAGTGGTTCATGAACTATACCCACACATCCACATTACATCAATTTCTTTGAAAGAGTGAAGCAAAATATGGTTTAACACACTGTTCCATAACATAATTTGGTACAGTAACAGTACATGTAGTACTACAATTTCACAATTCAAGTTCCATGGAGGTAAGCTCTCACTGCTGAAGTGTCTGTGACCCTGTACGGGAGCCCACCACCCTGTGCAGTCTCATCTGGTTCCATCCCCTCATTATTGATCCTTGCCCCAGGATCCACAATGAGGCTACTTCTTCAGCCACATCATGCAACTCCATCCTATCTCCCAGCAAACTGGGCTTCCCACGGGGAGCTCTCTTCCTCACAGCGAGGAATGACTAGAGCATTTTTCAGCAGCCTTCAGTACAGTGTACTTCTTGATCAAACCACTGATGAAGCCAAACTAGAGGAGAAACACACACCAAATTCCTTGTACTTCAAAACCCCAATGACCTATTGCCATGATGCTAATAATGCAACACTTGGCAGTATTTTGCCATCAGCGTTTTGAAACATCCAGGTTTCATTGCCTGTCACCAAGATAAACAATTATGCAATTCTGAAACAGATTTTTCTTGAACTCTTACTAATGCTTTTATTTCTCAGTCTTCTCTCAGTTCTTAACATTAAGACGGCACATCTTCAATCCTCTTAACGATTGATGATAACTGCACACCATAAAATTTAACATGGGGTGGCATTCTACGATTTAAAGTGTAACTTAGTCAAAAAACTCGGTATCACAGCCTACTACATTATGGTTAAGACCCTACCTCCAAATCAGCTGAACTGTTTATTCAGCACTACACACTCTCGGCTTTCAAAATCAAGTGCAAATGCATAGAGACTAAGACTGAAAAGAATCCATTACATTAAGTTGATAAATGCTGACTTTACAGCCAAGCACCAATAAAATCCAACGCAGAAGAACCATGTAGCTATCAGACATAGTTGCATAAGATCATAAGAACTAAGAAAATGCTGTCATAGACAACAACTGCTGAGGTGGAAAGTCACGTATTTTACATAGTGCAACCTCAATATTCACACAATAAGCACGTATCATGTATACTTAAGCTTAGTCATAGTGACTGGAATTCATGCCTACTTGGTATCTGAAACATTGGCTTACTCAGCCGTTTTGCTTGAAGGAAGCAACCTGCACCATCCCAAAATACCCAAAAGGCAACCAGAATAAAACCACTACTGGGTTAAACACACAGAAAACAACAAATTTTCACTTTATTGTAAAGCAAGTAGCTGGTATTTAAGAATTAAAACATTCTGGACTGCTGCACATCTCCACAGCCAGATGAACAGTAAAGCACTGTGCTATTGCCTCTGTTTACAAAGCACATTCATGCAGAACACTGTTCTTAAAATACAAAGATTAGCTTCATTGTTTTATGACAATGCAAGATTTAAGTGTAAACTCTGCATTTTACAATAAACAGTCAGGGACATTAATTAAAACCTCTGCAGGACAATTAAAGCTACCATATGATTTTCAGGTCTTCACAATGAGATGCAGGGGCTGTATGCCTGCAGAGGTATCTCCTATTTCCCTGGTTCCTTGTATGTATCTTTACCCTGTACACCACAGATTAATGTTCCAAAACAAGTACCATATAAGCAATAATCCATCCGTTCTCTCTTCCAACTTACTCTTACACTGAGGACAAGCAAGTTTCCCTCATAATCAGAGTACATCACCAACCCTGCCAAAGAGAACTCATTTCAAGTGGTCCATTTCTAAAAAACCCTATTAATCCATCTGTATCCAAATTCCTTTGTATTTCCAGAACATGCCAGAAGGTTCTCAATTACTCTAACCCCTTCTTAGAGCCATGCATTCTAGCAAGAGCTCTGCCAACTCAGACGAAGTATCTACCCTGAAAAAGATTACTACAGTAAAGGAAATACAACCATTAGTTTAATCTGAGAACACAGCTCCAAAGTCATGCTTGCAGATGGTACCATGTCATTCTTGGCAGACCAGAATTCACACCTGCAACCCACCACGCTGTCTAGTAAAGGGAGTGTGGAGAAGCATCCACTGTAACCAAGGAAAATAATGGGTATTTGTAGTTACCATAAAGACGTTTCAATGAGATCTAAGACTTAAATCACACGCATAATTTCCTGTCATCAAGGTGCACAGGATGTGACTAAAGGCACAATGATCAGCTAATTGGGATGAACACTGGCTTTAGCTGGCCTGACACTGTGGCCTGGAAAAGATTCCAGTTCCAAGCAAAGTCATCCACTACAGTCAGCAAGTCTTCTGCAGAGTGAAAGCATTCACTTCTTTTAATTTAAGGGTTCCCCCCCACTCTTTACTTGCAGAGGAAAGAGAACACATTCAGACAGAAGACTAGCCACTTTTTAGAGCAAAAGGGATTTTCATTCATTGTCTGACATTTTAAACGGAACTTGAGAAATGCCTCCAAACCTAGCCTTCTATGATGATGGCATGAGGCAGATTATGTATCACACAAATGGGAGACCAATTCATACTGCTGGGAATCCACTGAGGAGTTCATTGTGAGTGGAGAAGTAGAAACAAAATTCAAATACAAAGCTCCCCACTGACATTAATTATTTAGTATTCCAAAGTAAAACCAACCAGGATTTCCATTCACATAGAAGAAGCCACAGCAGCAAAATACTCTTTTCCCAAGACTGAATGAGAAGAAAAGGGATCTGCTTCCTCTCCAGTTTGTGACATCTCCATTTCTAAACTCTTTCACTACCAGCGATGCTGCAGGTTTAGAACTCAGTGAAGCAAAACAAGGTATGCCTGGTCAGTCACAGCACAGCTCCTGAGAACACGTCATGATGTGGTCACTATATTTGTAGCCTTCATTTTCTTGGGACAGGGCACATAGAATTAACAAATTTTCTCAGAAGTTTCATTTTAATTCCAAGTGCACAAAATGAAAGGTTTGTAGCTTATGCATCAATGCCTGTCAGTGAACAAGAAGAGGCAATTAACTAACCAAAAAAAGCATAAAATCCAATCAGCTTTATATCTCACAACGCACAGCAACGTACCCTTCTTCACTGCTCCACTACCCAGCAACAACTCCCTCACTCCTTTAGCAATTTCCATTTGGTTAGAAGAGAGAAAGTTACACGCAAGATGTCAGCCAGAGAAGATCAATCCTAATGCCAGTGCTACATGTAAGATGGGACAACTTTCCTTCTCCTGTTAATTCAAGGTCTACACATAGGCACCCAGGTGGTAAACCTCTGCCAAACAGCCCTCAAGTCCTTTGTACTGCAAAGCAACTACTGATACCATTCATAGTGCTGACAGTCCCCTTGATACTTCCATCTGGAGACATCATTAGCAGTCCTACACACAGTGCAACTGGAAGGAGTGTTCTGTCCCTTGGAGGCAGATTTAGGAGAAGGGGAACAGCTATTTAAGTAGCAGTAGTTGACAAGATCAGATGGAAAATGAGGATGGGATAATTTTGCCTCATACAGACCTTAGTGCCTTTAACCTTGAATTAAAAGAAACACACAGACTAGAAAAATCTTTTAAGAGACATACAGGAGGCCAAATAGCTGAGGAAAAGCAGACACCTTCCTCTCTACATAGGAGTTCCAAGGAACACAGCAGCAGTAGCAACACACGAAGCTGATGACTTAAGACAGGTTCTTCATCCCACCTGTAGAACAAGCTATGTTCATCTTGTACCATTCCAGTTATAAAATAAAAAGAGAAATAGGCTAAAACTATTTCCAAACTAGTTGTACCTCATACCCCCATGTCAGGCTTCAGGTAGTAAACTCAAATGGCTTTCAGCTCTTTTGCTCAAATAACTCCAAGCACACCTAGGAAGGGTCATGTTAAAAGATACCACTGGAGAACAGGGTGGGCACGTGTGTCAAAACCCAAGAAATGGGTTCAAACCAAACTAGCACACATGTAATACCTCTGTTGGAAGGTATTGTCAATATACCTAGCAGACATGTTCGAGACCTGACTACTGAACAACTGAGTTCCAATAGTTATTATTTAGCCAGGAATAAATCGGTTTTCCAGCTAAACACACTATTTAAAAGGAAGCAAGGGCAACAGCTCTGTTCCCGAGCATAGATGTAGTGTTTAAGGGCTCCTAAGCAAGTATGGAAATCCAATCATTGCTCCACTGACTCCCCTCACACAGCCCTTTGTCCAAGGCCTCCGCACCTTCTCAGACACAGCAGCCAGGGTGGTTATTACACTGTTTAAGGCAACTCAGATGACAACCTGAAAACGGTAAGGGAGCAATCACAGAGCAGGACTGTCATCGGATCTACCCAGGCAACAGCCCCACCACAGCGACCCTTTGGAAAGGACATCCATCTGCAGCCTCATCTGTGTCCTGAGCCTTCAACTGGTAGAACTCAAGTAGGAACTTGTTCTGACTTACAAATGCTTACTACTGTTACCTTAAAATAATTTCTAAACCAACACAAAAATACCCTTCAGTCCTATTTGATCACAACTAATGTTGTAATTAAAAACCCCCACTTGCCAGCAGAACTCCATTTTACAGAATTTACCAGAACTGGAAAAAGAATTAGAAAGCTGCTGTTGCTACAAGACCTGGCACGTACACGACTAAATTCTCATACACACAAGTGCTGTAAAAGTTTAATCACGACTAGGTGAGAAGCCTGGCAAGGTCGATGCTTCAAATGCCTTTTGTGTAAAAAGGCAATTTCCATTTTATATTACCAACCATAACAAAAAATAAAAAAATCACAGAACAGTGGGAATTAAAGCATCTTTTTTTGTGGAGTGTTCCAGAATAATCTGAAACACGGTTATTAAAATGTCACCAAAGGCTTTTTGCAATACACCTGCAACTCTTGAGAAATGAAGGTTTAATTATATGCACCCATCAACAGCTTGATCCCCAGGTATCTTCAACAAAGCAGCAGCAAATGTGTTCTAACCTATCTTCTGGTCTCCCACAGCCCCGGGAACAACTGAAGAAGCCCCTCCACACACAGCACTGGCAGCAGTGCAACGGCTTCCTTGTTACTGAATCCAGAAGACAGTGCAGTAGCAAGAAGGAATTGAAACACCTCACCTTCCAGATCCACGTTCTTCTGCTCGGGTAGGGCTGGAAGGACACAAATGTCCAATACACAGCCCATGGAAACTCTCACTGGTTGGAAGATCTCTTGGGGAGGGTTTTTCTGTTGATTTACAGCCAGTTCAGAGAGTAACATTAATTTTTGCGATCAGCTTAGTTTGAAGAATAGTTCTACGTGATGGTTACACGTAAGGATGGGGAAATGCAGAAGCTAGCTAATGGAAAAGCCCCTGCAAACACAGCTGAGGACAGTTTAAACCACTCACTTTTGGCCAAAAATAATCAATTAAGAAAGGCAACTCTCAAAAGGAGGCAGAAGGGATCATGTGCCTGCCTCTGTCTGAAAAAGAAATAAGGCAGACATCTAAGGACAGTAACAGCTTAAAACACAGGAGTGAGACCCACAAAACTTGGCAGTGCCATGAATTAGACAAACTGAACTTGGGTTGCACAGGCAAGGTTTTCTGACCCAAAAACAAAGGTTCAGCATTACATACTGCCCTCCCAGACCTAAGGCACTTAACCTAAGCAGCTCACACACTGCAGTGGGTCAATGCATGTTTGGTTAATTCTCAGCTGTGATCAGTCTCTAGGCTGGAAGATCTGGTGTTAAACAAAGGTGGAAGTTCTGCAAGAAGGAAAAACATTAAAAAAATACACCATTGACAAGGAATATACCAGAGAACAGGATGGCCCAGAAACATATTTATACTATGAAAATTAGCACTGGTAACAAATCAAAAAGCAAATGTAACCAAGATCACTGTCACAGATCAAAAGCTGCAGGAGACAAGGCTTGAATCAAGGTTTCTGGAATGCTTTATCCGTATCAGCCCTTCACTTACTTTAAAAGATTTTGGGATAGCAGCATTGTCTATGCAGAGACTAGTAATTCAAGCACATGAGAAGAGAGCCCTGACACTCCACAAAGCATATGACCATCCTGTCATCTTGTTCTACAGACTGGATGCCACATTCAAACCCACTAAATTACAGACTCGTATTTCCAGGGGAGAGACTCTGACATCTCTGCCTCCACCTGCGCTAGAAAGCTAAAATAATCAGTGGAGACTATGCACAGATTCAACTCATTCCTTTAGGCATATTTTAGACTACCATCCCCCTTTCCTGAGCAACGTACACCCCCACCACCTGTGAGAAAGAGCATTTAATACACCAGTGAGGAGGTAAGACCCCCACAGTGCATGGGAAAAGTGTTCCAAACCAGCATCCTTTCATTCAACATGGTCAGTGGAAAAACCCTCACCTGGCAATAAAGGACTTCCTTCTCCTCTGTTCATGGACAACAGTCAATAAACAATTCAGTGTTAACAGGACAAACACTGTTGGTACATAACAGTGACTATACAGTGGACATCTTAAACACTTCAAACCTTGCACTGATCAAATCCTTAAGCAAAGCATGTACAACTGGTCATACAAATGATACAACATAAAAATACACCACACAGAGCAAGCCTGGAGTAGCTTAACTGCCACTTGGGGGATCCTATTTTTTTCAAATCACCTGTGGAAGCACTATGTATTATTCATGGTTGCAAATTATTCCTAGACTTGGAAGACATTTCTCCTAGTTACCACCACCCTGCAGGTAACCAGGCACAACGCAAGATGCATTAAGTAACTGGGATACATGAATGGCCACATTTAATTGTCATGTTTGTATGTAGTTGTTAAGTGCTTTAGATATCAATAGCGAAATACAAAGAAGCCCTCAGGCTTACTCTTATCAGGCACCAGTCTGCACACATGAAGTCCCAGCAGATCAAGAAATACCAGTCAGAAAGATCATCTGATCAAACACTGTTATGGGGGGAAAGCCCTCACAAAGGTATTTTGAGTTGTTTATTTGAACTAACCCAAGCTACAAATCAAAGTGGTGAAGAATGACAGTTTATACCTAGTAGGGTCTTTATCTGTCCTTTGGAACAGTAGCTATATTTGGCACTGTCCTTAACACATTAAGCTATTTATGGAAAAACATAACCTTTGGGTGTGATTACATCCACGAAACTACTTCAGACAATCAAAAGCATGAAGCACAGCTCAGCAAAGTTTCTGAGCATCAGCACTGGAAGCATGGAACATGTTATAGCAAATGCTGTCCCTCAGCAGGAGGGCACAGAACTCAACCAGTGACCTCCTTTCACAAACACAGCTTCCACTCAAGGCAGCAGAGATGACCTGATAGAGCAGTCTTCATGTGTCTATTTCAAATTCCTTGCATCAGCAACCATGTAGGAACTTACTCTCAGCAGAAAGTCCCAGTAAATCCACCTGTAGTTATCAGCAACAACTCATCTTTCCTTAACATAAACAGCCATGGGGCTCTGCTCTGCAAAGTGCTGACCGCAAACTAGTCACAGAAACGGAATTTCAGCTCAAGCACAGTATCATGCTACCCAGAGCAATGCTACCTTTGCTCTAGAGCTGGCTCACATCCACCCAACTCAAGGCAATAGGAGGCTGCTGAATGCTATTTTTCAGGTAGACTTCTCTCACATTCTTGTGGTCTCTCAAAACACAGCAGCTGAGGCACACAGCTTTCTGTTACCTTTCCTTTTCTCACCCATTCTTTTAGTGACGAGCACTAGGCATTTATCCAGAAACACAGCTCACTTCCATCCTTCACTGGGGAAAATGAAGATGTCATCTTGCGCAATACCGATGACCGGGACTACAGTATCCTCAGGAAGGCATTTCTGATGGTCAGCACACTCCTCACCCATCTAAAACCCCACTAATTGGAAGGCTTTTTGTGTACTCCTCATCCAAGTTACCACAGAACCTTTCAAAACACACCCTCTCACGCAGCATCCAGGACCCTGCACCAGCATCAGCTCATAAATGACAGCAAGTGGAATACTCGCCCCTCCAGCAAAGCGACACAAGAAAGCTGGACTGCTGTCATTGGAGAGGCAATGAAAAAGAGACAGTGACACTGCCACTTGCTTGCAACACACAAACTGTATCAGATGGTACCAATTTTAAGTTACTGGAATACTAGTGAACTAAAATATGTACTCAAGCAAGAACCTGTCTGGCCAAAGCCACAAGCTCTTTAATAAGTTCATAGACAGTCCTCTGGAAGCAATTTAATCCAAACCAACATGCTGTAGTATTTGAAGTCATGGTGCCAAATCTAAACTATTCTAATTGCTCCTCGTGGCAGGTACACCTACTTCTTTAGAAGCCAATACATCAGTAACTTCTCATATTCCTTAACTCCCAGCTCCCAAGCAGTCAATAAATATTTCTACCTTCAGCCTAGAAATGCAGGAATACATAAAAGCTTCAGAACTGCTCAACTATTAAGTTACATCCAGAATTAGAATCCAATTGGAAAATGCAGCTGGATGTTACTAAATGGGATCTATCCTGGGCTGGTTTTATGACTCAATCAACACAGTACTCAAACATCTGAGTCTCAACATCCTCAATCCATCACCATAAAAATAAATGGCTATATGGGACATCAACTGTCTGCTCGGAGAATTTCATGAACCCAGAACCTCATTCAGAGGAACCAAAGTCCCAAAGCTAATCCACCCTTCAATTAGTTATAAACGCGGCTGGGCTTATTTATAGCATGAAAAAGAAAATCAAAGCTGTTCCGTTCCAGCAGCAGCTCTTTACCCCGTGTAATATTCAGTTCTTTACCATAAGCTTTTACTTTCATCGCAATAAGCGACGCTTTCGGAGCCGCTTTAAGCTTTTTAACCGTTCCGTGACAGCACAGCGCGCCCATTCACCCGCGATACCCCTCACACGCCCTGCCGCGCCAAGCGGGGCCTGCGGAAGGCCAGGCCCAGAGGCGAAGGGAAGAGCCGGTACCGGTGCAGCCGGGCGGGCCGGGCCCCCCCGCCGCGGGATGGCGGCCCCGCTCGGGGGTCTCTCCCGAGAATCCCGGCAGCGGCGCCATTTTAGGAGGCGATGAAAAGGCGGAAGGCGGAGCCAGGCCCCAGCGCAGCGGGAGGGGGCGCGGATCCGCCCGCGGAGGGGCCTCTGCTCGCCGGGTTCCCCGGCCCGCAGGGGCCGCTCCCCCACGGCGCCTCCCTCCGCCCGGCAGCGCCTTCTCCGGCTCCGCGGCCGCTCGCCTTCCCGCCGAGAGGCCGCCGCGGCCCCGGCACGGAGCGCCGCCTCCCGTCAGTGACCAGCCCCAGTGCCGCGGCCCCAGCGCCGGCCGCTCCTCACCTTCTCACAGAGGCTCTTCACCTGCCCCTCGGAGAGCTGCTTGCACTCGTTGAGCTGCTCCACCCACTGGTCGAGCTCCTTGGTGAAGACCTTCTCCTCCATCCCGCTCTCCCCCTCCTCACGGGCTGCTGCTGCTGCTACCGCACCACCCTGGAGGTCACTGCGATCCGCGCTCCCAGCGGCAAGAGAGGACGGGACGGACGGTGCCGGGTCCGGTGTGGGGCGGGCGGCGCGGCGCTCCCCGCTGCTGCAGCTCTGCCGCCCGCTGCCTCGCACCACACCGTGTAATGGCCGCCGCTCCTGACGTCACCGCCTCGGCTTCCACTACGGGGAGGAGGAGGAGGGAGACGCCGGAGGGGGGAGCTAACGGCGCATGCGTAGCCTCTGGGCGGGACCGCGCTTGCGCGTTTGGGAGGACTAGAGCAGCAGCGGGACGGGGCTGATGCGCGGTTGCGCCTGCGCGGAGGCATAAAGCGGTGGGGGAGCAGCGGCCGTGAGGGGATGGCGGGGGTGGGGTGTGTTGGTCGCTGGGGTGCGGGGTCCCGGTGAGGGCTGCCGGCTTCAAGTGCCCCAGCACCGTGGTGGGCCCTCCGGTGGGGTGAGACCCAATGGTCTTTTCAGTGGTGACCTATCTGAGGGAGGGGAGTGATCCAGCCCACAGCTCTGAGGCGGGAGTGAAGGGCTCTGCTGTGAGGGGTTGCTGTTTGGTTATGGTAGTTGCTACTTCTGCCCGGCAGAGCCGTTAGAGCAGCGAGGCGGTCGTTCCTCGTTCCACAGGGGCACGGACGGGGCTGAACGCCTGGCTTGCTGAATGCTTGTTGGGTGTCTCTGGTGTTTGCAGTCGGTTCGCGGTGTTGATGCTTCTCCCCGTAGTCCTGAGGCACATCACCGTGTTCCTCTGGAAACAGGGAAGCGGAGGGCACTTGGTGGTGTTGGGTGCTTAGAAACAAATCTTTCCAGCTCGAGCATGAGCGTTAAATAATGCGTGGTTTGTGCCACCGCGGAGTGCTTATGTTAAAAAGGCTGTTGTGTTTCTTGTCTGTAAACCATTTATACTGGAAGAGTTCTTGGAAGACTTGGGTTCATTATGACCCTTTAGGAGAGAAAGAATAAGTGAAGTGCAGTGTCAGCTTTTAACACGATACAGGAAACTGAGAGTGGAGCTCAGCTTCCTTGGTGTACTCAGACATTGCTTTCTACCTAACAGAAAAGATGTTGGAGAGAACAAAAGAAGATGCTGTAAGAAGGAATGAAAGAAACAAGCATCTGTGATTTGTAACAGATTGGCATCTTAAATTGCAGAGGTATTGGTCAAAGCAAAATTTCCCTTAAATAACCTCCAAAAGGCATGAAATTATAATTTAAAAAACCTACATTCTTTCACTGAAACAGCTCAAAAGTTGGACAGAAGGTACCCTGTTGGGATTGCACAATCCACAAAGACTTTTCCTGGTTAATAGGTGGCAATTGTCTCAGGATTTGCCCAATACAGGCTCTAGATTGTTAAATTCTTTGCATACTGTTGAAGCAAATCAATTATGCAGTGAGCAAGGGGAAAAGAATGTTTGCTTTCCTGGGTCAATCTCGGTTTCTTGGTGTCATACTCCCGCAGTTGACATCAGTTTGTTCAAATGACTTAATTCAGGTGGTTTTTTTATTTCCAGGATGCTTTTGCTCTTTTTACATAGGTTTCACTCTTCGGATGCTCTTAGTTTTGCACTTAAAGTAGTAGAAGGTAAAGTTGTTATACGTTGAAAAATGGCAGGCTTCAAGAATTGCACACCCAAAGTAACCTTGAACAAATAAATGTAAAGAATATGAAGCAATAAATCTCTTGTGTAACTTGCCAAGCTAAAGTTTATTATCTTCAATAGCTGTTGACCTCCTGGCATAATCAGATGCTTTCAGACCACATTTAGCTCTGTATTTCCCATACAGATAGTGAAATTCTTGATGAAACTTGAGTAGATTACACCTTTGAAGTCCTCCTGGTATTGGCATTACAGTTAATTATGCTTCCCTCTATGAAAAATTATTCATTACTCTTAGTTTTTACTTTTTTTCCCACAACATTCTGAAAAATCTGGACCTACAACTTCACTGCTCTTAGCTACTCTATTGCCTGCACCCATCTGTGTTTCTGGAATAGGAAATATGGAGTGAGAAAGGAAAAATAAAACCTCCTCAGCATCAGGGAGCTATTAATGTGGTTTATTCACTTGTGAAACTACAGAGTCCTGTGATGCCTTATCTGCTAGGTGTGGGGAAAGCACAGCTACAAGGCTCCTTGTGGATGGCAGTAGTAATCACTGCTGTCTTCAGAGCACTTGTGATGGTTCCCAAACCCACTGGCTCACAGGGGCAGTGAGAAAAGCTCCTAAGAAAGGAGCCTTTTTTGTTTGAAAAGACTCAGTTATAGCTCTTCACTGGCAGGACAAACAGCGCTTTGGAAGGGGTAGGTGGTTCAGTGCTCGCTGCTTGCAGCTGAAGCCATGCCATTGACTAGGGGAGAATTCAGGATTCAGTTATTTGGATGCTCACAGAGAAGGGCAAAGCTTTGGGTTCTGTCTCCATGGCAAACGTTAGCTCTGTGTTTTATCAGGTTGGTTTGAATAGTCTGTATGTGGATCAGAAATCAGGTCTCATTCCTCCCTCCTACTTGACAGCCATAATCAATAGTTTAGAGAACCATGGGTGCTTTTCTCTTCTTTCTCAGATAGTCATCTGAGCCTTCAAAGGAGAACAAAATAATGGCAGAATACCCATTGTGTTGCATAAGCTGGGGGTTTGTCAGTGCCTCAGATACACAGTAAGATTGCACGTTGAGTTGTGAGATGGCAGTGATACCCCTTCACCTTTAGTATGTGAAATACCCCAGGTTTTTGTGTGTGGTTTGTAACTAAGGAGATGGGCTGGGTGCAGTGATGAGTCAAGGGCAGCCCATGCTGCTCCACGCAGTCCCAGCACTTGAGTCAGTGACAAGTGTGTGTGTGGCATTCCTTAAAAAGGTGAACAATTCCAACTCACCGCCCTGAAGTGCTGGAACACAGAGTTGGAAGGTTGTTCAGTTCCTTTGCAAAGTCACCTGTAGTGCCAACTAATTGTGTAACGGTCTGAAATGAGTCTGGAGCTCATTGATGAGTGTGTCAGCAATTGCAATAATCTTATCAGTTACTGTAGTAACAGCAGTGTTTCCATTGCAGTGTAAGAGACAGTCAGTGTTTAAACTCCAGATTCATATTGCTATGTGAATGTAGTGTTGATTACACATTGGAGACTAAGGACCACGTAAACTAGTTTTCTCATGCTTATTTATCTCCCTGAATGTTTTACTGGTTCTTAATTAGCTGTCAATGCATGTCTGCAATGTCTATTGCTGTGGTGGTTTAAGGGTAAAGGTAGATTTAAAAGGCTATATGGTATTGTAATAATGAGTTACCACCTTTTGATGTAGGGCTGGCTTCTTTGATTAGTAGATTTTTTTTGGTAAGCAAAGAGTATAGGCACTAATATTTCAGGGGAAAAGGGACTATTCCTGATCAGATGCGGTCAGAAGCCTACAACATGTAACCTCTCACATATTCAGATACTGAGACAAAATATTGTACGTTTTGTGTCTTAATAGTCCCATTAAGTCAAATCCTGTGATCTGTGGCGGAACAAATGCAAAAGATGGGAGCTAGAAGCTATTTACATCAGATATTAGTGTTGTATCAGCATGAGCAAGTATTTCTGTATCTTTGACTCATACCAGAGTCCAGATAGCGCGTGACAAAGCCAGTGACATCAGTAACACCACTATCAGGGGAAACCTCCTCACTTCAACAGTTCAATTAACTGGCTACTGCAATGGGTGAAATCTCATTATTAATCATCTTCTATACCACAGAACATGTTCCTTGAAATTTGCTAGTTCATAGTTTGCTCTGGTGCTGTAGAGAAAGCAGAAGTGTGCAGTCTTGCTGAAAGAAATGGTTACAAACTGTGAAAATCACATTTTCAAGTCGCTATGGATACAGATATTTCCTACTCAAGACCCTTTAAAAAGCTAAGGAAAGGGGGCTCATTCACAAATAGTATGTTTTTAAGATTTTGCAGCTATTTATGTTCTACTTTCTCCCCATGAGTACTAAATGCTGCTTTCAGCTTGTGCATCCAGCCTGGGACTGGCTCCAGTTGCTGGTGAAGTGGGAGCATCACTGAGCACCTGAGCTGTGATCCTGCTCAGTCTGAAAGTGCTATGTTATCATCTCACAGTCTTAATCTTTAGAGCACTTGACAGATCCTCCCACTGCCTGGACAAATGCTATCACTGTCATGGCCAAATGACCTAAATGTGAGGAAACAGATACTGAAGTTATTTATCAACTTTACAAACATGACAGGAGCATTTAGAGACCCCAGTTCAATAGATACTTAAATAGATGTTTAAATTCCTTTCTTTTAAAAAGATAATGTAAATACCTGTGCAATACCCCTGGTAAGCTTGCACTTGAAGGCTTTAGGCTTGCTGATTGCTGGGGTGGTGCTCTGATCACCTCCAGTTACAAGTACTTTCTTTAGAAAAGCTCTCCTGTTGTTCAGTCCTTTCCATAAGCTACATTTAAACACCCAAATTATTAATACATACAAGCAGTTGTCATGGAGACAGTATTATCCAGAGTGGGGTTTTCTTAATAAGCAGCACAAAGTTGGCACATCCCACATGCCTTGTACAGACAATTCCTACAGAATGTTTCCTGCGTTTGACATGGGATAGATCTATTTCTTTGCTTTTCCTGCCAGCATGCTCTGGAGAAACCACTGTTTCTGGCTTTCAGATGGCTGGCTTTAGGAATCTGAAAAATGTAGGAGTTGTAAGAGGTGTTGGGTTTAGTTCAAGTCATAAGATCTTAGCAAGGGGCCATACAGCTCACTTCTGTGAGCCCTCAAACACAACATGACAGCTGAATTAGGGCTGAAACCACTGTGGGATATATTTCCTCTCCTCATCTTAGTGCATAGACTTACGCAGTAACTAATC
This sequence comes from Melopsittacus undulatus, assembly GCF_012275295.1. NCBI lineage: Eukaryota > Metazoa > Chordata > Aves > Psittaciformes > Psittaculidae > Melopsittacus > Melopsittacus undulatus. The sequence goes on from NC_047536.1 coordinate 14,481,282, forward strand.
CAAAAGGAGGCAATTGGCTGATGTAGCTGGGGAAGCTGCAGGGCTGTAATGATGGTTATTTTCCCTGGAACAAAACTGCACTACTGTTAAATGCTTATAAATCCAAAAGGACCTGGTGCTGTACCTGCAGACTTAAGGGTATTAAACCTGAGCTCTCTGAGATGTTTTGCCCATACTTGTCATAATTCTTCTGCTTTTTAACTGTGCCCTTGCAAAGTAGCACGCAGCACAGTTCATCTGATAAGTAGGACTCTTTCTACCTTTATTCTATGCTTCCTTCTTTTGTCTTGTCCTGGAGATCCTTTTACACTTATGTCAGGCAGCACCTAACTGATGATGCAGCCATTCTGTAGCCTGTTTATTTAAGTGAATGGATGAGATTCTCTGAATATTATAGTTACTGCTTTCTCTATTTTTTTTTCCCCCCAGATACTCTTCAGTTAATGCTACATCACAGTTACTGCCATAATGACCTTCATCTGGGCCAGGCAGCTAGAGAATAAAGTTACAGAAAGACTGCAAAAAGGATTGCAGCAAGAAAACATGATGTAGTCCTTCCTCCCTTTGCTGCCAGGTAAATGTATGTTTCCTTCATAGCACTGCCAGTATCTTGCAGAGAAGGAAGCATGAACCCACTGGGGCTGTACTCATGACTTTTAGAAGCGTGTTAATATCATACCCATATTGGTTTGGAGATGTCAGGTGTCTTGCGTGACAAACACGTCCACAAAGCCTGCTAAAGATGGCTTGACCAAACCACCATCCAGCTCAGCACCAGCTCTTGAGCTGGATTCCAAGCAGTGCTGTGTCCTGGCTGCTGCTTAAATGCTTCCTCCAAATAGAGAGACCAGGGAGGGAAGTTTCCTTTTGAAATCTATTTGTGTATGTGCTAAAGGACAAAGGAGATCCATGATCATCTATTCACTGCACAGGCACACTTATTCTTAGATCATTATTTCGTTTCACTGTGGTTAACAAGTGTATTATTAGTAATAGCTGGTTACAAATAATAACCCGGCCTTATTTTTAACCTAATACTGCATCAGATTTCATTGCAATAGGTGGATTCACTGCTGTGCTTTGCTCTTTGACTATTATCTTTCAGAATTTCAGTGCCTTCCATCTTCAGCATTAAAAATAGGTGGCAAGTTGGGTAATTATTATCGCTCCAAATCTCATGTGCAGCCTTACATAACAGTGTTCTCACCAAAAGCCTGATTTTAAGGGTGGAGTGGAAGAATATGCTGCAGCAACCTGAAATTATTTGCTCTACTGTAGCAGGGTTATACGGAGCCCAGATAGAACTGTTTCTTCTGAGGAAACACTGGGAGCCAGGCTAATATTAATGGAAATAATAATGTGTGGAATGCCTCAGCTTTGCCATTATGTTATCAGCACACCTCAGTCCTGAGTAGAGGCCTTCTTGGCAATCCTCTGTTGCCCAAGCAGAAACTACCAGTCATACCAACTCACTGACAGTCCAAATATTTGTGAGTTTAGTAACAGTAAATATATAAACATGCAAAGTGAAATAACAGTGGCAAATTACTTGGAAGGAGACTATCCCCAGCTAGATGGAGCTACCCTTGATAAACCTGAACTTCTTCATTAGTAACACTGTGTTCATATGCGAAGTGCTGTCTGTTTTTACTAGCTAAGGCTATTTACCCTTCCAGCCCTGAACTGGGTTCCTTACGTCCATCATACTCATGTCACTTGGAAAGGATGAGAAATGGTTGGGAAGAGGCAGTCGTCAATCCTGAGAATATCAGGTACCTTCTTTTAGCTCTTACAAACTCTCAGCTCTCCTGGTGATCATAGTAACAACAAACCCTGATCTCTTCTATTTACATAATACATTTTATTGTTTCATCTCCTATTTCATTGCATGCTGTGACCTTCTTCCTTCATCGATGCATCAAAGTTGCATCATTCTTCCTGATTGCCATTCTTCTCTTCCATCCCTTTTCCTGTGCATAACTTCCTTTCCTCCCCACTTTCAGCGTCATTGAATCAGATTTAGCCAAATTATCCACAACTGCTCATAAGCTCTGGCAATTGAACATAGAGGCTTTTCTCCCTTTGATTGTACATAAGATAAATAGCATGAAAATGAAAAACACACTGTTATAAATTTGACTAATAAAAATCTTACATTTGTCAAAAGAGTGAGAAATGGCCATGAATGGATCTGTTAATTTCATTGCTAGATGATGATGCCAGAACTCTTGCATTCTACCAGGGGCTGGGATCTTACTGTCAGGGTCTAACTTCCTTTTTCATGTCTACAGCATTAGTGATGGCTGCTGAGTGTGTTCCCTGGCACAGTAATGCTCTCCTCATGTTAGCCCTAGAATGTGCACAGCCACTTCGTCCTACAGATGCTGACCCTCAGCTGCTGGAGACTCAAGCCAGCAAATCCTCAAAGTTTGAAGGCTTAAAGCTGGGTTCATGCTGTGAATGTTGAACTCAAGCTGTGTTAGCTGAATCACTAACTGAATTTCACTCACAGGCAGTAACTGCATCTAGAAATGTCAGTCTCTGTGTGTTCCAAGACAGGAGCTAGTTCTAACCTTGCTGCCGTGGTACAGAGGTTTACTCTAGGAGTACGTATCTAGCACAAACATGATGTTAATTTGTACACTTCACCAGTACTGGTTTTCCTCCTCAGATTACAAACTGAAAAGATCAATTAAATGATGACTATTGTTTTTGTGAGATGAATGGGAGCTCCATAATTAATGATATCAGGTGTATTAGCAGAGAGGAGAACTGGTTTCAGAAGACTATCATTAGCTTGAGCAATTGGAATTGTTCAATTCCATAATGGATGTGTATTTATTGCAGCACTGCATGAGTGGAGAGGCGATGCAGGGTCCATTGCAGCAGTGATGCACCTCATCTGCACAGAAGAGGCAGAAGCTTGCTGGCTTCACAAGGGAGGCTCTCCAGCATGGAACACTCTGGGACACTGCACAGCAAGTTTAATTCTGATTCATGTTTTACAATCAAAAATTATTTAGAAAACCCCAGCTCACCTCCCTCAAAGAGTGGTTATTTGGGAAACTACACCTTCCAAGGACTTAAGCTCTGATACCAATTGGCCTCAACAGAGTAAGTGTTAAACATCCCATTCTTGTGTTGTAGCTGTTCTGTGGTGAAGTCCCTCAATGTACCTTTTCATAAATTGCCCTCTCTGTCCTGACTGTAGTTATACTTCCCTTAAAATGTACCTATTACAGCAGAAAATCAGTACTATTCATTCTTGTAGTAGTCCAGAAAGCTTTACTGCTATAGCTACTGCTGCTCTATTTTTTGACAGTGCCCAATTGAAGGCAAATGTACCAAAATATGTCAAGACTTACTCATGTAGAGATAATATACCAAGTGAAAGAATTTCCACCATAAAGGTGTGTACATTACAATAGCCTTGAGATAGGGCTGACTTCTTCCAGAACAAGTTCTTCTGGTTTTATGTGACTATTTAATACACTTCTGTGTTCAAGAAAATAATTCTTGCTCTTACTCTGTACTAGGAAACCAGTATAGCAGGAGGCACCATGGGCTGGGGAGCAGACGGGGAGACAGGAGATGTCTCTTGTATCTGTTTAAAGATCTTCAGGGCCATTTTAACTCCCACCACCCCTTCTGTGCAGTGTCACAGCTACTATTCATTTTACTAGTTCTATGAGCAGGTATTTTCTTAAGGTGAAATGTGCTTTCTTCAAAGTCTAAGGGATCTTTAACAGAAAAGTCAGAACAATTAGGTAAAGAAACTCATTATTATGCCTGTGAATGAAAGAGCTTCTGGGCAGTGTCACTGAATGCAAACACTTGGATTCATCTGGTTTAAATGTAAATGCTTTCTACAGGTCATCCAGGAAAAGATATATATATATATATATATATATATATATATATATTAATTTTAAGAGGCTGACTACTGACAGAGGGTATCTATAATGTGGCTTTTCAGTTACTTCATTTCTGCACTCTCTTCTGCTCAAAAAATAACCTGTTCAGTGATTGCAGGCAGAAAGGCAGTTTCACTTATCGTGAAGCTGTGTCTGTGATGAAGTCAGGAACACAGCACTGGACAATAAGATTTCTAGGTGAGGTAGTGACAGATCATTTATCCTCCTGTAACAGCCAATACATATTTGTCAAGCAGGGGTGCTTCCAGCAGACTAGAGCTGCTTGTCAAGTGAAGCCATGTATGCTGGCAGCTGAGTACAATAGGTACCTGTGCATCCAGATCACTCCCGGTCCTCTTTTTTATGATGGGACAGTGAGTTGTGCTTTTATTGTTTTTGTAATTAAAGGGTGAACAGATGGTGAGAACTTGAACAGCTGCATCCATTAAATTAATGTTGAGAATGTCTCTGCATTATAATTTAATATAATGGGATTTTCCTTCAGTGAAGTAAAACTGCAGTGTAGTACTTGGGAATGTTTACTATGGAGAAGCTTCACTGGTAAAAGATTTCACTGACTCACGCTGTGACTCGCTGCCAGAAGGGTGTTTCTTCATGCCAGTATATTTCACATGCCACCCTAGAGTGAACCTTTTTTCAACTACACACCTGCAGATTTATGTAACACCAAAGGGGACAATGGAATCTGACTGCCTGTGTTAGGCAGAGTAGATAGTAACAAGCAGGAGCTGGCTGGGCTGGTATTGGGAATGGTGTAACATGAGGGGTTGGGTTTGACATGATTTCAGAGGTGAATTTAAGGCAGCCAATCCAGATCAAACATTGAGACTGGTAAAAACTCAGTGTTTTGTCAGTTCCAGAAATTAAGATGCTACTCGTTGGATGACATTTCCATAAGTGGAGAGAACAAACTTTCTTACGCCTCTTGAGACAAGGGTTTTAATGACACTGGTTAAGACAGAAGAAGAAAACCCAGCAGCAGTGGCATGACTTTTATAAGCAGCAGTGGACACTGGTAGGTTTTCCTACATCTCAGAAAATATTTATACTTAACTGTAAATATTTGAGTGAAACTTGCCGAAGCCGTATTTTGGGAATCCTGTGTTTTATTCCTGGAATGGTTTTGAACGGTGGAAATTTATAGCAAATGCTTTATGCTGGTGATTCTGTACCCCAGCAAGCTCCAGCTGTAGATACATAATACTGGTCTCCCACGCAGCTCCACCATGGCTGCAATCATACATTGTCTCCTGCATACAAAGGCTGTTCCTCTAATAATCAGACACTGGGATAGGAATGAAATCATTATGGAAATAGTACTAGAAAGAACACAAAGGCTCACAGTGGGCCCAAATGTCTCTGCTGCAAGCCTTCTTCCATCTAAATTACACCACAGATTAACCTGCCTCAGTGGGTACAGAGTGAGAAAACTAAAGGGATGAGCACACACACCATAGAAAGTTTAAACTGCTCTTCCCTGCAGTGTAATCTGTGAAATCACTCTTACACTGTGTGGGAATAACTGGGAGGTCACAGAGGATTATGTGGACATTTATGTTTCATTCTGGCTTAAGCGTGTTCAACTCTAGTGATAGCAACCAAATTGTTTCCATCTTCAGTAATGCTGCACTTGCTCCTAAGATTGAATGCAGGAATAACAAGTTTATTAACTGCACATTTATCTCACACTGAGATCTCAGGTTTTCAAATTTCAGCGTTCAGCTACTGAAACATCATGTCAGAAGTGCTGAAGCTTTGTGGAATTGAAGAATAAGATGTTAATAGTGTCAGAGTAGAACAAAGCAGAACGTTCCTTCAGTGGCAGCCAGGGAACCTGACACATAGTGCTTAAGTCTTCACCTATCTGCATGCAAGGAAACCTATCGTTCCCTTGTCCCTGTTTCCTATTTTCTTCTCTCTTCTCTTGTGTAATCTCTTGCAAAAGGAATGGCTCCTGCACTGGCTGTTTCCCACTTCTCTATTTTAACTGTGAGCTTGTCCTTCCTTCCCTTCAAAAGGTGGGGACTTCTGGTTTGGAGAAACAGCCACACAGCTGAAGTAAAGCCCATGGTGCTACTGAGCAGTTTCTCCTTTGGCATCATATGCTCTTCAAACTGCAGCAGAGCCCATCCCAGGAGATAATTAGCAGCTGTATTCAAGTGACTCAAGGGAAGATTTGAGCTCTGCATTTTGAGAGGCTGTTTGTGTATCTGATGTAATTTTGTCTCATCACAGTCTGCCTGAGCTTTCTGTGTGACAGAACAAAGGGGAGAATTAACCAATGAGTCCAAAATACTTACACTAGGAAAATAACTATTTTGTTTTAACAGCTGCTGAGACTTTTTCTCCATTGAGCCTAAAGACTGGGATTGAGCAGAGGTTTTAGAAGTCCAGCTTTTACTGTCGGTAACACCTACAGCCACCAAGAAAGGAAATCTATTTGAAGCACTTCAGAGTAAGGCTTTGACGTAAGTAAGGTGCTTTTGTCTAACACAGTCTCTGGAAGTCAGTCTTTTCACTTGGAAAATGCGCTTCTGCAGTTAAGCAACTGTTCCAGATTTCTTAAACATTTATCCACATGTGCAATAAAATACTTCATCATTTTCATAGAATCATAGAATAGTTAGGATTGGAAAGGACCTCAAGATCATCTAGTTCCAACCCCCCTGCCATGGGCAGGGACACCTCACACTAAACCATATCACCCAAGGCTTCATCCAACCTGGTCTTGAACACTGCCAGGGATGGAGCATTCACAACCTCCCTGGGCAACCCATTCCAGTACCTCACCACCCTAACAGTAAAGAATTTCTTCCTTATATCAAGTCTAAACCTCTGCTGTTTAAGTTTCAACCCATTACCCCTTGTCCTATCACTACAGTCCCTAATGGATAGTCCCTCCCCAGCATCCCTGTAGGCCCCCTTCAGATACTGGAAGGCTGCTAAGAGGTCTCCACGCAGCCTTCTCTTCTCCTTACTATTTTAATAGTAATCCCTCTGCAGAAAATAATTAAAACCAGATAGAAACTGATGTTACAGAGCAGACCTTAGAGCTGCGCATAACCTGTGGCATCTGGACATTTCTGCATTGGGAAGTTATTTCTTTTTTACTCATGGAATAAGCTTCTTTTTCCAGGGTTCTTCCAGCAGGGAGGTTCCTGCTTGTGTCGGGATTTCCTCTTTCCATGGTGTTATATTTGCTAACTCTGCAGCGTGGTGGGAGGCATACAGCATATAGACACATAATTCCTAATTTTCCAGGGGTAAAGCATGGAGCAGCAGAGATTAACTGATTTTCTGACCACCCTTCTAAAGCCTGATAATTGTTTGTATCTGAACACTCTCCTATGGCAAAAGCAGCATATTGTACTACCAACTCCAGAATAGCATTTTCCATTCAGTAGCTCTCAGTGGGCTTTACAAAGTCACTGGCACTTCACAGATGAGTCTGACGTGTTCAGCAGTGAGATTATTTACCCCAGACCATCTTAGCCAGCAGCACAGCAAGGCAGGAACATGATCTAGAGAGCTCGAGACTTGTGTCAAATCCAGTTGGCCATTTCAAATGGAAAATGTTTTATTATTTATTCCTGGAGGATTTGCTCTGCCTTTCACACCTTTTGGGGTGGTTTTTGAGCATTATAGTCACTGTTTCTCTTTCTGGGATGTTCAAGGTATTGCTCCTTCATCTCCTGAGCTGGGATGCAGTGAATGCAATCTGTGTTTCTGAGCTTTAGCCCTGAGCCAATCTGAGCTTTTCCTGGATTTGGAGACTTTAAGTCCCCATTTCCCTACTTACCCTGAGCCCTCAAAATACATTTTTAGATAGGATTATATGGGAAAAAGCATTAGGAGGGGAAGGGATTTTAAAAATAGCCTAGCATCTAAATCTCAGTGTAATCTCTTCCAATTGTCCCAGCATTTGAGCACAGGACAGGGGCTGGTATCAGTAAAGAGGAGCCCTGTGTAGGATGCACACTTCACAAATAATAATGAATTAAAAAGTGTTTGTTACACCCGGGTGATGTCACTAAAGGTTCATCTATAGTAAACTTGCTTTCCTCAGAGGGCCAGTGGGGCTTTTTCACACCCACACATGATAACCCATTAGGCAGCTGTGACAGTAGCTGTCAGTCAGTGCTGCATTAATCCTGCCACAGCAGGGGCACAGCTCCTGTATTACCAGGCTGGCAGCAAGTCACCAGCCAGAGCAAGAGAGCACTTATCCTTGCACTATCCTGAGGCTTCAGTATAATAACCAGTGCAAGACTAAATAGGAAGAAATGAAGTCATGCCCAAGCTGTCCAATTTGATGGGGTGACTTTCTGTTTGGTGTTACCCAAACCTCTGTTCATATTTTATGTATTTTAATTGCTGAATAAGTAGTTACCATGCTCTAAAGCCACAGAATAAAATAAATGTTTTAAACTTCCACATAAGAATAGTGCTCTTTATTTTCTACCATTTATTTTGTTAACATTCCAGGCTTTTCATAGCTTTCTAGTCCTTTGATAGTCCTACTATCTCACTTAGGGTGTCTGTATGTTTTTCCTAGCAATGTCAGCGACCACCTGGAAAATGCAACAGAGGAAAGCTCATGGAAAATCATAAATATGGGACAATAAATAGGAAGAGTTATTGCAATAATAAGTGGAATTTGCTTCCTAATTCCTATGATAAAAAGGCTTCTATACCTCACCACTTATGAACTCCTCCAGTTTCTTTATTACCTTTGCTGCTCAGCAGGATTCTTCAGCTAGTTTGCAGACACCTTGCAGTACCAGACAGTGCAGTGATCAAGCAGAAATTGCTTCTCCCCCAAAATATAGGCTGGACAAGAGAGCCCCAGTGAGGCTTTCCCAGTAGCCCCAATAACACAGCTTCCATATAACCCAAACTCCCACCAGTTCCAGTTAGATGTGTGGAGCAGCAGTTCAGGTTGCCTCCACTAGGTATTTGTCTAATTCTGTCTCTTACTGCCTCTGCAGATAATTTATCTTTAGTTCACCTCTGTGAACACCAGCAGTCAAGGTACTGTCTGGTCTCTTCAATCACCCTGTAGTAACTCACTACTAATGAGTGGCTGGTCATCGTGCTGCAGAGCATCATCAGTCGGGCTGGTAACAGGAAACAGCAAAGCTAATCATCAAGTACCTGTTAATTTCCTGTTAGGTTTTTAATTGGAATTTCTCTTCTCTAATAGATCTTCTTCCCAGAAAGGCACGTTTGAATCTTTACCTTAATCATACATAATTGTGCAGATTCTTTGTATGTTATTTAGGTATGCTAACCCCAGTAGCGTGGTATTAATTCACAATACAGTCAGTGAATTTAGACAGGGATATCAGAGAAATGTAACTAAAACATGACTACAATATCACAGCTATGCAATTACTACCCCTTTTTTTTCTTTAGATACTGACCAGGCCAAAATCACTGTAGGGGGTTCAGTTTGTAAGGCCAAGCTTGTGGTTTCACATCCTGGATGAAGCAGCCACCCTTTTCCCTGTGCCCCACTCACTCTTCCCTTCCCAAGCTACTGTCTCAGTGGTGCCACTGCATCTTAGTGAGGCTGTTGCACAGGAAAATGATCCAAGTTCAAAATAACCATCTTTGGTTTATTTTAGTCTGAATCAAATCCTTGCCTGGGTTCACTGCACAACCCCGCATGCAGTTACGCCAGCACAGCTCAGGGAAAGATGTGGGACTAGAAACAAACAACATGACTTTGGGCTGCACAGGGCAGAGCTGCTGCCAAAGGAAACAGTGGAGCTGTATGGAATATTTGTTTGGAAACAGTTTTAAAGGGAAGTTTCAGAACACTTGTAGATGAAATGTGTTTAGTTGGTGGGATAAAAGGCTGCAGCCAAAGTTAAGTCTGGCTTCTAATTATACAGAGTAAACAGATACAAAATTAGGCTCTGTGAAGTCTAAATAGGTAATTTCACAGTTAATATTTAACTACTGGATATTTAGCAATATAAAGCATTAAATGGTTTTAAATCCTCATGGCTGGCATGCTGCTCACCAAACTGCAGCCTACAATTGCTGTTCAGGAGTAAAGGGGTTTCCTGGGCAATGGTGACCATGAACTGCAGCATCTCCTCACCCAGTGTGAACACACACCAAAAATGTCTTTTTGCCTAAAATGTCCCTTCTCACTTTTTCATGTTATTTCCATTGATGATGCCAGGGATGGGAACCTTGGGAAGCAGAGGTTGTTGAGAACCATACCCTGTAGAAATCTGTTGTTTAATGTTCAGCACACAAGAATAATGCCTTTTGTTCAAACCATATGTAATGTTTTTCATGTGGCAGCTGTTTTCCCTGTAAATGATAAAACATTAAAACCTGAACTAAAAATAACCCTGTTTGCTGTTCCAGTTCAGGAAATTTCTATCAGCCAAGTGTTTGCTGTTGTTTTTTACTGACTGTTATTCCCAGTATTCAACTCAGCAAGTGCTGACTCTATAATCGGAGCTGGTTTCATACAACCTTCATTTACTGGCTTTTGGTTTTGGAAACTATGACAAAACACCAGCTGGAACACTTAGCCCAGGGTTTTCTTATCATACCTGGAATAAACCAGCAGATGATCATCCGCAAGAGAAGATAATTCCATAGTAATGCACAGACCCCCAAAAATGTCCCGTATTCCCGAGCTGGAAGATCCTTTAGCAAGCTTGTAAATTTTTAATGCTGGTGTCTAAAACCAGCTGTAAAATACAAACACCATTAGATGGGAAAAGTAGGTAACTTATAAACATGAGAAGTCTCTGAGGATGCATTCTGTATCCTTTTTCCCTTATGTTGGAAATGCTTCTCCCTCAAAATCAACATTAACTTTTCCACTGCAGTGATGCTGATTAGATACAAGCCCATGAGCTCATCTAGCATGAGTGTGTTGTAAGAACAATTTTATCCTGCAATAAATACTTAATATTTTAAGTTCTCACCTTCCCAAATCCTGGACCATTCTCACAGGCATTAAACCAAGCCCTTTTCATCTTCCAGTAATTCTACATCTTTGTTATTCCCTGTGCTTGGAAAGAGAGTTTAATCTTGTTTCTTGTGAGAATATGGCTTTCAGCTCTGGTGAGAATCTGATAGCAAAAAGTTATATTAAAGAATATTTTCTCTTAAAATTATATGCCAGCATCTGAAGTAAATCTGTTCTTTAACAACTCAGAGAGCCAAGTACCTCCTTATTAGTTCCAAGGATAATGCCAGTTGTATACATTACAAACGGAGCTTGTCAGCAAAGATCACAGAGTTCCAGCTCCACAAAGAGAATACCAACAGTACATCCGTATACAACACACCGTAGATAGAGCACTCGTGTTCCTGCTCTGGGATTTTCGAGGGTGAAGGCAAACCTGGAGCTCGTAGAATAATCCTTGTTGGGAGTGAGTCCCCTGCTGAGGTCTGTCCGGAGCGATGGGAGAAATCCCCTGCTTTCCGAAGGCTCCACAGCCTCACCTGCTGGCTGCTGCGCTCCCCACAGCACCGAGGGCATGGAGAGAAAGCTCTTCAAAACGGTGCTTAATGCAGCATCGCGCCCTGATGCCCTCTTTGTGTCAGAACGACAACTGGTAAACGTTTTTTAGAAGTATTAGACAAAGTGGTATATGGAGGTTCTGGTAGAAATGTGGCCAAGCTGAGTGTGCAGCAAGTTAAAACTAGGCATTGCATTTCCTAAGCTGCCATAACCCACTGACCTCTCTTCATACATTAGGTGATTACCTTTACCTGCTGTTTGCACTGGGGAGTTTGCTTTACTCAGCCTCTGTCTGCTCTTTTCTCTTCACTGTTCACTGGGTGATTTCTCCTTGCTCTGGAAAGGGCCAGATCCAGTGCTTTTCCGTTATAATTTATGCTTCTTGAGGAGCAGGCTCAGCACAGTGAACACTTGGTCAGTGGCTCTGAATCCACTCTCGTGTAGGAGAACATACAGTTTATGTTTTGTGAGAGCTCTTACAGAGCTGTAGGGATATACAGGCTTGGGGGGGCATATTCAGGCTCCTCTGAATATCTCAACTTTGCTGCACACACACAAATTGAGGACAGTTTACCAGTGTGTGCATAGTTATGAATTTATATCTGTTCATATCATTGGGTTATTTGTAATTCCCACAATTAGGTTATTAGGAAGCTTTTTATCTAGTGGTATTTGGTGTCTGTTCTCACATGCTCTCATAGTTTGCTGTCATTGCACCTCCTTCAGTAACATCTGGGATGTCTGGATCTTGTTCTGTTGCTCTGTAACCTAGTTCATGAGTTTTGGCTCATCTTGCTGAATTGGTGCAGCGGGTGGCTGGAAGGTGAGTTGTTATTTTAGCTCCCAGTTCTAGGGTAGGTAAGGGCCCCAGAGTCTTATCTAAATTATACTGGAGAACATATTCCCTTTAGGAGCACTCCACTGGCTGAGGACAGTCCCAAAATACTCCTCTCATCTGTTAGGGGTTATGAGTGGACTATCAAGGTAGCTGTGGCAGCTACATATCAATTCAGACCTTTTTCACCTCCCTTCTCTCTACAGCCAACAATCCATCCCTATATCTTTATTTCCAGTTTGCATTTGTGTGAGCTGCCCTACCCTTCTGTGGATGTCATTCACACACAGAGCCTCAAGTGCTGACAGTCATGCAGGTTTTGAGCATGGAATAGGAAACACTGCCTGTCTGCAGAGTTTGTTAAAATAAAGGGTTCAGGTGTAAAAGGAAGGATCCCTATCCCAATAAAACAGAGACATTCTTCCACAAGCAGGTTAGAAATGTGATTTTAGAGTTTAATTATTGCCTGGTTGGGGTGATGTGAAGTATTTCCTGAGACTTTCTGCTTCTTTTCAGTAGCTGTTCATTGAAAACCAGGAGCTTCTAACCTAAAAAAGTCAATCAGATGTCTGAGATAGATGGAGTAATACTCCTTGAAATGCATAGGAAGACACTGGCTTCCTGTGTCATGTCCTCCTTCTGAAAGAACATCCTCTGTCCCTCCATTTCCACTTTGCTTCCAGCTACCACAGCTTGGTGGTGGTGGCCACTTCTGCATTGGGTCCTTTATAATGTTCATTTATGCTGTCTGTCTGTGGTTCATCTTTAGGGAAACCTAAAAGAAACCCAAATAAACACAAAATAAAATAAACCCTCCTGGAAGCTCTTGACATGTTTGTGAGAGGATTTTGAAGGCTTACAAAGGCTTCTGAGGGATGAGAGTAGCCAAATGGATAACTGCTTTCCCTTTCTTCTCTCATATATGTCAAAGCTCCATTTGGTTTCAAGTATTAAACTTAATTGTCATAACTTAGCACCTGAAAATGCATCTGTAAATGAGTCAACCCATTGTCAGCAAAACCATTGACTCTGGAGAGTTAAATGCATTTCCCACTGCAAGTGTCAGAGATATGGAAGGATACAAGAGAACCAGAGAGGGAAAGAGCAAACCCTGTCCAATGCTGTAATTCAGCTGTGGGAGGGAAGCTTGGCCCCTGGTCTTTCCTCTTCCCCATCCCCCACAGCTGAATGAGATCCTTCATTTCCCTGCAGGACTGGGAATTCTCTATTGCCAGGGAAAGAATGAGTCAGAAAAGCTGCTGCTGGTGACAGCTTCACTGGCCTTTGCTCAACAGAGGCTTCACCACTTGTGTTGGAGTGTTTGGGGTGTTAATAGTTGTTATAAGTGCCTGGTATCACCACTACCATCCTGGCTTTGTAAAAGAGCTTTTTGCTTGCCATTTATTTTAAGACTTACTGAACAAGCTCTCTTTGTGGAAGACATTTTAGGTATGCTCTTAAAAATGAAATAGAGCAAGCTAGTAAAATGAAAATGCATCACAATTAGATTATTCTTCCTCCATCTGCTCTCTCAGATCTTTTGATGACAGGAAATTGCCTATTGGATTTTTGATTTTGCTTAATGGAAATGGCAAAACCTAAATCCATTCCCATTCCTCCTGACATCAGGAGAAAGGAGGTTTGATGTCTGAACAGAACTCTTTTTTTCAAAGCCATTAGTGTCTGCTACTGCCTCTCAGTGAATGCAGTAATTGTAGCATCAGTGAATTTAAATTAACTGAAATACTTACAAAACTGCAGCCTGGCACTGACACTCCTGAACCTCCCTTCTGAAATCTCCACTTCTTTAATTAGCCATTTCTGGTGTGCGTCATTCTTCGTATGTGGAATTAAACCCACCAAACTCCTCACATGAGTTAGGGCAACAGATTGCAACTGAATGGGGTTTCTAGAGGTAATGAGGTGGGGAAACCTTTTCCTTTTTAGGATGCTGGACTTCAGGATTTCAAACTCTTCCATCCAAAAGAGTGCTGTTTTCAACACTGAAATTAATCCAGTCCACATCTGGATCCCTCCCTGTGCTTCCTCTCAGAAGAGGAGGATGGATAAAAGCAGGTCCTTCCCGCTGACTCATTCTGCTCTGTAAACTGGATGTGAGGTTTAAGAATAAAGGCATTAGCCTGGCTTGTTAAAAAGCTATTTACCTGTGAGCCAGAATCACTACTGCAGTGTGCTGTAAGAATAATGGTAACATTTCACAGCATGAATGAGAGCATACAGGCAGGAACTACCACTCCTTTCTGCAATCCCAGATCTCCTCTGCAGACTTCTCTAATGGTGGGTGGAAATAAGAGAATTTTATAAAATAGATAATAAAATCTTTAGTGGGAATGAATTACATGCTTGGAAAAGCTTCCAAGTTGCTGTGTTGTCCGGTCCTTCTGCCATCTCATCTCTTTGAATCACTTTTGGCCTGTCCTGCTGCTGACAGGCAGGGTATAGTACAGGAATGTCTTGCTTCCACTCCTCACCCACATTAAGCAGTTGCTAATTGTATCAGGACATTGATGACATTTGGGAAATGAGGGCACCCTGTGCCTCACAGAGGCAAGTCTGGAGTTGTTGGAAGGCTTTTATCCGTCCATGCTTCCAGGCCTTGAGAACTTTTAAAGCAAACAGGACCTGCTTCTTATTGTTTCAGAGCACGGTTTTGGTGGGGTTTATTTTTATTCCTTCCTTTGTTACACACCATGCTCTTCCCTGAGAATAATTTGTTAACACAAAGTGGAATTACTGAACTTTGTGATTTTGGTCTTGCTTAAACATTAGCTGCCCGTGGTGAGGTTTGTACAGATTATGTGGTTACACCATGGTACTGGGCTCCTGCACTGAAGTTAAAAGACCCCACACAGGGAAAATATATGTGTTTTGCTGTGTGTGGGGTGGCACCTGTAATTCAGCTGATATAGAAGCAGTCTCCTCCTGCATGTGAATCTCTGTACACAATGCAACCTTAGCAAAGGAAAATAGTCCTATAAAAGATCAATTAAAATGGTGACATATAATGTGCCTATACAAGGTCAAAGATATTGTTAGGCTCTGGTTCCAGATTCAGGGAAAACAAAGCAAGATTTATCTCTAAATACAACACTGTTTTTGTATAAACCAGACAACTCATATTCATCACTATGGCGGCCTATGTTATTATTGCCAGGTAACCTGTGCCCATCTGCCTTGCAGTTCTTTCCTGTTGCCATCAAAACTGTACAGTGGTGCTGGCACTGGGCCCCTGTGGTGGTTGGTGACAAGGGCTGGCTGAAGAGCCCCTAAGGAGCACGGCAAGAAAAGTTTGTGTTGGAACGGACCTTAAAGCTCCTCCAGCTCCAACCCCTGCCACGGGCAGGGACACCTTCCACTGGAGCAGCTTGCTCCAAGCCCCTGTGTCCAACCTGGCCTTGAACACTGCCAGGGATGGGGCAGCCACAACTTCTCTGGGCACCCTGTGCCAGCGCCTCAGCACCCTCACAGGGAAGAGCTTGTGCCTAAGAGCTCATCTCAGTCTCCCCTCTGGCAGGTTAAAGCCATTCCCCTCGTCCTGTCCCTACAGGCCCTTGTCCCAAGCCCCTCTCCAGGTTTCCTGTAGCCCCCGTTAGGCGTTGAAAGCTGCTGTGAGGTCTCCCTGGAGCCTTCTCTTCTCCAAGCCCACCTTCAAAACCGTGTCATTTAGAATGAAAACAACAAACACGGCCCCACCTTCCTGAGAAAAGGGTGTGACCGGCGCGGCCGGGCTGGCTCCGGGGGTCTGCGTTATCGAACTGGGACACGAACGGTTAATGGTGCTTTGGAAAACAGCCCCGCCTGTGGCCGGGAGTCCCACTTACGCCTGTGCCGCTAGGCCCTACTGCCATGGCAACAGGCGGGGCGGTGCCACGGTGACGTCAGACGCACGGGTGGGCGGGGCTCCGGTTCGCCTCGAAGGGGCGCTCCGCGGCGACGGGCGCGGGCCCTGGTTGTGTTCTTGCTCCTGTGACTGCAGAAGTAAATGAACACGTACATAAAGTGAGGGAATTAATGTGGATCCTTAACGATTCCTGAAGCAGGGGGGGTCAGGGAGGTGGGTTTGGAGTCGGGGTACATGGAAGTTACACCCTGAGTAAGCTGTGGGGGTTCAGAGGCAGCTTCCAGCTCTGTGGGTTAAATCAGCTCCTGAATTCTCTTACTGTGGCTCTACTTACATGCTTCTATGTAGAACCTAAGGATGCAGTCATTTATTTCCACACGACCTGGTGGATTATCCCGAGTGCTTTGGGAAGCACCCTCTCCCGAGGAGCAGCATTGCGGAGTTCACCCCTCCCACCCCTCTCATGTGCTCCTCAGTGGCTGCTGCAGTGAATGACAACAAAACCCATTTCTAACAGGTAACTTGGCCTATTCATTTCCCCGATTTTGGAATCTTGGCTTTCCTTTCCAAGGTGTTCACTTCCCCACTCAGTTTGGTGTTATCTCCAAACTTATCAGGGTGCACTTGATCCCACCATCGAGATCCCTTGAACAGTGTTGGGCCCAACGTTGATCCCTGGGGACAGCACCTGTGATGGGAGCATCAGTGGGATGTAAATGAAAACGTGTGTGATGGGAGGAGGAAGATCCAGAAGAGAAGATCATTGGTGGCAGCCATTTCTCACTAGTGTGGGGAATGGTGTTTTCGTGTGAGGCAATGAGTTTCTAATTGCCCAGCCTCTTGGAATAGCTTGGTCCCTGCAGGATCAGACTTGATTATGTGCTCCTGCCCTCGTATCTCACTTTTAGCGTCTGAATATTTTGTCACTGAGGTGGGACACAGGGTTAAGAGCGTTTGAGAGCCCAAGTCCACGCAGCAGATCCCGACCTGTTTGAGGCACCAGTTCCAAGCAGCACTCTCTGGTCAGGGCCTATCCCAGTAACCCGGCTGCAGCCCGTGCTTGGTACAGACTTAATCTGGCAGCAGTGAGACAAGCTTTGTGCTATATTAAACCCCAGCACACGGACTGCCGGCGGCAAGAGGATGAAGACGACGTTTATTTCTGTCCCTTCATTATGAGTCTCGTGGTGTTTTGACCTCCTTAAAGTCGTCTCGGAAAGCAGCAAGGAGACACGTGGAATCGCGTCCAAAGCTCCACCGAAGAATCAGGCCATGACTTCAGAGAGACCTTCCCCGTCTGCGGCGGTAATAGGGCTAAAAACAGCGAAAATAGTGCACTGCTTCCCGCTGCCGTGCTGCGCCCGGGAGCCTCCCATAGGGACACGGAGCCGAGAGCTGCCGCTCCGCCTCTATGCGCGGAGGTAGCGCCTCCCCCCGCGCCGCGGTGGGCCGGCCCGGCTCCGGTTCCACTTCCCCCCACCCCCGCCGCCGCGACATGGGCCGGCCCAGCGGCAGGGCACGGCCCGCCCCCCGCGGAGGGAGCCGCCATTGCGGGTTGTTTGTACGGCCGGCGGAGGGAGGCGGCGCCGCGGCCGCGGACTCGTTCCCCGCGGCCATCATGTCTACCCCGGCGCGGCGCAGGCTGATGCGCGACTTCAAGAGGTGAGCGAGGCTCCGGCACTGCGGGACGGGGACAGGGCTGCGGGCCCAGCGGCGCCGAGTCCCGGCCCGCACCGCCGGGGCTTCCCCGGTCGTCCCCGCGGGCAGCGGCACAGCGAGGAGTCGCAGCCGCAGGTCCCGGACCGCCCGTCCGGCCGCGCTCCTTCGTGCTGAGGCCGGGGCCTGGCACCGAGTCCCCCTTCTCCCCGGGCCCACCCTCCGCGGCGGGGCAGGGCCGCGGTGCGGGCCGGCCGCTGCGTCCGTTCCCCTCAGGGGAGCGACCCCCGGGGACGGGCGGGGGGGTCCGGCCGGGCAGGGCCGGCTTTGTTCGCGCTGGGCTCCGCGGCGCCGACGGCTGGGGGCGTCTGAGGATAAAAGTTGAACGGCGCCTTCAAAACAAGGGCAGGCCCCGGGAGCCTCCCGGGGCTGCGGCTGTGAGCGGGGCTGTCGGGGTACCCCCACAGGGTCCGGCGGTGCGGGGCTGGGCGCTGTGCTCCTTGCACCCGCCTCCTCGCACAGAGGTCCCGGTGCTGGGCCCGGGTTTCTGCGGAGCCCGGGCTGGGCTGAGGTGTATTGGAGGCTTGTTGGGTTCAAACCTCTCCGAAAGTAGGTATTTGGGCCGGGCAGCTGGAAACGAAACACGAAGAAGTGGTAAACACATCATTTGGTGCAAAACAAAACGCCCTTTAATGTGTTTATGTGCATGCTGTATCGTCTGAAGCTTTAAGTCGGGAGGAATCTTGTATGACATAGACACACTGGTAAAGAAGCAGTTATTACTTCTGCTCTTTTAAGTGTTAATGACCGAACCACAGACTCTGGGCTGATTAATTTCCAGCCTGACATGTAAACACACATAGAAAAGGCTGGGGGGGGTGTTCTCCTGTAGCTGTACAGTATGGTGTACTGCACTGGGGCCGCCCGGTTATTGATGGTGAGTCAGCTTTGATATCACATCTTTTTTTAGCATAGGTCTGTTATACCAGCACCTGAAAATGCATCGGTAAACAGCTGACATGTGTTGTAGTTGCTTCATGTGATTGCGGGCAGAGCCCCAGTGAGGGAGCTTTGATTTGTGGATCTACAAGAAGTTGGATGCTTTGGGGATGTGGGACCTTCACCTCGGGTTTGGGTGTTAGTGTTTGCTGAGCGGGTGTTGCTTGGCTCCTGCTCAGCCCAAACCAGGATGTTCATCTGTGTTCTGTTACCCAGATGACGTGCACAGGGATTTTGTGCCAGGGAGAGGGACTAAGTCCCTTCACGAGATTGCAATCAGATGTGGGAGGATGAGTTTATGATTTTGGGAGGATTGGTTTAATCTCGCAATTGAGGCTGTGGAGAACCCAACCCAGTAACCAGCGTAAATAGAATTGATTTAGCAAATATCGGACAGCTTCGATCCTCCAAAGCTGATGCAACTTCATTGTCAGGTTGTTCAGCCTCGCGTTACTTGTACCTCATGCGGAAAAGCAAACCGTGTGAAGTCTGCTTCACTTTGTTAGATGTGAACTCCTTCTGCATGCTGTGCTTGTCAGGAGCAGTGAGCAGAGAAGTGTTCAACAGATTTTGTATCTCCTCTAACTTATTTGACTAAACCAACAGCAAAATTCCTTACCTTTTTTACCATCATTGCTGTTAAAAAGGGGCCACAAATGCTGCATTTTCTCGAGCTGTTAAAGGTTTCCGAGCACTTTTTGGATTTAAGTTTCCATTTCCAGCCCTGGCCACAGCCTTTCTGCAGTTAGCCCCTCTGACAGCAGGGTGCACATGAGCTTTTCAGTCGGTCTGAAACCCAAAGCCGTCCCTCAGATGTGTTTGTCAGGCTGAAGGCTCAGGCATTGCTGTTGGCAGACAGCCTGGCTGTCGTGGAGGAAGAAGTCCTGTTCCTGCTCTCCCGGACCAAAATAGAAGGGGATTTATGCTGTTGGGACTGAGCTGTCCGAACTGTGTGTGCTTGGGGAGGCAGGATGTAAACACAGTGCTTAGATGGCATCTGAGCACAAATAGAGCGAGCCCTGCTTCTGGATGTCACCACAGGGCAATGCCATTGCTTAGTGTCCACATCACATCCAGTTTTATCCCAGTGCAAGTGCAGGACACCAGCATCAGCCCTGGATAAACCTGCACTTCCACACTGATGTTTAGTTAAGAGTTTGTCCCTTGGCCTGCAGGGCGGTTGGTGGTGCTGGTTCATAAGTGTGCTACAGCCAAACCTCACGTTAATGCTCCACAGTGGCTGTTGGAGCAAGGGCAGCCACTGTGTTTTCTGTGTTCTCATCTGACTCAAGAGGAGCTGTCACTGAAGTCAAATTGCTCCATGGCTGGGGCTTGCTGCTTTACCCTGTTCAGGGTCCTTTGTGTGCAGAAGGATCTGGATCACATTCCTGTTGTGATACGTATTTCAGTGTGGCCTGAATTGATGTGGCTTGCAGTAAATAATGTGCTTCTCCCTAGTCCGAGGATTAAGGAACTAAGAAGAATTTTAAAAGCTTCCATGGTTACTTTTGAGATAAACACATCATTGGGCTGGTGAGAGGGAGCTGTGCACAGGTTTTCCCTTTGCTCCCTTTAGAAGCAATCAGCATACTGGTCCAAACAGGCTGGTACCGAATTTAGCCACATCGCACACATGGATCTGGGAGCAGGAAAAGCTCCATTGACAATCCCTTGCACTTAGTCCCAGTGAGGGTGTGTAGAAGTGTCACTGGCTGGTTCTCAGCTCCCATTTGTGGCTGCAGTTGGTTCTCTTCCTCACTGTGGCAGCCAGCAGTGGTTGCTCTTCCATGGTTCATGATGTACTGTAAATTCCAGCTCTATGCGATGCTTTAATATTACTTTGCTCCCTGCACACTTAACCTGCTAGGCTGTTGTAACATATTGGTGTATGTGCATTATAGGCTTGTCATCATCTGCATGTAATGCTTTATGTATTTTCTGATGTGGAATGAGAAAATACGTATTAAATCTGCATATTACTGTTCAGTTGTACTTGCAGGTGGAAGTATTTCATTTATATAGAGCTTGTCATTCTGTATTTGTCATTCGTAGGTTGCAAGAAGACCCTCCTGTGGGTGTCAGTGGTGCACCGTCTGAGAATAACATAATGCAATGGAATGCAGTTATATTTGGGTAAGAGCTCTTGATCACTCTAAAATTCTGTCTCAAAGGGCTGAAAGTACCAAACCCTGGAGATGGTTTTTACAGTTCTGCACCTCTTTTATGTATGTAAAGCCAGCAAACTTAATAAAATGACCAAATGTGCTGTTGTGGTAAGACTCTGGCTTTGGGGGTATCACAGGATGTGTAAGAAAGACAAATGTAGACTGTTTTCATCTTGTTTTGTTGACTACAACTTGCACATGGGTTAATAAATAGGTTAAGCTGTGTAGGAGGTGGATTATGACAAAGCAGGATTCCTTTCTAAAGTACATAAGAGCTGCCTGTTCTCAGCCATTAAATCCAGATGTGTTAGCAGGGATTGGATTGATTCCCAGGAGAAGGAGGCACAGGTTCTGTCTGGGAAGTTACGTCTCATCCTGCAAAATGGGAATGGCCTTAGTATCCTTTCATGAAACCAAATGTTTTCTAGTAATTTCCTCATTAGTTCCATCTAATGATGTAATGATATGTGTATTGCTTGGGATGACAGAGGTAGATATCCCAGCTCGCAGACTGACTATAGGAAAGTGTCTTAGACACCACACAGTGCTCAGAGGTTGCCTCTGGATACTTTTGTAAATGTTTAGATCACTGCCTCTACCTATATCTTGGGAAGGATGAGGAAGATGGACATTTACTGTTCTTCTTTAGAAGCTGGTAATGATCATTTTGTAACTAGAGTTTATGTTTTAAACCTTTCAGGCCAGAAGGGACACCTTTTGAAGATGGTAAGCTCTTGACTTCTATATCCCTGTCATTCTTATAAGTATTGCCAGTATTAACAAGTAAGAGATGTTATCTGTTTATGGAACAAACCAAGTGAAGGAGTAAGGCCTCACAGGTTATACAGATATGTATTTTGATGTAAGCAGTGTCTTGCCGTAGTGGTTGCTGTTTAGTTAGCTGCAAAACAATGCTTGTATTGAGACCTGTTTGTACATATACAGCAGAGCTTTTAGTGAGGGAAGCTGGTCTGCTGCTACCAGATGTGTTTTCCATAGCCTAGCTCCACAAGACAATGTGCTTCTCTAGCTTCATCTTGGTGGCACGTTTGATTCATCTCTGTTCTCCTAATGAAGAACAGGTGAAGAATCTTGAGTTGTTCTGAATGTAGAGCTTGGTGAGGGGGAGGCAATACTCAACTGGTACATAAACATGAAAGTTGGTGTGTAATGAACCTCCCTTAGGCACATGAGGAATAATGAGTTTAATAATTATAGTATTATTGCAGTAATTGGCAGCAGATGGGTTTGTCTCTGTGTTGGGTTGGAGGAGTTACAGTAAATTATTCACTGATCCATAATAAAGGTTTTCAGTGAATCAGTCATGAGCTCCAAAAGCTGAGATTGCTGATGATGAAATTCCAGTGTTTCTTTACTGGCACCAAGGTGCCTGCTTAATGAAACACCTTAAAGTCACCAAAATCCATGGGAGCAGCATGTTGGGTCACAGAAGAAAGGGGGGATAATTGCCATTGGATGTAGCTGCCTTTGCCATGTGTGCAGCGACTCTCCAAGCTTCCACCCCCAGCTCCTGCTGGGTTTATCACTAAGTAGTAGTTCCATA
Source organism: Melopsittacus undulatus (assembly GCF_012275295.1). Taxonomy (NCBI): domain Eukaryota; kingdom Metazoa; phylum Chordata; class Aves; order Psittaciformes; family Psittaculidae; genus Melopsittacus; species Melopsittacus undulatus. The sequence goes on from NC_047536.1 coordinate 14,503,796, forward strand.
GTTCCCCATCATCCCTTGAAACACATGAAAAGAAACCAGATTCTGTTGTTTGTTTCTATAATGGTGAGGAGAAATATTGATCATGGAGCACAGAACTTGTGTTGTGTGTGCTCCTGGAAGGGTTCTTTTGTTGCTAGTTACCCGATTGTGTTTCTGTTTGTATTTCAGGTACTTTTAAACTAGTAATAGAATTCTCCGAAGAATATCCCAACAAGCCTCCAACTGTTAGGTTTTTATCAAAAATGTTCCATCCAAATGGTGAGTAAATACCTTCTGTTTAGCCATAAGACTCATTAGATACTGTGGTGTGGTCGTGTAGTCCACGGAGCTCCTGAATGCTTTAGCAGCTCTCCGTTTCTCTTCACTGCCACCTCCTGAGTGGATGGCTAGGACAGGATGAAGAATTAAGAGTTATGATGCTGTTAAGCAGCAGCTATCTGTCTCCTCCTAATATATATTTAGTCATGGTAGCAAAGCCTGTGAGCATTTGGTTGGCTTAAAGAGGCAATTCTGGCTGCGGATTCCTGCCCCCTTCCATTAAACAGCCATCATGTGTGTGCAGCCACATCATGAATCAGGGCAGGGAACTGATGCAGCCAGATGTCATTTATTTCTGTCAGGTGAGATTTCAACCAAGTCCATGCCTTCACTTGCTTCACTGTGCCAGCCGGTACTAGCACAGGGGAGAATGTGCAGCCATGGGAGCCCCATCAAACCTCGCCTTGAACACTGCCAGGGATGGGGCAGCCACAGCTTCTCTGGGCACCCTGTGCCAGCGCCTCAGCATCCTCACAGGGAAGAGCTTCTGCCTAAGAGCTCATCTCAGTCTCCCCTCGGGCAGGTTAAAGCCATTCCCCTTGGCCCTTGGTTTCCTGGAGCCCCTTTAGGCACTGGAGCTGCTCTCAGGTCTCCCCTTCAGGAGCCTTCTCTTCTCCTGGCTGCCCCAGCCCAGCTCTCTCAGCCTGGCTCCAGAGCAGAGCTGCTCCAGCCCTTGCAGCATCTCCGTGGCCTCCTCTGGACTTGCTCCAACAGCTCCACGTCCCTCTTGTGCTGTTGCCCAGAGCTGGATGAGGACTGCATGGGGGGGTCTCCCTAGAGCGCAACAGGGGAGGAGAATCCGCTCCCTTGACTGCTGCTCACTCTGGGGGTGCAGCCCAGGATACAGTTGCCTTTTTTTGGCTGGAAATGCACTCTGTCGGGTCATAGTGAGCTTAATGACCAACACAGAAGCAGGTTTTCAGGCACACTTCTGTATTGTCTGCCTTGGAGTGTCTCTTAGAGTATGTGATAAGAGGGTGAGAACTGCGACTGTTCAGTGTATGACGGCTGCAGTTAAGCGCATTGCTGCTCTCTGGGAGGCCTCTTCTCTGCAGCACAGATCAGTCACACAAGAGGAGCATGAAACCAAGTCTACCAGTTCCCATGCTAATGCCATAATCTTTAGACCTTCCTTCCTTTCCTCAGAAGTGTTCTGTTACTTCCAGTAATACAGCTCCTTCAACACACAAGTTGTCAACTACAGAAGGTTGTGAGACAATTGCTGTCCTCTTCCCTAAAGCATCAATTTAAGCACTGTCTGAATTGGAACAGTAGCTCTACCTTGAACAGTGTGTAATGAACAACCTATAACATAAATCTGACTTTCTAAATGACACCTCTTGTACTTACAGTGTATGCGGACGGTAGCATATGTTTAGATATTCTTCAGAATCGCTGGAGTCCAACATATGATGTTTCATCTATTTTAACTTCAATTCAGGTAACTTTGCATCTGTTTGAGCAAATAATTCTGTTGTTGTTAGCATCTCTTCCAATATGTTCAGCTCAGTGGTGGGACTAGCCAGGAATCTGCCTCAAGGGGGACTTCGGATACTTTGAGCTAAGCAGTAGCATAGATCAGATAGGAGGGTTAAGGTGCCAACCTATGTAATTATTAATTTACATCTACATATTTGCCATAATACGGTTTTTGCAGGAAAAAGGGTTTGGGATTTCTTGTAACTGTTTTTAGTCAAGACAAAACGTGATCACATGTGCAGATTTGCTTAGTGTTTAAAACACTATGAGCTTCATCGTGGAGCCCTGTCCCATAAAGTCCTCAAGGAGGCAGTGCTGAAACCTGATTTACTTGGCATGGCCTGGCACAGCAGAAACGTGCATTTCCTCATCTCCTGTGTGTTTGGTTTTATTTTTCTACAGTAAGGTTTTGTAGGAGGCATTTTAAGCCCGTATTTAGTCCTGAATGACAATAGCAGTATAATTACCAAGTAACCAGTTAGCATCCTACTGCTCTTTGGCACAAATGACCACATATCTGTTAGGTTTGTGAACCTGGCAGTGTTAATCCTTATGCAGTGTTTCACTTGAGGTTCAGGAATGTAATTACAGATGCCTTACCATGAGTTCACCTTGGGTGTTTTTTCACTTGGGCTCTTCTGAGCCATGTCTGCCCCCTGAAACACATTGAATTTGAGAGCTGTAAATCTTTATTTGAAATGTCTTGGTTTGTCTCATATTTTGTTTTCCCCTTTTTACAGTCTCTGCTTGATGAACCTAACCCCAACAGCCCAGCAAACAGCCAGGCAGCACAGCTCTACCAGGAGAACAAACGTGAATATGAGAAAAGAGTTTCAGCTATCGTGGAACAAAGTTGGAATGATTCGTAACGGCCGCTTTGTTCCTCTCCCTCCTCGTAATCATGTACCATTTAACTCTCCATAGAAAGGCTGCCACAGATTTCAAGTGCCACAGTTCTAAGAATTCGCATCAAAACTCATTTTGCAACCAAAATCTAAGCCCTTCAGTTTAGGAAACTTTCAAGCTTGTGTATCTTGATTAACGTCCTTTTTATTGCATGGTCTGAACTAAGTTATTGCTGCATAAATTTGTAATATATCCTGTTTGTATTTTTTTTCCAAGTGTATACTGTTGGTGTGGAGTTTTCATGACAGAATATACACATTTTGTAAATCTGTACTTTTTCAAATATTGAATGCCTTATTTTTGCATTCTTTAGATTTTTAAATTGGAGAAAAGCACTTAACAAAGTTTTTATATATAACTATTTCATGTACAACTGTTAAATACATAACCTTAGTGCAAGACCTTCGGCTCTCGCTCTCTTATCTCTTCCAAAGGGCTCCTTTTCAGTCCACTCCATGCCTGATACCACTTCACAGAAGGTTAATCCATGATGTAACTGTCTCCACTGGATGTGTCTGCTTCTGCAGAGCTTAGCTTGATTCTGTGCATCCTCAGTTGTATGAGGAAGAGAAATCGGTAGCTGCCAGCTTATAGATAAGGAACTAGATGTAACTATTTTGCTCAAAGTCGCACAGTAAGCCAGTGCCAGAGGGACCTCGATGGCCAGGTTTGATGCTAATGTGTTCTAATAGCTTTTATTTTCCAGGGAGATTGTATTTTACTAAGTTGTAAAATGTTGTCATCTAAATCTGTCCTATATTCATATCCTGATACTGTAATACAGCTTTAAATGTCTTCTAATAATTAAAGAGGTGCCCCATTAGTTTCCCTTAGGGGTAGGGATAACTGAATCACCACCAGAAGAAAACAGGCCTGCAGGTTTAATGCAGTGATTCTTCAGAACTTGGCTGTGTACCACAGCCAGGTCTTGTGTCTGTATCGGAGCTTCCACATATTCTAAATTGCCAGTTTAAAAAGGTTTGGGGTTGGTTTTGGAAGTGTCAATGTGGTAATTCCTTACTGTGTTCTATAATCCAGGCTGGATACTACAGTAAAGAATTGGGCCTTACTCTTTCCTCCCAGCAGCAAAACTGTAATCCCTCTGTCATCATTCCAACCAGCAGTACGCGTGCATCAAAACCCCCAAATCCCACACCAAAATACAGCTCAGCGCTGCCTGAAAAGCAGTGGGAGTTTATTTCAGCTGGAAGAGGAAATGATGCTTATTTGCAATAGTCATTACTCCAAGTCAGTGTCTGTTAATGCAGTGAACAGGAATATCAATTTATACCTTGCACCTGCTTGTGAAGTTGTTTTATAATTCATAGGAGCAGCACTGTTAACTTTAGAAACAGCAACCAGAATACTCGTTAAAGCATTCTGTTTAGTAACCTGGGGAGGAAAACTACTAAATAAGAACTGTTGGTGTGCAAAGGCTCGGAGGCATCAATGCAAAGGGATGTGAACCCTGGTAAGGCAGTTTGCATTCCTTGAGCTGGTGGTGTTTAAAAACTCTTTCATCTACATCTAATTATTAACAGAAACCCCAGAGGATCCAATTTGCCTGTTGATTGTGGTGAAATAACAGCACCACCAGCGAAGCTGTTGCATGTCTTAAAGCGGTGTCAGCGCAGATTCTTGTTTAGAAGTAGAACACAGGAAAGCTCCTTCAGAATTGGGCTCAACTTTGAAGTTTGGGGGTGCTTTTATGTTTTGTCTCCTGTTGCAGTGTGTTTGTGCCTTTGCTACATGCCTGAGCCCAGATTTACCAGTCATTAGAGTTTACATTGATCCTCAGCAGCGGATGTAGCCTGGTTGTAGGTGGATGAGGCTCAGAACATGTTTCTGTGTACCTGAGGTGGAGGCAGTGAATGTGTGAGGACTGGAATTGGAGCAGGAGGTGCAGACAGTGCTGCAAGCTCAGGGTACCAGGGCCCACCATATCCAGGCACATGAGTGTGTTTGAAGGGGTTGGAGTCTGCAGTTAGGAGTTCAGGTGGAAAGGGTCCTGCTGTCCATGGAGGAAGGTAAGGACTGTACTCCCAGTGTACAGTGAGGAGGGATGTGCCCTTGTTTGACCATGTTAATGCAGTGTGATGGATGTGAACATCGGGAGGGTGAGAATCCAGGCTGTGATGATACCCAGGGGGTAGATGCCGTAGAGGAACTGGTGTCTCTTGAGGTGGGAGACCTGCAGTGTCCCATAGAGAGCTGCAAGGGGTGAAAAAGACTGGTGCTTTCTGCAAGCCTCCCAAAGCATACATTAGAAGTAATGACAACATAGATTAAAGTTATCCCTTGCTGCGCTTGCCAGGCACAGTGAGTGTTACACGGCGAGGCAATTCACCGCTCAGCCCGACGGTGACGGCTCCATCCATGGGTCCTCCCGCTGCCCGCTCTCGCCAGTCGGGAACACACCCGGATGGGTTCCGGCCGCTGGCACCATTTCCCCGCGTTCCTTCCTCTCCGGGTCCGCCCAAGAGGAGCCCACCGAGCCCGGGCCTTCCTCCACCGTGGGCCGCGGCCTCGCCCCTGTGCTGCCGCCCCGGGCTCCGGCGGCAGCGGAAGGCCCGGTCCTGAGGAGAGGAGCGGGGCGGGGCCGCGCAGGCGTGCAGGGACCCTGTGCTCCGGCCCCTCCGTGCCTCAGCAGCGGCTGCGCTGGTTCGGCTCCACCCCCCCTCGGGTGTGCGAGTGAGGGGGGAGTCCTCGGCCCCTGGCACGGAGAGGGGGTCCCGGAGCTGCCCGTAGGTAAAACCAGGCGGAAGGAGCGTGGATGAGGGGCAGCTCTAATGGGGGTGCTGCTGCTGCCCTCTTCGTGCTGGGGACAGCAGGAGCCCTCATAGCGAAGGCTCTCAGGGTGCCCAAAGAAGCTGTGGCTGCCCCATCCCTGGCAGTGTTCAAGGCCAGGTTGGACACAGGGGCTTGGAGCAAGCTGCTCCAGTGGAAGGGGTCCCTGCCCATGGCAGGGGTTGGAACTGGAGGAGCTTTAAGGTCCCTTCCATCCCAGTCTGTGAGTGTTAAATGCAAGGGCAAGTTGAGGTGATGGCAGTTCCCAGGCTCACGGTGCAGGCCTGATAAGCGTGGTGGTGCAGTTTATGTCTGAAGTAGCGCACTGGGATGCTTGATGTTTTAATTCATGAATCAGGAGCTGTAGTGCTTGTGGGATGGTGCAGTAATTAAGGGAGGCCTGACGGGTGTGCAGATTTGGGGCTTGCAGCCTCTCATGGGGGTTGATTCATTGATATTAAACAGTTCCTAATAACTTCTTTTCAATGGGATTCCGTATGAAGATCTGAAACCGCTTTGGAGACATCCTTAAATTACTCATCCCTGTGCTTTTGTACTTGTGTTCAGACAGAGACATCCAGTTTTGTGGCAGTCCAGAGGAAGCTATGGACATGAGCCCTTCCTGGGTATTCCCACACCCACATTCCAAGCACAAGGATGCCAGTTTATCATGCTACCATTCTTCCTTAAGAAGCATCAAAGACTGCGCTGCTGCTGCTTTCCTCAGATCTTTGTTCCCTGAGGATACCTCATCCCAGCGCAGTCCCAAGCCACAAGCACGGGGCTCACAAATGTGATCATCCTCACTAGTGCGAGCCTCCCCGTCGGGATTCCTCACCGCAGTGCAGACAAATGTGTGTAATTGCAGACTCGAGGCCTTAGGCTGTGAGAAGCGAGGAAATCACAGCTTGAGGTGGTCTGGCTGTAGCTCTTTGTGGGAGGTTTTGTGTTAACAGTCCGCAAATTCAATGTGTCAAACAAATACAGCTTTAAACAATGAGAGATTAGGAGGTCCTGCATAGAAAATGAATCGGAATAAAGGTAGATTCCCTCATCCCTACAGCAGCATTCAGTTCCACGCCAAATAGGGATGATAACCTGGATAGATAGATAGATAGATAATGGATGGATAAATAGGCAGAAGATAGATATATAGATAGTAGATAGAAGATAGAAGATGGATACATATATAGATAGAAAATGGATGGATAGATAGATAGATAATAGTAGATAGAAGATGGATGGATGGATGGATGGATGGATGGATGGATGGATGGATGGATGGATAATAGTAGACAGAAGATGGATGGATAGATAGGTAGGTAGATAGATAGATCCTTTGTGCTTGGCATGTCGAGGTTCCATGAGAACTGTTGATGTGTACAGAAATGCACGAGGAGAGGCAGAGCTGGCCAGCCTCCCCACCTAATGCTTCTGTTTGAGCGTTTTACTGCTGGTGGAAGCTGTCCCAGGCAAACAATAACCCTTATTTGTTTGGAGCTGTGCTTCTGGAAGAGGAAAGGTGCAACCAGCAGGCAATCTGCTGCGAGGTGTGAGTTGGCAGCACCGTCTCCACCTCTCCTCTTGATGGGGCTCCACAGTGCCAGGAAGAAGGAGTTTGGCTGGAGTTGCGGGTGGGAAATGGGTGACCAGAGCCTCCAGTGAGTGGCAGAGTGCATGAGCTCTGTGTCATTTATGTCCCTGGATGAAACATTACCTGACTTCATTAATCTCTCTAATGGAAGAGCCTTGACAGAGCAGGGAGTGCTGTGCACCTTCTGCAGGATGGCATTATTCTCCTGGAAAGGAAGAGCTGTGGGATCAGAATTCCTCAGGGAAGGAATAAACTCAGCCTGTGACTGCTGTGTAAGTGTAGAAAAGTAGGAGGGTGCCACCGCCTCCTGTGTTTTGAACATGCTGGCTTTGGTCCATGAAGACCAAAAGAAGGATTTATGGCATACTCCTCTACGGCGTATGTCCTGCTGCCGTGCCGGTGATGCCTTAGGGATCCTTCTTGGAATGGCTTTAACCTGCCCGAGGGGAGACTGAGATGAGCTCTTAGGCAGAAGCTCTTCCCTGTGAGGGTGCTGAGGCGCTGGCACAGGGTGCCCAGAGAAGCTGTGGCTGCCCCATCCCTGGCAGTGTTCAAGGCCAGGTTGGACACAGGGGCTTGGAGCAAGCTGCTCTAGTGGAAGGGGTTGGAGCTGGATGAGCTTTAAGGTCCCTCCCAACCCAACCCACCCTGGGATTCTGTGATTCCTTAGAAATCTCTTCATATTAGAAGAATGAGGTAAGAGGCAAAGGAAAAAGGAGCTAAATCTAAAGAAAACCCCACAAAAATATGTAGAACCAAAGAATAGAGCTATGGACCCCCCATGTGCTGCTCTGCTCTTGCTGTGCATTCAAAGGACAGAAGTTGCTATTTTAGAAAAGAGTATACCTGGGGTGCTGTGTGCATGCACACAGGAGAGGAGAGGGCTTTTGGACTTGCTTATTATAGAAACTTCACATAATTAGGTGGTGCTATTGAAAATAAACAGGGTTTAGGGGTTGTTTTTTTTCCCCTTAGCATTGTTATTGCACCTCCAGTTCATCTCACATCCCAGCTACCAGGAGCAGAGAACAAAACACAGGCAGAACTTTGTAGCCTCTCCAATAATGACTGTAATTAGCATCACAAGCTATGGAAATTGCAATATTCCCTAAAGGTTTGTTGTCATTCTCCCATGGTTTCTGCAGGGAATATAGAGGGGTTTTGACACAGGGCATCTTCTGTCTCTGGTGCTGTCCCACGGATGGTAACGTTCCAGCCGCCGTGACTGTGCGAATCCATTCTTAATGCTCGGGTCAGAGTCGTGTTTCGGAGCTGCTCCATGTGAAAGCTGTGTCCTGCCCAGGGAGCAACCACGCTCCTCTGAAACACTGGATGCTGTTCAGTGTCCAGAAGGGAGCTGTTCTCCGTCTGATGTGGTCAGAGCACGGAGCGTGGGATTTTCTGAGCGAAGGAAAATGTTAGGAAAAGCAAGTGCTGGGGTTTGGAAAGCCGGAATGGGAGAGTTTGCACTGGGACTTGTCATAAGAGAAATTATGTTCTGCCTTTCAAGATGTGCCAGGGCAGGGTCCAACTCCAGTATAAAGGCAGTATTATGGTATAGCACTGACTGATTGCATAGAGATCTCATTGCAGAGGCTGTTAGCACTGAAGGTAGGCAGACTTCACCTCCCCAAGCCTCCACCTGTGGCATGGGATGTTCAGTCCCCAGCTCGTATAACTGAAAAGATCTTGTGTTTCTATGGGTGTTTTCCAGCTGGGGCCATGAACCGCCGTGTCTGATTCATTTCCAAGCGGAATCATGTTGACAGCTGCCAATTTGGTACACATACCATAGGCTGAGCTGGGGAGCTGCACAGCGAGGCAGGATGCTGCAGCCTGGGCATGGCTCTACCTGGCACAGCAACACCTCTGCAGCCCTATAACTTCGGTACAACAGGGAGCCAAAACAGGCATTCAGTGGGGGCTGGTTGGTCAAAGTAAGGTGCTCCCAGGAACCTTATCCTTTTCCTGATAGAATCCCAGACTGGTTTGGGTTAAAGGGACCTTAAAGCTCATCCAGCTCCAACCCCTGCCACAGGCAGGGACACCTTCCACTGGAGCAGCTTGCTCCAAGCCCCTGTGTCCAGCCTGGCCTTGAGCACTGCCAGGGATGGGGCAGCCACAGCTTCTCTGGGCACCCTGTGCCAGCGCCTCAGCACCCTCACAGGGAAGAGCTTCCTTATATCTGATGTAAACCTGTCTGCATACTGACCCTACATAAATCTTTGCTTACAAATCAGTGAACACATCTGTGTTCTTTTCAAAGCTGGGTTGAACTTGGAATTGCTCCATCTCAGCATCAGATTATTAGTAACTATTAATATGATTATTAAAATGAGTATTAGTTCACCATCATCCCCATAATTTATTGTATCATTTTATCCCCAACATCATCATCACCATTTATTATCTCTCTTTCTGTTCATCCTCAAGTTTATTTGGGTGTGGAGAGAAGATTATGGATTTGGGTTTTGTCCAATGTCCACTAAATGTAAATGTTGGTATTTTTATTACTTTACATTACCACTATCGTGATGGGAATAGAAGGGTTTCAGGCTGAAATATGGCACTTCACACAGCCTGAGAGGTGAATTGTCTTCAATGACTGCCCAAGCCTGGGGAGAAGGCAGCAATGCCATCCCTTCTGAATTAATTATGAACCACACAGCTCTTGCTATTATCTGTTTACACATTATTGGCCTTGTGATGTGCTGGTGAGAGATTTCCTTTCACTGTCTGGTCCAACCGTACGTTAAGTCCCAATTTCATTAAAAGGGCTGCTCGCTTTCCTGGTTGAAAGGGTCATTGTGTTAGTTATTACAGTGTTGTCTTTGTGCTCGCTCCCCCCAAATTCCAGGAACTATTTTGTAGGGAAGTTTGAAAGTGAACTTCTGCTGCCTGTGAAAGCTGCTTCATTGACTTTATTGACTCCGGAGCCTCAAGTTCTTTATCTGCAGAGATCTTTAAAAGGACACTCAAAACTTGCAGCCAAAGCTTATAGAACTTGGTACTTATAGTTAAGTATTATAGACTCGATGCTGTTCCCATGGAGACCTAAAGGAATGTTTCCATTGAATTCAGTGGTAGCAAAGCATACGCTTTAGTAAGTGGGGAAAGGAGTAGCCTGGAGAACTCAATTTGTTGCTGCCGGGTTTGTTTGTGTGCTTGCTCTTCTGTATAAGGACATAAACCAGGAGAAATATAGGTGTTTGCATTGAAATTCGTCTGCTTTGTCTCATGTGTAGGGAAAGGGGTGTGCGGTTACAGTGTGATAACCCACGAGGTAAAGGCACAGCTCTCCTTCTTTCACTCCTTGCTGTGTCTTGCCTTGGAAACCGGGATGTGGGGAGAGTGTTTCGATCTTGGACAGGTCAGTGATGGTACAAGTGGGTGCTGGTGGAAGGCAGTGTTAGTGCCTCCCTCTGAGGACACTCTTTAATGTGAACTTGTGAAAACACCGACTTCCAATGAAATTCCAATGAGTTACTAATACACAAAGAGATCATGGAATCCCAGGCTGGTTTTTAGGTCAGAAGGGACCTTAAAGCTCATCAGTTCCAGGCCCCTGCCTTGTGTACGCAGATCCTTGGTAATGTCCAAAACAAGAGAAAATCGAGGCCTCCGATTGTACAATACAGTGCTGGAAGCTGGTTTTGGTGGAAGCTGTGCCATGAAACCCTTGGCTACTGAAGCCAACAAACAGATTTCTCATTGACTTAAATGGAGCGAGGATTTGGCCTATAATGAAGTCCTTTCATTTTGGCTCACTGAGATTTCTCTTGTTCTTTCTCAGGGCCTTATGACACATTCACTCCATCCTTGCCTCAAACAAAGAGAAATTATACTTATCATGGTCTCCCTTTAAGTATTTTCTATTTGAGGGCCTACTGAAAGGACTCCAGAGGCAAATTCTTGGTTTAGAAGTTGCTATTTATGTCTAGACACATCTGAATGTCGTTATGCTTTGAATGGTCTGGATTGCTTGCCGTTTTCTTTGTGAAGATGCATGAGTTGAGAGAGAGGGAGCATTCTATTAAATTAACTTGAAATAAGCTGTAACCAGCTCAGGGTTCTGCTTGTTGCAACTGGCTCCCCTGATGCAAATCCATTACAAAGTAAGCAGCACCACAAGTAACATTCGTATTTGTTGATGTTTTAAAGCAGAATGGAAGCGAGTTCTCAACGTCTGATTCTGTTGGTCTATTACTGTTGGAATGGCTGCAGTGTCTCAGACTCCTGGTCATGGCCTGGAGCCTAAATGCTATGGGCTGTATATGAGCAAAACCAACGTGTTGTCTTTATTCCATAGGGCTTTCAGCCTGGGTGAAAGGCAGGCGGTGACAGGGAACAGAGGCACAGAAGGAAAGGGAGTAACAAGGTGATAGTTACTGCCAAGGACGCCAATGGTCTCATTATTGCTGGTTAGTTATCAAACATCGTAATAAATGAATTGATAAGTTTGGTAATCTGTACTTTTAATTTAAAATATAACTTCAGGGTTATGCAGTATGATTGTCCTCAGTGTGTGCATTTCAGCTCCAAAGCCAGGTTACACAATGCATAGACCTCCACCTCTTTTTCTGCAGTTCTGTCTTTCTCAAAGGATTCTTCAAGGCATTCTAAAGCACCGCAGGTTAAATCACTGCTTGGTGGTGTTGCCTGCAAACCATGTTTGCTTACCAAGGGTCAGCATGGAAGGTGCCTTTATCTCACACCAGCTCTATAGTTCCGCTGGTGCAAGTTCTTCCCTGTGAGGGTGCTGAGGCACTGGCACAGGGTGCCCAGAGAAGCTGTGGCTGCCCCATCCCTGGCAGTGTTCAAGGCCAGGTTGGACACAGGGGCTTGGAGCAAGCTGCTCCAGTGGAAGGTGTCAGGGGTTGGAGCTGGATGAGCTTTAAGGTTCCTTCAATCCAAACCAGTATGGGATTCACCTCCAAGCCTGGTGAAGCAGAGGTCAGGTGTACGCAGGACAAGAACGAGACTCTTTGGGTTTAATCACAGAATCATAGAATCATAGAATAGTTAGGGTTAGAAAGGACCTTAAGATCATCCAGCTCCAACCCCCCTGCCATGGGCAGGGACACCTCACACTAAACCATGGCACCCAAGGCTCTGTCCAACCTAGCCTTGAACACTGCCAGGGATGGAGCATTCACAACCTCCCTGGGCAACCCATTCCAGTACCTCAGCACCCTAACAGTAAAGAATTTCTTCCTTATATCCAATCTAAACCTCTGCTGTTTAAGTTTCAACCCGTTATCCCTTGTCCTGTCACTTTAAAGGATACAAAATGTCATTAAATCCCTTCCCATCACTTTATCCAACGTAACTGTCTTCCTGCTGCTGTGTGCTGGTTCACAGTCAGTTTTAAAGGACGGAGGAGGTATTTCAAACCCATGATCAAAAGAACCTTTTCCTCTTCTCACATTCAGAGTGTGGAGCTTATGAAACATTTATCCAGGAAATGAAATATTAGGGCCTGACAGCTATCTCTGGCGTCACTGAGTAAGCAGGTTATCTGGAGATTCCCAGTGCAAACAAGCCAAGGCTTTGATGGATACATGAGTAATACCACTACAGGCGCTTGAAAGCTTGATTAGGTCGGTGCTGAAGGTACACTCATTCCAGCAAGTATAATACAGCCTGAAAATTAATAATCTGTTACAAGGAGAAGCATCTTTCTTCATCAGTGTGTTTGTTAAACAAAGGATAACAGAGCATTCCCCTTTAGAGCATCTTATTGTTGAGCAGGGGGGTTGGATGCAACGGAAAGAGGTTGATGCGTGGAAGCTCGGATTGTAGGGAGTTTTGCACGGGGATTAGTGGAATGTTGCATTCTTAAACAGTGATAGCTTTGTGTTTGTCATTAGGTTTGTGTGTGATGTCCATCTGGGATTTTGACGCTTGGCTTTCACTCGGTGGTGGTGTCACAATGACACAGACCCGGTCTGTGAAGTGAGCTCCAAGCCCTTAAACTATCATGACATTGCTTCAAATGTCAGGTTCTTCAACAGCAGATCACTTGTGATGGTGGAAACCGCAGTAGCTGACCAGCTTCACGCTGCCCTGGGATGCAGGGGGAATCTCCCTGCTCAGGGAAGCTGATAGGGAAGATCTGAGTCACGGTGACGGCCTCAGCCAAGAGGCAGGCGGTGAAGTGGAGCATGCGATGAGCTCAGGGGAGGTGAATTGATGATCTGCTATTTATAGATGCACCAAGAGGCTCAGAGACAGGATCTCCAGGCAGGGCCACTCTTCAGCTCACTCGGGAAATGATTCCCTGTCAGAGCTGCAAGCTCCACGGTGTGGAGCTGGCACAGCCTGGGGGTGCCCTGGTTGTGTGAACACGTGGAAGCGCCACAGGAGCAGCTTTTGGTATGAGAGCCTGAAATACAGCTGGGTTTAGCCATACAGACACTGCTGCATTTTATCTGTCTCTTCCTTGGTGAGTGTGCTTTGTTTTTATAGGGAAAGAATGGACCGATGCTGTGTGTTCTCCACAGCAAGAGCAGGCTCCTCTCGTTATTATAGGGTATAATCCAGGAGTTAATTTGGTACAGTTATTCCCTGGACGATTCTCTTTCTTGTCATTCAATTCTGGAAACTGGAGTTATAGAACTTAGCTACCATAACCTCGCCTTCATAAGAGACATTGATGATTACAAAGTCCAGTTGCATCTAACTCAGCACGATCAGCTTGAATTAAAAACAGCCATAGAATCCCAGACTGGTTTGGGTTGGAAGGGACCTTAGGGCTCATCCAGCTCCAACCCCTGCCATGGGCAGGGACACCTTCCACTGGAGCAGCTTGCTCCAAGCCCCTGTGTCCAACCTGGCCTTGAACACGGCGAGGGATGGGGCAGCCACAGCTTCTCTGGGCACCCTGTGCCAGCGCCTCAGCACCCTCATAGGGAAGAGCTTCTGCCTAAGAGCTCATCTCAGTCTCCCCTCTGGCAGGTTAAAGCCATTCCCCTTGGCCTGTCCCTACAGGCCCTTGTCCAAAGCCCCTCTCCAGGTTTCTTGTTGTCTCAATGAAGTATTTTCTGCCTTTCTGCTGCAAAAAAAAACCCCACATTTCTCTCCCTAAGTGACTGGATGTTGCTCTACTGCTGCTCTGGCTCACACCATGTGTCCATCAAAATCAAGGATCAATGTCATGCTTGTTTCAGAGATACTGAATTGAGTGCTTAAGGCCCGGCACTGCAAGTGTGCCCGCTCTCAAATCCCAGTGAGCTCAATGAGCGCTGAAGGAGCTCATCACCTCTGCGGATCAGGCGGATACCGAAGGCACTGAAGCCTTGCTGAAGCCCATGTTGTGCTTAAAAAGGTCAGTCCTGTATTGACAAAAGCTTGTGAAGGGTTGAATTGTGCCTTGATTGAGATGATACTGGAAGCAAGGCATGTGATTGTGCTGATGTTGACATTACTGCCTGGGAACGTAACATCCAAGCATCTATTTGCTATGGTTTCACACCACGCAGAGCTGTCAGCCTGATTTGTATTCAGTTGCTGCATACTGAGGCTGGTCATCGCTCTTGTAAATGGGAGATAAGAGGGATTGCTGTAACACAGAAATAGTTCCTCTGCTTTAGGATAGATTTTAGCTGTAGCTTCCGACTCCCGATAACCACAGCAGGAGTTCTGTGTCTGGCATTCGCTGCCCTCCACTCCGGTGATTTATCCCGCGATGTGCAGGGAGGAAGGGGATGGACTCCTTCTCCATTCGTTTTACCAGGAATTGTGCACCTAATTCTCTGTGCATTGTACTGAAAATGAACCGGTAAGATGTGTTCTGCATCAGCAAAAAGGCTCCCTCATTCAGCTGGCGGGAGCACATGCCCGCTAGAACTTGGGAGGGAAGGAAATTGCTGGGAACGGTTTCTTTAAGCAGAGCCTGTTGGGTTTTTCCTTCCATTTTTTGCTGAGAGGGATGATTCTGCAGAGGGGATTTTTTTCCCCTCCTCCTTTTTTCCTCCCCAGTTGTGAACCTTCCAGTCGTGCGTTTCTGCTGCTTCCAGCACTTTTCATTCTCGTGGCAGTTTTTCATCTCTTCACTCACTCACGGCTAAAACAGTACCTGCAACAGGAATCCCAGTTACTGGCTCCCCAGAATAACTGCATCCATTTGTTCCCACTCTGGTCCTGTGGGAAAGGGCTTCCTTGTGTCCCCCCTTGATGGATCCATCCTCTGCATCCATCCTCCCCATTCCTCTGCTTCATGCAAATACCTTCTCTGTGGGTGTCAAAGCCGGGTGACGGTGCCGTTCTGAGATGTATCCTCAAGTCATTTGTAGCTAACACGTTTCCTAAATGTATTGGGAATTACTCTTAGGACTGGAATTTTCCTGGCTGGCTACTCAATTAATACAAATGCACCTGCATATGCATAGTTATGTTAATGCACATAATTCTGTGACTTATTCTGTCTGAAACCCCACAGAAGAGCCATGAAGTATTGTTAACCACAGCACAGAGGCTTGAAACAAGCACAGGAAATGGAGCATCTTCATCTCATGCTGTTCATCAAGAAGTTGTTAAAATAACCAGGAAAACCCATTCCGATTGGAATCTCCTCACGCACCACTGGGATAGCCACTGCCTACATCCTGGGTGGGTTTTCTGTAGCAAAAGATGTAATACAGAATCCCAACTCGGCGTTTTCTACCGAAGCAAAGTCATTTATATGCTGTGTGATCTTATGAAAGCCTCCTGCTTTTTATGATACCTTGAGCTGTTAAATGTAGACCTCCTCTTTTCCATAGGATCGCAGCCTGGTTTGGATTGAAGGGACCATAAAGCTCATCCAGTTCCAACCCTCTGCCAACTGTATCATGCATCGTGTGCCAGGGAGAGGAGCACAAGAGGTGCTGCGGGGAGAGCAGAGCATTGCACAGAGCTCCCCATGTCCTCACCAGCACATCTACAGGAGAAAGCCGCCTCGCTACAACTGATCTCTACATTTAAATCAATACAAGTAATATCGTTTTTGCCTCCTTTGGTTGGGAACACATTTGACTAGCCCATAATAAGCTACTTTATATGGAAATTAGTGTCCGTGCAGTCCCTTGCTCCTGCTGAACTGTATTGGCTTATGGATTCGTGTTCAGGTCTGCAGCAATACAAGTGTTTTCTGTAGCAAAACCCTTGGAGAGTCATCAGTCTCCTATGGCATCAAGGCATGGAAATCTAAAGTGAAGGTTTAAGACATCTCAGCTGTGTCAAAGTTATGAATTCTGCCTGGATTCATGAAGCTGTTGTGTTATTTAATGCCTCGATGCATAAAGGTTTGTTTCAAAGTCCATGTTGCCTGCTTCAGTCCTGAGCTTAAAGAGTTGTGAAAGGAGCAACCCAGTGTCATGTATTGTAATAACCTGCTAGAGGGAGGTGAAGAGGATGCTAAACTGTGTGAAAGGCAGTGGGAATCTGGTCTTTAGAAGGGACTGAACAGTGGAAACACCCCAGCAGAAAGGATAAAAGCAAATGTGTATTTCAGTGCAGTGAGGAGAGGATGTAGCTGGCGATGGGTACAGACACATTGAGGGCAGGAATCACAAAGCAACTTGCAACCAGGGAGCCAGGAGGCTTATGGCAAAGTTAAAGCAGAAGCCGAGCAATGGTGTGGGTTCTGAAGGGCTTGGAATTGCCTGGACGTGCTTAATGCACCACTTGAATCCATGCATACGCTCGGGCTGTGTGTGAGTAAATGCCTTGTGATGCTTTCAGCCCTTCCTCTGAGAGCCCTGTGTGCACAGCGCTGGTTCAGCCTTTATTCCTCAAGGGTTAAACTATAAACTGAAGTACCCTCAAGTGGGGAGCTCAAGTGAGGGTGGCTTTAAGTACCCAGCAGCCTTATAGCAGCTGGAATGCAGAGGCTCATTCCTGAGCAGTAATATCAGACCCCATGTACAGAAACCATGGTTAGTGTCTGCAGAGACTCGTTCACAGCAGCTCCTTGGTTTTATGTAGGCTGTAAGCCCTCCAGTATCGATTGGAGGGGTTGTGAGGGTATTAACCTGCATGAAGGGAAAACTGGTCCTTAAATAACTACATAAAAAAGCCATTTAGAGTATGAGCATCTCAGCCCCCATGTACCATAGAGCTGCGTGAGGAATGAACCAGGATGTGATTGTGCTTCTTCCTGTGCATGAGCAGACACAAGTAAAACACTGACCCCAGTTCAGAGCTGCTGAATTCAACCAAAATCCCTCTGCCTTGAGTTTTGCACTGAGCAAGCATTGCTGGTGTGAGGTACAGGGAGCAGAACCATCAGGCACTGCAGGAATCTCAGGTGGGAGATCTTCCTTGGATGCAGGAGCTGGGACACTGACCTCTCTTTGCATCCATTGGGAGCCAGGACCGTCCCACAGCCTCGGAGTTTGCCCTGTGTAACACAAACTCCTTACACAAAGAAGGCAGATGGCCGTGGCTCCACGATTCTCAGGCAGCTTTGTGACTAACTCCTTACCTCCATGTGGTGAAGGACGAGCTGCTGCCTTTTCCCTGGGGATTAGTCCCAGACAGGTCTTTTTGTGAGCATTATGGAGATACTTTATCAGCAGCATTGGGTCTCCCTCGAAACAACAAAATGACCTTGAGTAAAACCATGGATGGGAGACAAAGCTCTTCCATAGAGCACGTCTGCATCTCCTGTGGGCATAAATGAAACACTGAGCCCACCTTTTCTTCCTCACTCAGGGGCCAGGGAAGCAAAGCACCGCTGTGATTGTGCTTTATGCCAGGTCCATCACACATCAGTAAGGTACCAATGCAGAGGTACCTGTAAAAGCTGGTTTTGGGGTTATATCCAGTGAAAAAGGATGGTTGTGGGACCCTGTTCACTGATGCATCCTCACACATTGACCAGTTTGCTTTATTTCTGTCCACCTTGTGTGTTTTTGTCTGCAGTCTGGTGACTCCATCCTGCAAAGGAAGTATACATAGGGAGGTACCTGTATCACTGCAGCCCTTACATCATGTTTACGTTGCCATGTACAGGATATTCAACCACCGCTGCTGGAATGATTCTACCATTGCTGTTCACTACTAATTATTAAACACTCAATACAATAAACTACTTTCCTCTTTTCAACCCTGGGGATACAATTTAGAGCATTAGATTGATGTTAGTTTTCAAACCCAGCACAAAGCTAAATTCTGTATGGCCCCTGGGTGTTCATCCTGCAGACTTGGCCAGCCAAGCATGCAAAACTCCGGTGAGATAAACCCCAGAGACCACGTTTGCAATGTGCCTTTCACTGCCCACAGTTTGCTTCTGCTCAAAGAGGCTGTGCAGGCTCAGCACACAAGGCTTAATAGTAACGAATGACACTAAGCCAGGTAATGAAGGAAGCAGTATGGACAGGCCCCAGGGAAGCACAGCATCTAAAAGCATTACCTTTATTTTCTCGTGGTGCAAACCATCAGTAATCACGTTTTCATAACCCAGAGATGGAGATGAATGGACGAGGAAAGTGCTGAGTCAACAGGTTGGATACCTGTAGGTATCCTGCTTTCAGCATGGCAAAGTGAGGAGATGCTTTCCCAAGAGGCTGCTCTTCCAATGAGTAAGGGTAACTCTGAGTCTTTGTTTTCTCCTCCTAAGAAGCAACCTCTGCTCTGGGTGTGCCAGGGGATACACTAAGGCAAGAGGATCTCCCCGGAGCAGGTATCTGACAGGGATAAAAGCAGTGAAACCAACCTGTGTGCTGGGGACCATCTGGCAGATGTGGTGCTGGATCTATGGCATGGTACCATTCCTTGTGTTTCTTCTGGTTTGGAGGCATTTCTCAGCTCCTGATCAGCCTTCCAGTGCCTAAAGGGGCTACAGGAAACATGGAGAGGGGCTTTAGACAGGGGCCTGTAGGGACAGGACAATGGGAATCGCTTTAACCTGACAGAGGGGAGACTGGGGTTAGAACTGAATGAGCTTTAAGTTCCCTTCCAAGACAAACCATTCTGTGACTCTGATGATTCCATGATTTGGGTGGTTGTTGGTGCTGGGGGATGGATGCTGTGGAGCTGTTATCAGTTCCTTGGGGGTAGCCAAGCAGCAGCTGCCATCCTGGCTGCTGGGGAGGAGGCAGGTTTAGCTTTGGACCTCGAGAAGAGGGAATCATGAGGGAGGAGCCCTCCTTGTAACTTCATTACAATCTTTGAGCCTTTCACAACCGTGTAATTTTTCCGGGTTTTGCCTCAAAACTGAGGTCTCAGCCACATCTCAAGTGAGCTTGGGGTTCAATTCATTTTCACAAAGCCCATTATGTGGAATTAGCCACAGACAGGAGGTTCTGTAAAAGGTGAAATCATAATAGTCATGACCAGACTGTCTGTGTTGCTTGGAAACTGAGAGCTGTCCTGGGCTGCTCCTCAATATTTGCCTTTCATTACAGTTATTTTACCCCTAGTTGTGGAACAGGAGTTTTAAAGGAGAGAAATGGGTCCATTGGCAGCAATGAATACAAAGAAAAGTAATTAAGTGAGCTTTGTCTTCTTGCAGTTGGGTTTCGGGTCTGCAGGTGATGACTGTGACAAGGTTAGTTCTGAATGCCCCATCCCTGGCAGTGTTTAAGGCCAGGTTGGATGAGGCTTGGAGCAAGCTGCTCCAGTGGAAGGTGTCCCTGCCCGTGGCAGGGGCTGGAGCGGGATGAGTGTTAAGGTCCCTTCCAACCCAAACCATTCCAAAAGCCTGCAGCAGAAGTGCACAAACTTCAATCTAATCACACGAGTGGCGCTTTCAGCTAATCAGGAGTTCCGATTGTCTCGGCATTCCTGTGCCCGAATCAGTTGTATTTAGGAGCTGAGGCAGCTTCGTCACTGCTGGAGCCTGATTACAGATTTCAGAAGTGCTACCTGATTAGATTAAACTCGGGGCTTTTTATGGCTGTTTCTGAGAAAAATGGGGAAAAATCAGGGGTGGGATCCAGATTTTGAGCATGAAAGATTCAGGAGTCAATCCCAGACTGAGATTCGAGTGTCGGACTGAGGCCTCTGTCTGCAGAGTGGACTGGTTCAAAAGCCTGCAAGGAAAGGCACTACATTATTCCCCTGTAGGGAACTTGTGTTTGCTTAGCAATAACTGACTTGATTCTTAAGGACGCTGGGAGGATCGTGTCCTCGGGACTGAGTTCATATTAAACAAAGATAAAGTGCTAAAGCAGCGAGTGGTTTACTTAAACACAGAAATATGCATCTGAAGGTATTTCAGCAGTTCCTAGGGTTTGCAATCCAGCGTCGCTGCAGGTTAGCACATGTATTCCGTTTCAGGCTTTTGATTAATTACACAGTACCAAAACCATACATATTTATAGCTTGCAGAATTAGATAAATTCCCCAGATGTGGCTTCCTTTTAGTTAAGTGGAGATGAATGGAGATCAAAGCCTTTGATCTTTAGCCTGACTGAAACCTGCTGCTAACATAAGCCTCTAGGAAAGGATGCAGCGAGGAACTGGCCACTCTCAACTTTGGTACAGGCACATCTCAAACTAAACCTATGGGAAGAAATTTTGTGAAGGATCTCTCTATACACACCATTGGGTCTCTGCTTCTGAAAGGAGGAGGTAGTTTTCAATGAACCTTTTACTCTTAAACAACATATTTAAATAGATGGATTTTATGTTCCAGCTCAGAAATTATTTAAGACTTTTCAGTGCATGTGTACCCTCTGCGATACAGAACTGGCAGCAAATGTCATCATGAGCTAGTTTATAGCCTCAATTAAGACTATTTCCACTGTTCCAGATGTGTAAAGCAGACTTATAGCTGAGTTCCTGATATAGCGAAATCCCTGATGCATCCTAGGATCAGTGCTGGCAGCTCAATGATATCTTCTTCATGACCCTTGGAGAAAATGATGCAGAGCCAGGGAGCTGCAAATTCAGGCTGATCCTGGCAAGACGAGCTCTTTCTACAAGTCTTAGCCAGTCAGGCAGATAGCTCAGTCTGGAAAGTCTTATCTTGTACCACAGGCTATTCTAGCAGCTACAAAGCAATGCAAAGTGCTCCATGGCCACTTCTGCCTCTCTCAGCAGCTTCACAACCCCAACAGTGTGGCCATAAACCCACAGAGCTGTCTGGGTGATGCTGCCAAGAGAGTTCTGTGTCCAATGACCAAGACTTTAACCTGCCAGAGGGGAGACTGAGATGAGCTCTTAGGCAGAAGCTCTTCCTTGTGAGGGTGCTGAGGCGCTGGCACAGGGTGCCCAGAGAAGCTGTGGCTGCCCCATCCCTGGCAGTGTTCAAGGCCAGGTTGGACACAGGGGCTTGGAGCAAGCTGCTCCAGTGGAAGGGGTCCCTGCCATGGCAGGGGTTGGAGCTGGAGGAGCTTTAAAGTCCCTTCCAACCCAAACCATTCAGTGATGATGATGATGGTGACTGTTTCATGAGCACTGAAACATGAAATCATCCTACAAAACCAACCAACCACCAACAAAATCACATTCAGACTTGGCAACAGCACAAGAAGGAAGAAGGAACAAAGGGCACTGCAGTATAGATGACCAACAGCAACAGGGCTGAAAAACCAGGGAGAAAAGGTTTATTAATAGTGAAGTGCCAAGGGGAATGGGCTGCTCACCCATCACACACAGTAGAATCTGAGTCAGGAAGCTCAGATGGTTGATGCATTTGTCAGTGACAGAGGAATCATCCAAAGACCAAAGCACTGTCAGAGGAGGTTGGGACTGCTGGAGGATGCCACCAGCTCTTCTAAGAGACTTTTAGTCAATTTAGTCAATTTTTGGATGTGGAAGATGAGCAAAACAATGTGAATGGAAGCTCTTGGACATTGTATCCTTTCAGGAGCTGGAAGTAAGAAGGTAGAAAGCCTGGTGGCACTGGAAAGGGAGATTTGCCTTCAAAATGCTTGATTTCAGTGAACTCAGAGAACTGATAGAGGTTTTTTTTGGAGTGAAAAGGCAGAAATACACTATTCCAGTGCAGAGAGAATATAGGAATTGCAATCGATTCACTAAGTCATTAATTCTTTATCGACATCAGAGGAAAGAGCTATAATTTATAAGATTACTAAAGGTGATGGTAAAGGAAAAGCTCAACTACAGAAGGGAAAAGTTGAAATGGAAAAAGCAGAAAACCAAACCCACAAACAAGAGACGTCAGGGATAGCACAAAATAACTCTTAAGCCCATTAATAATGGGACGAAGAGCAAATGAAGTCTTTGTCCATTGCTTTGTAGAGAGGAAAAGCCCCGATCAATGAAAAGAAGAATTAATGTCCTTTTTCACCAGTCTTCAATAAAATTAAACGGTGAATAAGCCTTTACCACGATTAACATTAACAGAAATAAATACTTCAGCATAGATTAGTGAAAAACCAGGTTAAAGAATACTTAGATAAGTTAGAGGGTTTTAAGTGGGGGCTGACTTAATCCCGCACTACTTGAAGAACTGGCTTTGGTAATCTCAGAGCCATTAATGGTATCTCTGAATCCATGGATGGGTTGGTGTGATACCACAAGGCTGATGTATTGCTTGTCTTTAAGAGGTGGGAGAGCTGAGAGGAAGAAGAGCAGAACAACAGCCAGTTTACCCTCAAGGTCCAGAAAATGCTGGAGCAAATAATCACATACCTGAAAACCATTAAGATGAGCAACAGCCAATAGAGATGAGTCAGGAACAAATCATGTCAAAGTGCTCTAAAGTCATTGTAAAGAGGAACAGGCCATGTGGCTAGAAGAAAAACAATAGATGTCAAATATACTTCAGCAAGGCTTATTGATTTCAGTGAGGGTTTTGCCACTGATTATATTCTGCTTCTTGTCCCTTGTAGCATGTCCCTTTCATGATTTCCTTTGAAAATAATCCAGAGGAATATAAAATCTAATGTTAATCAATCAAAAAGCTCATTTTAAGCTTTAGCGATCCAACATCACATATAAAACAGAAAAGAAACATTAGAATTGTGAATGGTGCCAGGCCAAGCTTCTTTGTACCCCTTGAGAACTAATGTGGAGGCTTACATCCCCTCTTAGGCAATGGGGACTTACATCCCCTCTGAGGCGATGCGGACTTACATCTTCTCCTAGGTGATGGGGACTTACATCCCCTCTTAGGTGATGAGGTGTCTACGTCTTTACCACCAGTGTATATGAGCAAAGATGTGAGGACTAAGATGTCTTGCCATTGCAGACTCACAGGGAAGGAGTAATGATAAGGTCTCATTTATCCCATCCAGCTCAGCCTTGCAGAACCATAGAGCAGCTTCTCCAAAGCTCTCTGCTGCTCCTCGCCTTTGCCTCTCCATGGTCTGGTTGGCAGCGGGTTGGTGCTGAGTGAGCACATTTCCTGCCAGGACAGCCTTGCCCCGTAACCTCTCCCCTGCTGCCTGCACGATGAGGCCTTGGTGCAGGCAGCTGGTCCTCCTCAGATGCTGGACTCTTGGCTTATGCCCCTTTGCACTTCCCGGGAAGCTGTGAGAAGTCTCCCACCTTCACACGGAACACTCAGCACAGACGTTTCTTTCCTTAGCAGCAAACTGCGGCTCATGTTTAGTTACAGCTAAATCCTTTTTGTTCTGCTTCGTGGTGATGGGATATCATAAAATGTCTTCACAGTTTGTAGGGAGCTGCTTTCTGGTCAAAACAAGAACATTATTTCACAGTGCAGAAAGATTCCTCGCCTTTATTCCACATGGAACAAAAGCTTCAAAATTCCAGCTCCCTCTGCCTCTTCCAGAAGTTTCTTGGGCCAATGGCTTTATTCTGCTGGTGCATCAATGGCTTGTGGTAAGCAACATCCCCCCTTAAACCTTCCCTCTTTCCCCCAGGTTATGTTAGCACTCCATTGAACACTGCCAGCTTAGCTAAGCTAATCCATCTTGTTTTCTTTTCCTCTTTGGAGGGCTGCAGCTCTCAGCTGCTCTGTTACCAACCCACTGAATGGAGATCACTGGGAATACAGAGTGGGAAATCGGTGGGACTGTGGGGAATGAATAATCATCTTGGGTTTGAAACAGGCTTCATGTGATAGTATGGGAGAAGCACAGACGGGCACCGGAGCAAGAAACCAGAGGTAAGCAGAGAGATAAGTGACCAGTGTACACAAGTCAGCATGTGCAGAGTGACTGATGGGCACTGGTACCAGGTACAAAGTGTGGTCCGGGACCTCCAACCTACCTGGGCTGCTCGGCTGAACTAAAGCCAAGAGCAACACCAGTTTGCTGTCCTCTGTAGAGCCCAGGTATGACCCTCAATCTGCTGTTCAGCCTCTGAATGGAGCCAGTTTTGCCCTTCAGCCCCTGTGTGATGCCCGTGAAGCTGCTGTCACACCAGATCCATCAACACATAATCACCTTGTGCTGCTTTATCACCCTATATATTCTTACAGCATCACCCTCCATGGCCCTTCACCCATCCATCTCCAGAGCTCCTGGCCTGCAGCTCCATAGCACACAGCTGCATCACCATGAGCTTTATCTCTAATGAAAAAAGCTCACAGGCTCAAACAGCCCTGGCCCCATCTGGTTCAACATCTGATTCGTTTCAAGTCACTTGAGTCCCAAGTGGAAATCCCCTCCCTTTCACATCTGCTTAGGAGTTGGGGCGTGGAGTTCTCCAGAACAAGAGTCTTCTGCCTGCCTTTGAAGGAAGCAGCTTTGCCTTTGATGTAGCCATAAGCGAGGAGGTGGCCTCATCTCGCAGTGTAGTTTGTTGGGCATTATTTACAGTTCATAGAGAAAACTAGAAGCAGAGTCTTACAATGCATTGCTAATCCTGACCAGGCTGCATTTAGTATCATTTGAGGCATGCTATAGGTGCAGGTATAGTTGTAGGTACCATCAGATATACTTTACTGTTAAGGCAAAGGAGCCTTTCCACTGGCTCCAGAGGGCACTAACAGGCATTAACACCTTGAGCAGCCCCAGCTGGGACTCGCCCTGCCCTCTGCCCAGGAGCCCATTTAAGCTCAGCCTGTGTCCCTCCATCTCCCCTTGATGCCATGAAGGATCTGTGTGGGAATTGCTGGATGGGGTCTGACCTGGGTGCCCCTCACTGGATCTCACTCTGACCCATGGGCTGACTTCTGAGCCTCATCACCATGAGCTTGCTGGCGATGGTGGCCTCTTGTTTGAACCTGGCTGTGATGCGTGGGTCTGCTCACCTTGCTCAGGTACCAAGGGCTCTGCTGGCTGTGTTACCAGGCTGGGCTCCTTCCATCCCTGTCCCTGTGAAGGCTTTTAAACCTTAAATCTGTTTGAAATTAAGCTTGGAAAGAAGGTTCCTAGCAGGGAATGAAGAACTTGGTTAAATGGGGCTCTTCCCTGGGACTATGGGGCTTGTGCTGGGGAGATGGTGCTGTCCAGAGCTGCCTTCTCGCTGGTGAATGAAATACTTTTGGGGGTCAATAGATTAGGTTTACTGTGTCTTTTTTGGGCTGTGGGAGGGCAATGGGTGTTCCAAGTGGGATATGGGGTGTTCAGATGAGCCCACAGACTCCAACTGGCACCAAGCCACCACATGGTCCAGGAGCTCTGTATTCCTGAGGCATTGTGAATGCCTACAGACAAAAAAGGGCTATAATCATAGGTGATGTGCATGGTTACAAGCATGGGTGCTGTATGTCCAGGTTATCAATGTGGAAGATGCTGCCTGATCCACATGGTATGGAAATGGTAGGGCTTTATTCTGGTGTATAATGGAAGCGAACCCAAATAGCAGAGGGCTTATCCCAGACTGACATCTGAATGTGAATTCCAACAGCTGCTCCCATCCACCACTTGCTTGGATATTCTCAACCCTTCCTGCTGCCTTTGCTCCCCTCGCAAGCAGGGGAGCTCACCATGAGCACCTGCAAACCCATACCGTTGTCTTGTGGTTGGATTGCTCCCCATCTTCCTGCAGTGGGTGCAAACCCTCTGTTTCGCTTGTGTTCATCACTAGCTGTAAGTAACAGCTTCCCACATCCTACCATTGGCACCGAGCTTTGCCTGTCAGAGCAGGGAAAACTCCTCTTTTCCAGTTATTAAATTGTCTATCTGAAGTTGAATGTGTTGCAGCTGAAACACTGATAAAAGCACGAAACACGGAGCTGCTAATCCGAAGCTATAGCAGCAATTTAGCTTGCTATCATGCAGTAAATAAGACTTACCTGCTGTTCTTTGATCCCCCTTTCTTCTCTTATGAACTGCCTGTGTTGACAAATTATGTCACCAAAAAGAAATTCAAGGCTTTGATGAAATAAGAGGAAACGTGCATGTGCTGGGAGCTAAAAACTGGGCT
The DNA here is from genome assembly GCF_012275295.1 of Melopsittacus undulatus. NCBI lineage: Eukaryota > Metazoa > Chordata > Aves > Psittaciformes > Psittaculidae > Melopsittacus > Melopsittacus undulatus. The sequence goes on from NC_047536.1 coordinate 14,530,113, forward strand.
GAAATAAGTGTGGTTGGATTGGGCATGGCCAGAGCCCTATTGAAATGGTGTGAGAAAGGGCTGGGTTGGCAATGGAAAGTTTGGGGCCAGGAGCAGCAGTGGGGGTCTCAAAGCCACCCTGAGCCGCACGCCACCTTTGGGAGGTGTTTTAACCACAACAATGGAGCTGTGGCCATGTGTGGTTGATGCTGCTTTGGGTTTATAACAGTAAACTGGAGTTTCTGTAAAGGGGCAGAAACTGATGCTTTGTTAAAGGAAGAGGCACCTCAAAGGGAGTGACTGACACTGTGTGTGGTGATAAGGGACTGGTTAAGGGTGAGGTTTGGATCAATGGCTTTGAAGAACTCATGGAACTTCACTATTAGAATGCTAACAGCGGTGCCTGAAGGGTTTGGTGGAGCTCAGACACAAGTCTTGGTCAAATTCCAGGTTTCTGAACTGCTTCCCAGAATGTTAGAACCAAACCAAATAGGTTTCCATGTCTGCTTCCTGTAAAACATGATGGGAGTGACAAGTGAGATGAGATTCCAAAACAAGGGTGAAGTTAGAAAGTGCAAATCTGGATCTGAACTTGTCTGGAGGCTTTTATATCCAGACTCTTCATTGGCTCTGTTGCAGAGCATGAGGCTGCCCCTTGCATCCTCCCTTCCCACGTGTAGGATGGAGTGGAGCGAGGCTCCTTACTGAGCTCAGTCCTGACTTCTGATGTAACCAAATAGCTGTGCAGTCAGGGTCTCTAAAACCTTGTTCTTCCCTGACTCTAGGCCTGTGATTGAAATAAGCTTTGGTCATGTGCATAAGGTCTCAGCCCTCACCACGCTGTGGTCCAGCGCTGTGGTCCCTACCCTGTCTCCAGCAGCAGCTGGCAGCTCCAGATGCTGCAGATGATGCATGAGGTGTGCAGGCACACGCACAAGAGGCTGTTCCTCTTGATTTCCCCTCCCAAAGATGTTGTTATTGCTTAGGAACAGGCTTGAATCTTGATCTTTGCCCCTGCAATGACTCTGGGTATACTTACCCACACAGAACTTGGCTCTCTCCTTGAGCATTGTCGATTTATGAGCATCTATGACCTCTTCTATCAAATTTAACAGCGCATTTAATCAGTTTGGAGTTTGCCACTTCACCTCAATGAATATGATCTGACCATTAATTAATCAATAGTATAGTTAAATCATCCTTTATATAGTAATACATTCAAATTAGTAAGAACTAAGCCCAGAGGAATGACACAGGAATCATTAATGTATCTTTCCAGTGACTCCATCACACAATGCCTTGGGAAAATTCAGCGTAGGTGTGATGGCACAACTCAAGTTATTGTGCACAAGATGAATCTGTGCTACCTGAATGTCCCTTTCCCTATTGTCATGATCTGGATGAAATAGGTGGAAAAAGGTAGAATATCATTCCAGAAGGACTGAGGCCATGGTCAAATAAGATGCTTGGAATATGTGACAGAGTGGATATTGCTGTGGGTCCAGGTAAAATATTACAGGTGGGGAACCTGAGTGTCACTGGATTGGAAAGGATGGAACAAGCACAAACCCCCTGTTAGGATGTCTTAAATGCCCATGTACCTTTAACCCCCCCATTATAAATAGCTAATACAAAAGGCATGGTTTTCAGTATTTCCAGGCTATGCAGTTGACACCAGGGCTCTTTCTCTTGCCTATAAGTAGCAGAAATACAGAAGATCAATCAGATAAATCTAGACAATAACTGAATAAAGGGACATTCAGTTAAATGCCCCACTTTGTATCCTGTCAAGACATGGTCCCAGCAAGCCTATGAGCCACATGTGCAGAGGCTGTTGCTGGAGCATGTGGTTTAATCAGATTCTAATGCATTAAAGCCCAGAAATTTTCCTGGTTGTGTATAAGTGAATGTATTACTGAGGATGATAACCAAATTAATCACTTTTCCACTGGAAGTTGAGTGGTGACAACTGTAATTCCGAGGTTTCCCAGGGTTTTAGGTCCATTAGGGTATATGTTGTTTTCATTCTTAGAGGCATTTGATTTTTACCAGCCTAAAGCAGCTCTTCCTGCTGCTCTGAGGTCTCATTCCCTTCTACTGAATGCTTCCCAAATGGATGGGAAATGGACAGCAGCTTCACATTGACCTTGCCCAGCACAACTTAACCACAGCTGCTCCATGTGAGTATGTTAATATCTCCATCCCCACTGACTGGCATACACAGAAGCCCATGCTTGATGCTCAGGCAGACTCTGCAATTAATGGGTAGAGCCTTACAATTCCTCTTCATCTCTCACATATGGCTCAATAAATACACTTGGTTGCAGCTTGATAAAGCTGCTGGAGCTCCAGAGGGCTCATGAAATCAATGTTCAGTCACTTCTTTACCTGCAGAAGCACCCAGCAGAAGGCATAGATCCATTCCTTGGGGGAATGGGTGCATGGGAGAAATGGAACATCTCATCAGGAACCAATATTGCCTGACAAGGTTGGGGGTAGCAGAGCAGTTTTCATGGTAGTTTTCCTGCCTGAGGCACTTCCCTTTTGCTGCCAGCAGAATACACAGGACAAATGATGCTAATAGCAGTCAGAAGGGATTACTGACAGCATCCCCACTTTCTTCCTTGCTTCTCATCACAGCCACTGGCACAGCATGGGGGAAACCCCTTTATGTGAAGTTCCTTTGTGCCTTTTTGCTGCATCAACCTGCCCAGGGCTGGTGATTCCCTGGAGGACAGAAGGGGATTAGCCCTTCACAAACCTTTTGATCCCCAGAGGTCTGCACTTCTTGAGCCTCCTCCAGAGAAGCTTTCACCTGCAGTAAGTGGAAAGGTGTCCATGGGCTCCTGCCAAAGGCCTGGGAAGAGCAGCTAAGGACAGCAAACCTCCTGCAGCCCCTTAGGGGAGGTACTGGGGGCTCACAGAGCTGGGGAGGCACAACCAGGAGCAGCTCTGCCCTGGCTGAGTCTGCTGTTTCCTGCTTTGCTGGCTTGGGGCTGTGCAGCAGAGCCTTGCCAGCACTGGCTGCCTATGGAAGCAGGCTCTAAGGGAGGTTGGTGATTCCAGACAAGCTCTGCTGCACCACCCGTGCAGGGCAGGTCTTTACCCTCCCCTCTCCTTAATTCATTCATTTGTTCTGTCTGCATGTCAGGAGCTTGCGCTCTCCAAGCCCAAGGAATGGGAGGTCACAGCCATGCAGGAGCCCAGCACCTTTTTGCTGTAGAGAAAGGGCTGAAGCTGGCGTGGGAAGCCAGGGATGGATTTCTTCTAAAGCCTTTTAACACCATTGATACAATAACAACCATTTGGGTGATGCGAAGGGGGCTTGGAGCAGGCTGATGTCAGGAGACAGCCAAGAGGCCAGGCCAAGAGCAGTGGCAGGGTCTGTGCTCTTTCCAAACCCGGCCTAATTTAAACTTACAAGTGAGCTCAAAAGCCCTGCTGCTTCCTTCTGAAGCTATTGCCTTCTCCCCGTGCAGGTGAAGTTCAACCGATCCCCAGCCTGAAGGCTTTTAGATGCCCATCTCTGAAGAATAAATACTGCCTTCCCCCTGCATCAACACATCCTGGTCCGCAGGAGAACACCAGTGGCTGGCAGTGAAGGTCTGGGAGGGCTTTTGTAGCTTCCTGTTGTTATGTTGAGCCTTTATCTCTAAAATGCAAAGGCTTTTATAGACTTTGTATTCTATTAGAGCAACACCAAATGCCCTCGTTCTTCAGGTATTTATAGCAACTTCTGCAGCTCCTATAATAACTCTTAGTGGCTCAGCACCTCGCAATATGATGTCTTGTTATCCCTGTTCCATATGTATGAAAAGTAGGGCACACAGAAATTAAGTGATTTTGGCAGGATTTCCTATAACCCAATACAATGCCTTGACTATAACACCACGTTTGTACCAGTTTGTAGCTCAGGTGGTGCACTGTGGACCTGTACTCTTCTCTTTGCTTAAGCTTGTACGTTATTAAGACACATAAATATTGATGCAAGAATAGTGCCTGGATTTCCAGCAGTCCTGAGGCTCCTCAGATGTCTCTGGGCTCAATGCAGGCATCCAGGACCTCTGAAAATGAGGATTTAGGTGTTTAAATAATAGTGTTGTACTGAGTGGCAGAGCAGAAATCAGCAGAGGGCTTGGTTAATTCTTACATGACACTTGGTCTCATTCGGCTGCTGAGCTGTGGATAAGCCAAGCTCCTGCGAAGCTGGGGCAGAAATAGGTGCAGGGCTCCCTGGGGAGCTCCACAGAGCTCAGTGCTATTGGAATCACCAAGTCCTGCTTTCCAACTTAACCCTTTTTATCCTGGCTTGCTATCAGTGACCTCCCCAGCCACACGAGTTCGAGCTTCAGGCCTTTGGCTATGTGTGTGATGTGGTGTTTGCTGCAGGGACTGGGCAGTTTGGATGCTTGAGCTCCATAGTGCTTTGCAAGGCGACAAGTTAATGCTGTGATAGGTGGCTTAACTTCTTTCTTATTATTCCCTAATGATAGAACAGCTTTGGGATGCGTGGTGTTTGCAAGCAGTAAAGGATGACAGCTGGGCAAAGGACTGGTGTTGATAGAGGAATCCTTCTCTAAGCTGCCACTGCTGCTGCTGGGGTTTTTTTTTATGCATCCAGAGATCTGCCCTCCCTTCTCTTCTGTGCCTCAGCCCATTGCAAAGCTTGGGTACCACTGAAGTGCCTGCTTTTTTGTGCCATCAGCAACAGCTTTGGCTGATGTGAACAGTGCTGGGCTGAGCAGTGTGTCTGGTCCCATCATCCCTGAATAACATCCAGAGCTGCATCAAGGACAGCTTTGTCCTGAACCACTCTGCACTTGAGATTGGGTTGGAAACTCCAGGAAAATGGCTTCTGCTGATAAAATGAGTATCAATATGGGGACAGCACTTCATCAGGTTCTCATTAATCTTGCTCTGGGAATGCCTATTACTTCCAGCCACGGTGTCTGGTACTGCTCAGTACTGAACATGCGTGGAACAAACCGCTTCTGCCCCAAAAGGGCTGGCAGTGCAAAGCTGTGCCTGCTTTGGATCCGTTTCCTTCAGCACATGGACATCAAAGGTCTGCAGAGTCCTCGGTGCCGATGTGTTACACAGCTGTAATCTGGGAAAATTGGTAGGTATGGACACAGGATGTTTCAGAAGGATTACATTTAGTGCAGTACAATAGCCCTTTATAGCCAGGGCCTTAATGCGCTGCAGTTCATGATGGTAATTAGTTGGATTAAGTTGTACTGATATAAACAAAGTAATAATGAGACGCAGTAAATGCAATAAGCAGAGCTCATCCTGTGCCAGCTGCAGAGGCACTGTGGCATTTTGGGTCCTTGTGGTGCTGGGGAGGATGTTTGCAGCCGCCCCAGGGATGTCCTGCTGCGGTGGTGGCTGCTGAACAGAGCAGGATGGAGCAGAAGCATCACTGGCATCTCAGGCGGCAAACTGGTACCAAACCCCACGTAGATGACCGGCACCTACTTTTAACATGAGAGATGAAGGGCTTGGAGGAAAAGGTGAAGCAGCAATGCTAGAAGTAGAAAATAACTGAAATTGCAGCTTTGCTGTGTTTTAATTGTGTTAATTCCAGTTCCTTATGCTCGAAGACATCAAATTTGTGTTGGAATTATTCAAAGTCGAGCTGCAAGTCTCAACATCAGAGCACCCATTACACTTCTCTGTGACCTTCCTAACATAAACCCCACTGTATTGTTGTTATTTTACATCTTCAGAGTATTATTATTGGGCTCCTGAACTCTGCTGCAGCTTGATTTATAGAAACTGCTTAGTCACTGGCAGCAGAGCAGTGCTGAGAGTGGGAGTGATGCTCAGTGGTGCTTCAGCAGAGGCTCCTGCCAAGAAGCAGCCGCTGCCCTTCAGACATCATTGAAAGCTGTTGCATGTTCTGGAGCTGTTGCAAACCAACCCGACCTCCTTCCCCATGAAGAGCCAGGGGTGAAACACATCACGGCTTGGTTAATGCATCCCTTCCAATCAGCCAGGGAAGATTTAATGTCTTTGCATGAGAAGCCATCTGTTGTGCTGTGTGCTTTGGGAGTGCTGCCCTAGGTTTTGGGGAGGTTATGCCCCTGTGAAGTACCAAGGAGGGATTCAGGCTGCAGAAGGAGCAGTTTGAATGGGCAGAAGTAGTCAGCAATGTGGGAAGGAGCTGCTGTGTGGCCAGTTTGGTATGGGAGGGAGGTGGGGGCTTGGCACGGTCCTTGCACTGGGCACTGAAGAGCACTTCCAACATTAAATCCAGGGGGATGGTGCCTGCTGCTTAATCACATTAATTATGGTGTCTCTGACCCCACTCGAGAGCAAATGCTCTGAGCAGGAGTTGCAGGACAGGCCCTTACAAGAAGGGTGTTTTTCCCAGGTTGTGCATGCACCAGGGCATAGTAAATGCTAATAACTTACAACTGTCTGAACAAACCAATTACAAACCTGTTTCTTTTGGTTATTTGCTGAGTAATGACTATGCTAAACTCTTTATAAAGCATATAGAAAATCACAGACCTCGGCTCTGTGCCACGTATGCCCTGAATGGGAAGGGAGTGATGCCCTTGTCCACCACCTCTTCAGTCAAACTGCTTTATTCCTGCTGCAGAGCTTGATGCTCTGTGTAGCAGCAGCCCAGAGCCTTCAAAGCCTGTGACAGAAAAGGCTTTAAAACAAAAGGTATTGAGCACTTCCATCCTGATGTCTTCCGTGGACAGGTTTAAGAACCATCGAATGATGTGTGCCTGTTTGCAAGGGGCTGGTATCCCGGGGGTTTGAATGGGATAGTTCAAAGAGCACCCATCAGTTAAGTAGCTTAGTCTTTAATTTCATTCACACTGGAGTAAGCCACAGGCAGATATTCTCAGGGAGCTAACAGGAGAAAAACAATGGCTCTGTTTGGCAGAGGCCAGGGGCTGAAAGGTATCAAAGGTATAAAGTCCTAAACTGCTGAGAACACTTGAAAATAACAGATTAGTTCTCCTGACTCAAGGCTTTTATTCTTTTTTACTTATTTCATTGCCTTTTCTTCCATACTGTGTTGTGGTGACTCAGTGTGAAAGGTCTGTAATAATGTTTCATTGCTGTAAAATCACCAGATAACCACTATTCATCCCCTCGTCTAAGCCGGTTCCAAATGTTTAGAATATAGCCAGAAATGAGCTGACATCGATAGAACAGGGTGAAATAAGAGATGGGAAGAGCATTAAAAAGCCAGGTACTGAGGAATCATACACCAGAAACCAATGTTTTATATCTCTGTCGGAAATCAGAAGTGGCATATGGTGACCTGGTGCTGTACAGAGCTATTGCGTGGGATAAGTGGACTCACAGCAGAGCATTTCTACCCTTCTGTTCAAATGGTTGCCCTTGCTCACAGATAGGATGCTGGAGTTGGTATTTTCAGGAGCTTTGCAGCTTACTTGGTTTCATATCTGACGCTTGCTGGTCTTTCTGTGGTCCTCTACAAGTGCTGTGAGCTGAGCATCCTGCAGTAGCGGATCTGAGCTGAGATGGGAGCCACCATCTGGTTCAGCTTAGGTTCTGGTGTTAGAGCAGCTGGAGGATGAGGTGCAACCTTTCAAAGCTCAGTTTGGAGTTTGCCAGCTCATTCAGATGCCCAAATGCTGCTCCATAGAGCAGAGAGCATCATCTCGGAGGCTGATTTCCTCTCACAGCAGGGGTATCTGAGGACTATATTCTGAGTAGAGACATCAAGGCTTGGCCTAATAATAAACCTATTGACTTCAGGCATTTGGGGGCAGAGGTTCAATAAACTTGCATTTCACTGAGCATAGGGTTGGCCAAGCCCCTTCTGCTAAAAGCACATCTCTTCTGAAGCAACTAGGGCTCCAACTGCAGCAAAATGGGGAGTGAATATGAAAGTGCTGGCCTGGCAATGTTGCACAGTCACATCTCGGTCTGTGTCCAGTTCTCATCTGTTCTCTGCCTTCAGCCCAATAGTAAAGTCCTATTTATTTACTTGGCTCTACTGCATTAATGCAAAAGCCACTTAACACAACAACGAGAAGGAAGGACATTTGCAACCAATTATGATATTGCTGATCAGTCAAATGATGCTGGAAATTACATGTTGAAGTTCAGCCCAGGCAGCTGATCAATTACCTGGTAGCTTGGCACTGGTGCACGTTATCAGCTTCATAAATCAGTGTAATTCAGTTGCTACACCAGAATATAGATGTGTACTCGATATGGCATCAATATTCTATAGCGATGGTTAAAACTAGTTGGCCAAAAGCTGTGCTCTCTTATCTGCTGTGCAGCCCCACTGGTGCTCCAGCAGCCAGGGTGGAATTTGGCTGAGTTGTTCTTTAAATATACCCCTGGGCATCATTTAAAATCATGTTTTTTCAAGCCTTACTTTTCTTTGCAACCACAAGGGAAGTTAGCACTCCAGCATGTAATTCAGGGCTGACCAAATTGCCAGCCTAGCTATCTGCTTCAAGAGGAAGACTTTCTCTTTGGTGGCAGATGCACATCTTGGCTGGTTTATGCACAGCTTCCTCTTCTTAATTAGCTCTGACATTTTAGTGATCATAATATGGGGTTGGTTTAGAAGTGAAGGCTCAAAGCCCTGGGTTTTCAAGTTTGCTTTAAGTGCATGGAAACCAGGACACTGCTGACGGTGATGGGCTGGAGCATAGAAAACCAGGAGCTGCTGGAAGCACTGATGTTTGCTTCTCCCACACCTGATAGCACCAGTCTGTGTTCTGTGCTTGTATCTCACTCTTGTCCAACTGATCTTTGTTTGCCCTCCCATTCTGCACCAGTGACAACTGCAGTTCCCTGGTAGTTCCCAGCTCTGCTGTACTTCTCCTCCAGGGAATCTGCTGTTATCAGTGCATGTTTGTATTTGGGAGCACGTACAGGGAATTGAGTCATGGCTGTGTTAGGTGCTTTGCAGAAGCAGGATTTAAAGAAAGGCAATCCCTGCCCTGAGGGTCTTGTGTTTTGCAGGCACTAGTAATGGTTATACAGCATACAAAATATAGGTATACAAAAGGCAAGGCCCCTTCTTGGGTGCTGTGATTTGGTTGGGCTCGTGCTTGGCTGAGAATGGAGGGAGGAAAGCAAAACTTAGTTCCTCCATTGCCCAGCCATAGGCAAGGTTGTGTTTGGAAGGGATTTTGGCAGGAGGGAGTTGCAGGGATGGTTTTGGAGGAGGAGGAGGAAGGAGTGGCTGGTTAGATTTTATCGGGAAGGTTTTCCCAGGCTTAAAAGAAAGCTGTGCAGAAAGTGAGGCTGCGCTTAGGGAAGGAGCTGACAGACGGATTACAGAGGCTGGTGGGGCAAAGGTGATGGGCTGGCCGTATGGTAGGTGGGTTATTGGTTCAGCGAGGTAAGAGGAGATGTGGAAAGGTAACAGGAATACAGAGGGGAAGGCAAGAAGCTTCTGAATTATGTAAGCAAAGGACCAGAGTGGTTGTGGAGTGAATTGATGTGGTCTTGAGGGCAGCTGCTGGAACAGGAGACGACAACAATGGATGGATGAAGAGGGAGGCTTGGTGGAGAACAGAGAGAGAGAAAGGGGCTTAGATGTTTGTAAAGGCAAGCTTGAGACATGGTTCCAAAGCAACCCAGCCTGCCAGTGGCGGGTGAGATTGTGGGCCTAAGTGAGAGGATGGGGATCTCCCCTGGCTGAGGAGGAAAGGGGGAAAGAGAGAGGATGACAGCAAACAGCCTATATCTGGCTTATGAGGAGGGGTAGAAAGCGGTGATGTGAACTGTTCTGTGGAGCTGTTGCTGTCTCTTTGAGTTATCTGAGTGGTTTTGCCATCTATTTTTTGATTAATGGATCTTTATATCATTACTGATCCTGGTAACTCACCCAGCACTATAAAATGCAGGTGGTTGCAGGGGGTATCCTGGCTGTTCCAGCAGCCTGATTGTCCAGCATCTCCCACCAGCTTCACACCAGTGAGGTTCCTTTTGCTGTTTCCAGTTCATAGCAGAAGAATTACTCTGGGAATATCTTGTCTTGTGGGGGTTTGTCCCTTCTGGCTCTGGCCATCACCAGCAATGGTCAGTGGAGACAAGAGCAATGATTAAACCCTAGATGCTTGCTTCTCTTTTTCCAGTTTACCCTTTCCAGTTCTCTTTTCCATTTACCCATTCCCAAGAAGAGACACAACCAAGGAACATTCCCCTTAATGTCACAGTGCAGAGTAATGCCTAGAGGAGACTTCCAAAGATGACTTTGTATTTGTCCTGTCAATGCAGGACATTGGTGATTTTTCTCCCACCCCAAACGTTTACATCTGGAAATGTGATGAAATTGATAATTTTTCCTCCTTAATCTGTTTGGCTGGGAAAAAAAAAATAGCTTTTATATTGATATTTGAGTTTGTTTCTGTTGGAGTATAAAACCAGGGTACAGGGGGGATTTATCAGTTTAACTCAGAGAGCATCATATCCCAGGATGGAACGATGCAAACAAGGTGTGAAAACCTCGATGCAGAGGTATGAGTAGCAGTATTTCCTTTAGTTTTCCTTTATTGTGCATAATGGGATAATTCATATTTTAAAGAGCAAGCACTGATTTCTCCAAAATAGGTGCTGACTTTGTGATCCTTTTCAAATCAGAAGCCATCTGCAAAGAATCCCAGACTGGTTTGGCTTGGAAGGGACCTTAAAGGTCAGCCAGTTCCAACCCCAGGGACACCTTCCACTAGAGCAGGTTGAACATGCAGCTCCCAGTGCTATTACACAGCAAGGAGGATCTGCAGGAGGACTTTTCTGCTGGGAAACAGAGCCCCACACGATGGACATCTCTCTGTTCAGGCTCCTCTCTCTGCTATCCCAGCTGTGGTACCGTGTTTGCATAAGAAGCAACAGGGTGAGTAATGCCTGCCTCTGCAGACATCAAATGCTGCAGGTATTTTGTGGTAAACCTGTTGCTGCTCTGGGCAGGGAGGATGCACTTTACTCTGAAAGCAAAGGATGAAAGCCTTTGTGGCAAGGGCTGGGCTTTGAAAGCGACTGAGCCCAATCCCCTGCACAAGCAACTGTTGTATTATCACAATAGCTGATCTCCCAAAGCACTTGGGGCCACGGAGCCAGCGCACGCTACAGCCTTGCAGCCTTCTACTGGTGCTGCCAGGTGTCTCGATCGTACTCCAGTAATATATCCCTGTTCAATGCAATGGAACAGTGGATTTAAGGGATTCACCTTTCAGGTTGCTTGTTCAAGCATGCTCAAGGCGGCACACAGTGAAAACAACCACTCTTAGATGGCTTGCCTATAGCTGTGCCCTAAAATGGCTGTATTTGCTCAATTCCTGAGCTATAGGTGATGTGATGCAGACCTGGGGCTGTTGTCACCAAACTGAGTCTAAGAATGGAGCAGATTTGCACCATTCCTCTCTGTAGGTAAAAGCGTTACTTGAGAGCCAGGTCACGGATGTAGCTGATGGGCAGACCTTGAACCTGGGTGCTGGGTTATTGCCACCTACATCACTGGAGCAAAACTCTGCTTTCTTATCTGGAGACAAGGCTGCAGGTCCCTGGATTAAAAGTGCTGTTAAGGAGCCACATTAAAAACATTACAGGGTGGCCTGTGTGCAGAAGCTTCCTCAGTGAGCGTGTGCAGTGGTAAAAGGGCAGGAGAACCCACGCAGGAGGATTTTCCCCCCTCTATAAGCAGAGGAAATGGATTTCCTGTGGAGCAGCCAAGAGGTTTTATTTACTGTGAAAACTCCGAATCCTGCTCTCCATTTCCCAGCAAGATAAAACGCAGGCACTTGGTTGAAAGGCAAACTGAATGCTCCAGAGGTTTAATTACCACTGCTCTCTAACTGGAATCAACACAGAGCGTACTCTGCAGCGCCCAGCTTCAAGGAGAAATGCAGCTCCCCATAAGGCAGTCAATAAAAGGAAGATCCATAGCATGCAGTCAGGTTGTTGTGGTCCTTCCCATAGCTGACCTAGCAAATGCTCGCTTTCAAACCTCAGGTTCTCCCTTAGCTGTTATCAAACTCCATAGCTCCTTATTCCTATGCTTTTCTGTGTATAATATCTATCAATGTGGCACTGAATTAAGGGAGTTCATAGTCCTGGAAACTAAATTGCCTATTTTTCCTGGTCTGAACTAATCTCAATTCTGGCAATTATTCAGTCATAGAATCATTGTATTACTGCAGCTTTATAAGGATCTTGGTTGGAAAAGGTGTCAAGAAGGCAGGTGTGGGTTTGGTGTGACCTCTGGCAGGGGCCTCTGCTCTGTGGGATGTATCAGGCATAGGATTCACAATTGATTTGGGTTGGAAGGGACCTTAAAGCTCATCCAGCTCCAACCCCTGCCATGGACAGGGACATCTTCCACTGGAGCAGCTTGCTCCAAGCAGAGGTACTGCTAGCAGTGAAGCTGCACTCCCTGCCTTCTGCCAGGGATCAAGCCCTGGCTTTACATCATGGGCTCAGGCTGGAGATGTTTATACAGGAGCTGCTGTAGGAACCACATAAGTTGCTCTTAACCCTGTTCTACACTTCCTTCTGCATAAGCAAGGGTTAGGTTTTCTCATCATCACCAGCAGCACACTTAGTATCCTGCCCCTACTGACTCATGGCAATAAGAGACCCTAAGCGTGATCCTTGTCCAAAGCAAGCATTATCCCGGTTAGTGCCAGCACTTTCCAGCACTAGTATTTGGGCTTTTTCCATGCTCTTAATCTTATAAATTGAATCAAGCCTGATGATAAAAGTGACTTCCTGGATATTGTGTAACAGCTTGTGCCTGTCAGGATGGGAGACAAACAAACCTGACCTTGAACTTGTGTTTCCTCACAGCAGGTAGGAGCTTCCAATAGTCTGCACTGATCTGGGGATTGCCAGAGGAGGCTCCTGGTCTCCTCAATGCCCTGGGACAGCAGCGAGGCTTCCAAGGCAAAGAAGCTTTGGAAAATGCTTTGGATCCCCCTCTGGGGACCAGAGGATGCCCCGGAAAGCACTGCGGCAGGAAGGCAGCAGCGTGTTCTCGCTCCAGAAAGGAGGCAGAGGAGGAATCCCGTCCCTATCTGGCATGGTTTAACCTCCCGGGATTAATTAAAGGCTTTCTCAGTTTTTCTTTCAGACCTCACAACATTCATCTCTGCCTCGCTGAGTAGGGAAAGGCAGAGGCATCTTCTCTGGTGAATCACCAGCCTGGTCCAGTTCTCAGTTTTACATTGCAGTAATAGCTTTTTCCTAAGGGAATACCACAGGAAGGGCAGACTTTGGCTTCTCACCACTGGAGCATTACATCATTAAGACGGGCTGGAAATCCAAGCGGTTGAAGAAACAAATGATCCTTAAATCCAGCAATCCCCCTTCTCTTGGTGTTTCTGTCCCCTCTTCCCTGCGCAAGGGTAAGGTAGGTGATGGTGTTGGCAGAGCCAATGTGGGGCAGGGCACCATATGCATGGTGGTGCTACAGGAGCAGGGATGTGTCCTGCATCCTCTGAGCTGGTAGCAGTGCCAGGACTGGAGACTAATGGAGCTCTGGGATAGCAAAATCCTTCCTTCCACAACTCAGGTTTGTGGTGATGGATGCAATGGCAGGGAAGGAGCCACGTGTCTCAGTGCTCTCTGAAACACACGGGGTCTTTCATATGGTTTCCTAATACCAGAGAAAGATGGGACCAGTCTCTGGTTCTTGAGCATCCTGAAGAAGCACCACAGCTCCTGGCTCAGCAAGCCCTGAGGATGTGCATGGTCTCTATCCACTGGCCCTGCAGACCCTCTGGCTATGCCCTGGCTGCAGCGCTTGTTTCCTGACCCCATTACCTATTCCCGTTTGCATTTCAGCTGCTTAGCCTTGATTATTTTAAGCCCCCTCTATCTGATTATCAGCAACCCAGCCAGGCAGATCGGAAGCTTCCTGCGGGATCCCTGGCAGTGTTGCAGGAGGATATTTTGCCTCATTTGTGCTCCTGGAGGTGGTTGATCCACAGGAGGGCAGGGGAGAAGTTATGGGGGCAGCTCAAGACTCCCTGTGGTGCAGGCTCATAAATCTGGGATACTTTGCTGGGTGATGTTTTTCCTTGTTCCCAGGGGCATACGGAGAGATGCAAACTCTGTCGCCAGGAGGTGTTGGTGACAGGCACCACATGCAAACCTGCATCCACACCGCAGGATTCTTCCGGGAGCAGAGAGGACCACGGTTGCTGTTGCTGACCAGTGCACGGACTCGGTGGCATGGCAGGATGCAGCAGATGGGTACCGAAACCCTGTGCAACCCTCCCAGAGCTGCCCTGCTCTTGCTTTTCAGTTTCCTATTGTTATCCTAACGCCATCCTCCTCCTCCCCCCAGCTGGATGAAGAAGCCTCCAGCTGGCCTAGAAGGCTTATCAGCTCTGTCTGGCTGGGTGTTAACAGTCTATTTGCATAAGTACCTGTCCCCATCATATGCTGCCTGCCTTTGTGACTCATGTGCTTGTTTGTTTCTCCTTCAGCAACCAGGCTTGTGCTGTGCTGCTCCCGGAGGTACCAGGGCAGATGTCACCACCGGGGGATGGATGCTGAGCAGCCTCCCTGGCTCACCCACTGCTCCTGCCTTGCGGGACCAGCTTGGGAATGAGCCGTGGAACTCACTGTTTTCTCCTGGTTGTCGAGGTAGAATTGAACTTGAACCCTCCCTTTCGCACTTCCATATGAGGAAAGCAAGGCTTCCCCTGGGCTGCAGTCCCGGCTTGTATTGCAAGGCAGAGTGATGCACCAGTGTGATGGGTAACTCTCCTCCCTGCCATGGCATGAGCTGGGATCCTTAAAGGCCTTTCTGAACTCAGGTCTTAAAGGCAGGGGCAGCACAGACTGAGTCCTGTGCATTTGCTGTGCTAGAGCATCACTACAGCTCTGCTCTGAGTGCTGATGGTGACCGTGGAGTCACCTCCTCAGGTAGGAGCTGAGCAGTCTTGTTTCTGCTCATTAGCTCTGAAAGGTTTCTCCATCCATAATAAGGAAGTCATTAGTGTGAAACTTCCACTGCCAGGTACGATTGATTCGGAGATTATAACCACTATAAAGGGGGGGATGTATTGCATATACAATGTGTTAAAGTCCTGGCATGTTGCTTTGGTTGTATGTCATTTGTGGAGCTCACCAGAGAATGGCTCAGGCAGATGGGTTGTTGCTAAGACAAGGAGTCACAAAAGCACAACCTAATCAGTTCTAAGTAAGGTGAAGTTTGATGGCTTTGTAATGGAAAATCACTGCGGTGCTTGAAGGTAGATGACACAGGTTTAGGTCCTTAGGACCTTAGTACAAAAAACATATGAAAAACAGAACAGAAAAACAGGACCTGGGGATGGGGAGTATCAGGGACTAGCAGACTGGGCACAGTTAAATTAACTGATGGGTAGGACAGGATGATTGCTATGTTTGTGATGTTAATGAACCCATCAAGCTGGTGTCAACATCTACTGGGGAGTATCAGCAACTAGCAGATGTCCAGGATGGAAGCAGTTAAACTAACTGATAGGTAGGTTTAGTGCTATGTCTGTAATGTTAAGTAAGTTGGTGCTTCAAAGACTGCCAGAAGTGATGAAGATTGTTGGAAGAAGTAAACGACCCTCAGAGACCACCACTACCTTTGTGTATGGATGTGGGAAACTTTCTGGAAAATGATGTCATTCATGTGTAGCCTCATGAATATGTAATGTATGCATGCCCAATGACTATATAAGGATGGCCTGTATAGCAGTGTCGTGGTTTAAAACAAATCCGCACAGTTCACTCACTCACTCCCCCCCTTGCTCCCTCTACTCCCGGAGAGTTAGGAAGGAGAATCCAAAGAATGTGGCCCCCACAGATTGAGATAAGAACGGTTTAATAGCTAAGGTATAACACAAATCACTCCTGCTACTACTACTACAAATAATAATGATAAAGCCAATAACAGGTGAAGAGAATACAACACCTCACCAGCCACCGACCCATAGCTCACCCCACCCTGCCTGACCGAGCACCGACCGATACCTCCTCCATCCCCCCAGAGCTCCAGCCCTTCCCGGGTCTCTCCCGGTTACCTTCTGGGTATGACGTGCTATGGTATGGAATACCTCTTTGGCTAGCCTGGGTCAGGTGTCCTGTCTCTCCTTCCTCCCGGCCTCCCCTCCTCCCTGGCAGAGCATGAGCTCAGAAAAAGGCCTTGAACAAAAACCAAACATTTAAGCAGTAACTCAAAAACGTATGCGCCACCAGTAACCGTTCCCAGCCCGAAAGTCAGAACACAGCACTGCACCAGCTACCAAGAAGGAGAAAAAATGTCTGCTACTGCTGAACCCATGACAAGCAGTAAGGTGATACACATTAGGAGGAGCTATCCCCCGTGTCTTCCAACACCACAATAAAGAATACCTGCTTGTCCACTTGAAACCTTTGTTGGTGAGTTTGTTCCTGGAGTTTTCCTTGAATCACTGCTCGGAGCCTGTTTTCACAGGGCAAAGGTGAATTCACATCAATAGCTTGTACGTCCTCTGTGGAAGGGCTCTAAGCCCACCCTAGGAGATGGACTCCATGATTTCATAAGCCTTCATGCTCTTGTTGCTATCTTACAAATAGGGTGTGCAACCGTGAGGCTCTCCATGCTTGCTGTTCAGTTTGGGATCCTCTCTGCAAGGAGCGGCCAGTACTGAATAAGTTCTTCTGAATGTGGCCTAGAAACACGTCCTGGTGTGTTCTGTTTCCCCTCCATGGCTGCCCAGCCAGCCAGCCAGTTCTTGTATGTGTAAGTTGAACACGTATTTGCAGCATTCATCATCTCATTCCTCGTAAAGTGCTTTTGACAATGCATTGGTTGAGTTGTGCCAGGCCTATGCTGCTCTTCTGACTGGGAGAGTGGATGGAGAAGTTGGGTGAGGAGAATGAGGGGTTCAGCTCAGCACATCCAATCTCAGTTTTGATTGTGTTGCCTGGGGAGTGATGTTATGGGGCCAACTGAAGCGTTCTCTGCAATGGGGAGAGGAGAGCAAGCATGGAGAGGTGTATAACCAGCAACTTGGTATGAACAGAATCACTGAAGAGGATCAGTGGGCTGGATTGTCCAAAGAAAAATGCAATGGGTGGCAGAGGGAGGAAGAAGCAGGCAATAACCACATGAGCCATTCAAGAAGTGGCTGAAAGAGGAACAGAACCACAACAGGTTCAGTTCACAAAGCCAGGAGAGGGCTGCAGAGATTCCAGGCCGGTGGCCATTCCAGCTGCAGAGACACAATGAAAAGGGGAGGCTGCAGCTTTCTTGGATTTACTTTGCTCCCAACTACGCAGCCTAAAAACGAATTAGAAAATTACAAATCCCATAAACCCCAGAATGACTGAAATTAAATCAGCAGGAGTACTCCAGAAGTGTTTGGGGCAGTGGATGCTCCCTGTCTGCTCCTCCTCCAAAGTACTGTGCTTCAGTGGAAGTGGAGGAGGGAGTTCATGTGGTGGTTCTGGTGTCATCCACTCTTGGCACTGCCAGCACATGGACCTATGGGGCAAAAAGCACCCAAGATAGATAGGACTCAGGAGCTCACTCAGCAAAGCAATTTGTCGACATGCATGAGTCCCATTGGGACTTATTTCAGTCCCATTCTAACAGGAGACAAAAAAGACCAGATCCAGGTCTTCCATCAGAGGAGCAGAAGGTGGAGATGTTCGATCTGAAATCTTATTTACCCTCCCTCTCTCACCGGCCTTTGTACCTCCTGCTAATAAATAGTGCTGCACACACACAACTTGATCCAAACCCTGAGGAAATCAATAGGAATTATCAGGTGCTCCATCCTCTGAAAATCAGATCGTGCATTTATGTGTCTAAACACGGGGCTTTCGGAGCCAGCTTTGGGCATGCTTTTTGGAAGCTGGGATTGTGGTGGTTTTCTATCAGGTCCTGGCTATGTTCAGTCCTGATGAATACTGTGTGAAGTTGTAAATCTCAAGAAACCCTTCACTTTCCGCCTTCACCTCTTTTTCCCAAGTGCATTAACACCTGATTTGTCCTTTTGGCTACTCTTCGGTCCTTCTGAATCACCATCACCCATCCCACATCCCTCTCTGCTCACTGCATCCAGGATAAGTTTGCTGCTTGGGAACATCGCTCAGGAGATGGAGTGTCTGTGTCAACCCCCCCATGGTTAAAACCAACCCTGTAAGCAAACCCTCATCGCTTTATTTATGACTTCTGGATGAGATAATGGTTTTCCACTTCCAAAAAGGAAGCTCTCCACTTCAACATTTATTTTCTATAACTGCTCTGGCATTTATATTGCAACAGGAGCCTATTTGGTGACATTAGCTGATAAATATCGTGTTATACAGCTGCAATTTACAATGCATGTATTTTTAACAGAGCTTCTAAGCTAAATTAAATGCTTCTAAAATACGGTGCTTATGGAAAACTAATGCCTGCTCTAGCAATTTTGGTTTTCAGGGTACACTCTTTTTTTAAACCCAGATACCATCTTTATCCTGTCAGGCAGTAAATTATGCACTTGCACTTTCATAAACTCTCCCCTTGGGAACTTAGTCAATGAAATGGAAATGTCTTTTTCACACCTTCCAACTCTGGAGGAATACAGGGGAATAGCCAACTCGGTTATGAACTGAATGTCTAGAGGGAATCCGTCTGAAATGTGGATTAATGCAGTCCTGATGCATGTATTGCCTAGCATATGTACTGCTCAGTGCATTGAATTGCGACTCACATCTTTAATGTCTCTGTTTTTAATTGAGAAAGTGATGGCACGTTGTGTGGTGGGATCTGCAGGTAGGAAGACACCCACTGGTACCTTGGCTGTTGCCCTCAGCTGCAGGAGGAGGAAAACCCTGTTGGCTTGCTTAGGGGAGTAAACCAGAACTGCTTCTACACCTATGTGGATCCTTCCCAATGAGCAGGGCAAAGGTTTGCAATGACATGTCCTGCCTCTGGGATAGCCCTTCATGAGGAAGAGAAGAGGTTCTTAGGTAGTTGAGCTAAATGATCCTCGTAGGTCCTTTCCAACTGAACTATTCTAAATCCACTTCTATTTTCATCATCCATCACCCAGAACTGCAGAGTTTGCCCCTCGCAGTCAAACATCTTCATGTGAAGGTCTGAAGAGCTGTGTTATCCCATCTCCAGATCTAATGTGGAAGGTTTGAAATGCCCCCCAAAAGGGAGCAAAGTGGGGAAGTGTGTAGAGGAAGTCCTCTGGGATGCCCAGGGATGTATCCAAAGCAGGAGGAGCTACAACAGGTCTTCTGTCACAGGAGCATCACTGAAGCTGTTCAGCTCATCACTGATGCTCCTTATTTCCCCACATCCACCCTATGAAAACCCCAGTTCTTCCAGTCTAGTGATTGCCTGAAGCATGTGATATACTAGATGTACTTTGCAATAGAAGTGAACTTACAGGAAACAGGGAAACCAAAACCAACAGAAACCCAAGCTTAACTTTTGGCAGGAAAAAAAATCAGTGCATAAACCCCACAAGAATGTGAGCATCTTTGCACAAAACCACTTACGGATGTATCCCTTAAAGGTAATCCCTTCAGACAGAGAGGCTGCCATTTCTTTACAAGATATTAAAGCAGCTGTTGCTAGAACATAGGGAATGTTTGAGCTATCCATCAAGGGAAGGACATCTGTAATGTTATATCCACTGGGGTTTTTTTTGTTTACGGCTCATTTTGGTACCAAATTCCTACCTACTGCAGGTAATTGAGACTGCAAACAAAATCTCACTATCCTCTGAGCTGCCAAATCACATTTTCTTCTCCTGTAAGCACACTTTTCCTTAGCTTCAGAGAGGAACACAATTATGCCAAATGAATGAGAAAAGGGATTAGTTTATATAATGACCATAGCAGACATCTCTCCCTTGATCTTTCCATAGTAGTTCATTCTCGAAGATGGGAATGATTATTATTGTAATTCAGAACAGAGCTTGCTCTTTTTCCTTCTGCAGCATCTGCTTCCTACTCTCCAAATTAACACCTATTGTAATAAAAACTAAATATCCTGGTTGTAGGTGGGCTATTGGATGACCCTACCTGGGACATGGAGGCAAGTTTCATCATCTTCGCATTCCCCTCCTGGAATGGCTGTATATTGCTCTAGCCCTTGATAGAAATTAAAGTAGCCATGAGGCTATTTTGATGACTTCTGGCTACCAGAGGCTTCACAAGAGGTTATCTAAGGCAGTAAATTACCAGCCATGTGTCTCCTGTGCTGTTTTCAAGCTGTGAAGCAGGTTGTTTCTGAGGGTCTTCAAAACAACATTGGACTTCCATGACATCTGGTGACTTACCTACACTCCCTTGGACATGCCCTATCAATATGCCCGGTGCTTATGTACTGCCATAATCAAATTTGATGCCAACAAGGCAACTGGGTTTTCTTCTTCCTTTCCATGAGATCTGTCTGCACTGATTTTTCACTGGTCCCAAGCCTTGGTCGGAAGCTTTATTACACCAAAGCATTGGGAGATGACCTATTCTATAAGCTTTGCTGTCCTAAAGCTGCTTTAACAGTTTTGTAGTCGTAGCTGTAGGTGAGCCAATTCACCCCTGAAATCAATGTGTTCACGCCTTGTTATGCCAGCAACAGGCTTTAACTCTGCAGAACTCATCCAAAGCTCATAGAGATTCCATCCTTCGCTTTCAAATACCGGTTAATTCTACTTAGGTGCTCATTATTGAAAGGTTACCTATATTTTTCCTTTTAGGTTTGCAAAAATAAGCTCTGGTGAATGAAGATGAAAGGAAAACGTTGCTGTTTTCTTCCCTGGAGATATTTCTCACTTGTTGCATAACTGCTTATTTTAGCATCAATCAGCTGAGCCTTTGTTGTGTAGACAACTCTGTCCTTTCAGAGGATTTGTGCAGTATTATTTCCTTTAAAATGCCTGAGTTTTGGTTGTTTTTATTATTAGATGTATTTCTTCTCTTGGCAAATGCCAGCTGACAACGCCCTGTCAGAGCTCTTCCTAAGTGTTACATAAATGTCATGCTATGGAAGCTGAGTATTATATAGATCATACACACGACCTTTCTGCAGAACCATCCTTCAGGTGTTACCTGTGTGTTTTGTTTGCTTGTGTTACATACATGCACATATATATGAGAGTCGTTTAAGTGTGTATATATGGTAGCCAAAAATCTGTTCAGCTACTGACCAGGAAAGTACTCAAAATGCAGAAATGTCCAAATTCTTGTTGGCACAACTTTAATCTACACCCTTTTGTTGAAGCAGAAGATGATTGTAATTGCATGTTCACGCGTTGTTTTTCTTCTGCATCTCTATATGGTGTGCAGGGAGTGAGATGCAGCCAGGGGCTCTGCGATGCTGGCTTGTTCCTATTGTTCAGCACATGATCCTAGGCTTGAGCTCAGCACATTATCCACATGTCTGACCACTTCTGGATTCTGCAGCGATAGCAAACACAGCTCCACTATTTCTGTGTGCACTTTCCAAACCTAAAACAAGGTGCTCCTCTTCCGCATAGCAAAAATGCATTGAGATTGCATTGAGGGATGCTGTGACCTGCAACCCATCTGCACCAAGGAACGGGATTTTGACATTCCATGACTTCCTTTAGAGGGGTTGTCCAGAAGTCCTGCAGAAATGGCCAGAAGGGCTGTAGGGCTGTGGTGTGCTGCTCAGGACCATTGCAAGGTTCCTCTGGAGACAGGATTATTAATTTCCTCATGGCTTTTCCTACAGTCCTTTCCACTACACTGCGTCAGCGCTCCAGCACCTTCATTAATCCTTCCCCAAACACCCGTTATGAAGATGGGTCAGGGTGACACATGGATGGATTAAGGTCAGTTTTGACTAATTCAGGGTAGTCCATCTGAGAAGCGAAATGTCTGCGTTTTCAGAGCATTTAACATGATACAGCACTTCATACATGCAAGCGCAGCACCCGCTGCTTCCAGCTGTACTAAGATGGATGTCAGCAATTCAGGCGAAAGGTTTCAGGCTGCAACGTGGGCAACACAACCCTCAGCATCCAGAAGTTTGCTTTAATGACTTTGTTTGCGTTACAAAGCCTGTGGCAAGGACAAGGAGAGAATTCTCCTCTTTGGAAGAGTTTTATCCTGTCCTCAGCCCGTATCTGACAGCCCTTTCATTGTGCTGTGGGCAGCTTTTGGTTCTGAAGATGAAGATCTGGCCAAACTTTGTTTCCCATTTGACTTACAGAGCAGGTCCAAAGGGCTGCAGGTGTCATATGGAAAACAGATTGTGAGTATGTAAATAAGAACTGCATTAGAACATGCACGTGCAAGAAAGCCTCCATAAATTGGTATGGAATGCCCCACTTTGGATGCTTATGACATTGTGACCAAGTAACACAGTGACCTTTAAAATACCCCTTAATGCAGCCTGTGCACATAGCTGAAGTGGGATCCATAGGTGAATTCCTGGCAGGGAGTGCACTGGGTGCCAGAGCAGCAGGGCTAACAGCTGCCAAGGCACTTAGGGCTGATGGGGACTGACAGAATGCATCTGTGTTCATGTGTCCCATTGCTGCTGTACTACAAGGAGAGGCTTTTCTTACCTGGGGGCTGAAGTTTCCCATCCTGGGGGGCTGCTGAGCAGCACCTTGAGAGACCTCAGCATCCAGAACCAGGCATGATTTTTGCTGTGAGCTGCTGTTCTTTAAACCCAATAATAAGGCTAATTTGGGTGGGTTTATCTAAAACACCATAAAGGCTGTCTCACACCATGTTTTAAGACCCTATTTCTAGAGTTGCAGTCCAAAAAACTACAGCAAGCCTGAGAATAACCAACACAATACTCCTTTGCTTTCAGCCTTGGAAGAGCCAAAGGACTTGGAGCATCCAGACCACAGGCTGCTGAAACAGAAAGTTGCATCCTAATTCATTCAAGTTTGGTAAATTATAAGGGCTGTACAGTGGGGAGCATCTGCGTGCCTCAGCTGTGGTGGCTCTGTGGTCCCAATGGTTTTGAACAACCAGGAAAGCTGGCCAGCTTAATGGATTTAAGAGACGATGGCAGCCTGTGACTGAAGAGCATCTTTAACCTGGATTTAAACCTTCTGCAGCAACTGAAGCAGCGCAAGACAGCTCCTGCAATGTATTTGACTGTGGGGCCTCCGGGACTTAAAGGATGTGCACAGTACAGACCGTGCCATGCAATTAGCACTGGTTTAATTGAAGAAAGCGGTTCTATCTCACAGCAGCGCTGCCGCTGTTTGGAATCCTGGGGAACGAGCTCCCACCGGGCAGAGCCTGAAACTCCCCTTTGGGGTGCCTGGGGCAGGGGTACCCCGGGAAGTCGGTGAAGTTTTGGGGGGGGGGGGGTGGTTCACACACACATCACATATACATTCTATAGACACACGTATAGGTTCTATAGACACACGTATAGGTTCTATAGACACACACACACAGACACACACACGGGGCTCCGCTGCTGCAGCCCCTCCGCGGCCCTCCCCGGCAATTCCCACGCCGCCGGCCCGCCCGCCCCGCGGCCGCGGAAGTTTGCAACGCGGGGAAGGGGGGTGTGTGTGTGCGGGGGGGACGGCTGGGCCGTGTGTAACCGTCTCCGCACCGCGTTCCCCGCCCGCTCCGCGATGGGCAAGAGCCGTCTTTTTGACGCAGGAGAAATGGCAAATTTGAAGTACGTCATTAATATGGCGCCAAAAGGGCTGTTTTTTTTTTTTAAGTATAAGCTTATTTTTTTTATTTTTTATTTATTTTTTTCCTTAAGGAGCGGCCCCGTTTCCGCGTGTGCGCAGCGCGGCGCGGAGCGGGGCGGGGGGGGGTGAGAAAGAGCCGGGAGTGTGTGTGTGTGCGGGGCCGGCGGGACGGCTGCGGGGCGGCTCCGGGCAGCGCCATGGGGCCCCGGCGGCCGGCGGCGGGGTGAGGGGCGGGCGGCAGCGGGCCGGGATGGGACCGGCGCTGCCCGCACCCGGCCCTGCCGCTGCGCCGCGGGGACGACGGACGGGAAGAAACTGAACATTTGGGGCGGCCGAGGCGGCGGCAGCGGCGGGAGGGGGGAGGGTTGGGGTTGGGGGGGGGGGGGGGGTGGAAGCGCCGCCACCATTATCCGTCCCCGCTCCGAAAGTCGCTTCCCCGCCTCCCTGCCGGAGCCCGAGCGGCGGCGGGGCTCGGAGAGGCTGAGGAAGTGCGGGGTGAAAAAGAAAGAGAAACAGGCGGGCAGGGCTCGCCCGGCCGCGGCGGAGCGGCCATCTCGGCTGGGAGCGGGGCCGCATCCATGGAGTTACCGGGCGGGCGCTCCTAAAGGAGGGCCCCGGCGGCGCGGCCCCGGCAATGACACCGGATTGAGGCGGCGAGGGGGGCTCTCCCGGCCGGGGACTGCGGGAGCATCCCCCGCCCCCCGCCTCCTCCCCGCCCGTAACCCGAGAGACCGGCTCAACTCTTGGAGGACACTCTCCTGGCAAAGGTAAAGGCGCGGCGGGCGCGGGGCTGCTTTTCCCGCGGGAGGGGATTCCGCAGCTCCCGCGGCTTTTGCTGCCATTGATTTATTTCGTGAAAATCTTCATTTTTTATTTATTTATTTTTCTGTGTGTCCCCTCCACCTCCCCCCCCAACCCCCCCCCCCAAAGCGCTGCGAGGCGGGGGATGTGCAGCATTTCCAGGGGCGGATTGCGCATGTTGGTCACTCCTGTTTTAAAGTGTACGAGGGAGGCAGCGGGAACGTAAACACCAACTTTTCCAGGGTCGGCTCCCGGCTCCGCCGCTGTTGTTTTGATTCCATTCTCTATTTACTTGTTATTTATCCCCCCCCCCCAGCCACCACCACCACCCCGAATTAATGACTGCGGCAGAGGCAGCCCTGCGCTCTCCCTGCCCGCCGCGGGGCGGGAGCGCGCTCCGCGGCTCCATGCGCGGCCCCGGTGGAGGTGTGTGTGTGTGTTGGGGGGGTGTTGAGGATCCGCGGCTCCCGCTGCCGGCGGAGCGGGCGGCCCGCGGGCGCGCAGCGCTGCGCGGGGCCGGGATGGCGCTGCCCGGGGGCGTGGCGGGGCCGGCTCCCGCCTGCCCTTCCCTCGCTCCTTTCCTCCTTCCCTCCCCGCCGCCTGCTCCCGATGGGTCCCTGGGATACCGGCCCCGGGAGGCGCCCGCATCCCCCCCGCGCATCGCCCGGGGGCAAACACACCCCAACCCGGTCCCCAGTGCCCTGGGGGTCCTGCGTGGTGCTGCCCCCCCCAACCCGGAACCGGGCACCTGCCCTCGGGCTCCCTCCTCGTCCTCGGGGGACTCCGCGCCGCTTTCCTCCCGCCGAACGGGGCAGCGCTTTGCAACGGGATGCGGGGTGGGATGGAGCCCGTGCCTGCGGCCCCGGGGTGGGATGCGGGGTGGGATTGAGCTCTCAGCCGCCCCAGGATGCAGGATGGGATGGAGGTCTTAGCTGCAGCCCCGGGGTGAGATGGAGCCTTTACCTGCTGCCCCGAGGTGGGATGCTTACCTTCTGCTCCCTGGCTGCCACCTGGCTGGTGGAAGCACCGAGCTGGAGTTGGGAAGCGCTGCAGAGGCAGGGGAGCTCCTGAATTGTCAGCCTCGGGTGCAATTAGGAGGAGAGAAATTATATGTATATATATTTCCATACCTGTACATCTTGAGCGCTGAGTGGGAAGGGAAGGATGGCATTCAGAGGGAAAATTCCCAGCTCCTGCTCTCAGCACCCACGGTGAATATTGTTTACTGATGGGTTGGAGCCGAGACCCTCCTACCGCTGGGACATTGCTCCGAGGGGGTTTTGCTTGGGAAAGGAAAAAAATCGGTGATCTCAGCCTTTCTCCCAGGGGTAAGGAGCCCCGCTCTTAGGAATGGTGTTTGACCTTTAAGCGTTTATTGGCTACCGAGGTTAAAATAAGCTTGAGATAGAAGTAAAAATAGCTTGCTGAAAGGTTAAATCAAAGGTTAAATTTGTTTTTCCTAGGAAAATTGAGGGCTGATGGCCAAAAATGAAGGCTTGGAGTAAAGCATGGGAGGGTACACGTTAGGTCTGTAGGCAGGGAGATGCAATTCATTGGAAGTAGTGCTGGCTGCTGGTAGTGTTTGACACCCAAGTTGGGGAAGTTGGTGGATAGGTGGTCCCCAAAGGAAGGTATTTCAAATAAGACCTGGTCTTTGCCTGTTTCTGGGTGTTTGGTACAAAGATTGGTGTGCCCATAGCAACTGTTGATTCTCCTCTGAGCTGGGGATCCTCAGAGACCTGTAGGATGGGGCAGCTGACTGTGGGCAAGGAGATGGGTCCCTGTGTCCCTGTGTCCCTGCCTGCTTCCTCTTGCCCGAAGGCAGGGGTGGTCCCGAGTGTCCGCAATAGCCTTTCTGATTACCTGTGCTCTGTCTGGGCTTGCTGAAGAAAAAGCATGGCTAATTAGAGGGTAAGGAGTCAGAAGAGGCAAGCGAAGTTATAAAGGTCAGTAGTAAAGGAATAAAACCCAAAACATCCCCCTTGTAGACGTGGAAAAGGGCAAAGCACAGGAAGTAAACGGGGCTTGGTTTGTTTTAAATTGAAATGAGATGAAGTTTTGCCCCAGGGAGCCAAGGCAGGGGTGCAGTGGAGGAGAGGAGGGATGGCTCTCCCTTCACCTGGGCAGTTGAGTTCTTGCTTAAGAGGTGGGAGCTAACAGCAGGCTGTGGAGGAGGCAGAGGAGCTGCAGGGACAGGCTCCCGCTGCCCAGAAAATGACTGTTCTGGGTACCAGGCTCGTGCCTTTCCACATTGACACTTCACAGGGTTACCAGGGAGGTTAGGAGAGGAGCAGGGTGGCTTCCCCACTCTAAGATGTAAGAACTGTGCACCAGGATCTGTTGGCACAGCCGCTGCGCATCCTTCGGTCAACAAGTTTGTTCTGTTGTTGTGAAACTGGGGCTGTGCCTGCATTGGGGATGCTGCTGCTCTGTCAGAGCCTCCTATAGCAGTGCTTGGCTCCAAAATGGTTAATGGAAAGGAAATCCTATGGGGACAACCGTTGTACCATCAAGGCTGAGACCTTCCAACCCTCCACCCTTCCTATAGTTATGCTTTCTGATACCGGCCCTTTTCTACTTTCTAACAACTGGCTGGTATTCCTAGACAGAGCAAAGGAATAGTTCAGGCAGGGGGGATGCACTGAGAGCAGCCCCTCTGCTCCACGGTACCCACCGGGGTGCAGACAATGGGACGGGACGGGAGGGGGGGTGCAGGACCGGGTGTCCCCGGGTGTTAGGGGTGCCTGGGAGCGGGGTGCGGGCTGGCCGGAGCGGTGTGGGTGCCGCTGGGGGCACTCTCTTTCTGTTTGTGTTCCTATTTCTGTGCTGGAAGAACAAACAGGGAAGTGGTTTTTCTGCAGTCTCATTGCAGCTCGCAAACAGAGCACATCATTCAGCCCGTGTTGCTCAACTGTCACAGCGTCAGAGGTGACGGCAAAGGGGGGACCGAGCGCGGCGCATCCCTGAGCGTGCGGGTGGGCGCTGGGGAGAGGCGATGACAAGATGACAAATACTTGGGGTTTTTTGGGTTTCATGCTGCAACTGATGCAGGTTTCTGTGCCTGTTCCCTGCGGGAGCAGGGAGCGCAGGCATGGATGCATTTCTCTGCTCACCACAGCCCAGAGTGGTTCATTCTCACAAACAGCCCCTGCAGAGCCTGTTGTGATGCTGCTGGGAGCTGCCACGGGAACTCGGATGTGCCAAAGAGTTTACAGGGAGCTGGGAGATATCACAGTTCCTCAGGGATTGTGGAGGGGTCCGGAGGGGGTGAGGAGCTGTTTGCTGGATGAGGCTGGATGATGGTTTAGTATGGATGGGAGCAGTGGGGAAGTGGGACAGGAGCTCAGGGTCTGAGCATCTCTGTGTGTGAGGAAGAGTTCTGCTGCCTTCACCTCTCCCTGGTTGCATGGGCTGGGCAGAGCTGCATCTCCAAAAGCTCCTCTCCAGCCCCTCCCCTGCAGGACCAGGCAGCCTGAGGCCATCACCTCAAATCTCTCTTAATTTGTCCTTGGTTCTAGTGATTCACATTTGTTTAGGCTGATGGGGGGCCATCCCTTGGTTTAGCATTTATCTGCCTTTCTCAGCTTGAACAAAGGCGATGCTGAACATGGGTTAAGTTTGCAGGCAGTTTTTGGGTTCGCAGGCCTTAGAGCTGGGCTTTGCCTGTGGATTTGTGTTGCAGACACTTCAGGGGGATGTTCATTTGTTTAGAAAAGAAACCCACATCTGTTTCTGTTTGAATTTTCTAAGCAAGCATACATGGAAACCTTCCTCTTGGTTGCTGGCTCTGTAAGAGCTGGGTTTTGGGCCAAGTTTGACCTAACAGTGACCTTCTCAAAGTATTACAAATTTTGTTGGTATTTGTTGATGATTTTAATGATGATGCCATGCAGGGAATGGGTCAGTTCAAGGTGAAATTAGCTTATAATGTAAACAGAAGAGTCATTTTGGAGCAGAGACTGTGTTTTGTGGAGACTCAGATGGCTTGAGATGTGCCCCAAGTGAATTGTTTCTATGAGCTCGGTGTGGGGCTTGTTGGGGCTGGAGCTCCAGTGCTTGGGAATGGGTGGGATGTGGCAGTGGGTCCCTGTGCTGGGTTCCAGTGGCTTCGCCAGCCACCATCAGACTTTACAACCCTGTGCTCCAGGTGGAAAAATGGCTCAGTTACTACTCCTACAGTAAACCCCTCTGTTAAGGACCATACTATGTCACTGCTCAAGAAGATGAGTCCATCAGAAAACAGCATCTTCTTAACACTGCCTGGAAGGTACCATTTTTTGAAAGGGCTTGGCTGAACCCTGTGGATTTTGCCCCAGATTTTGCTCCCTTCAGGCACACAGCACCTGTGTGGCTGGTGTGTGCCATCCCCATCCCAGGCAGCAGTTGGCTTTTCGTGCTGCTGTGTTCAGAGATGTCAGCGCTTTGCTCAAGCCAGGATTTCATTCAGAGCAATTTAATGCAATTTGGTTCAGAGGATGCTGTCTTGGATCCTGCCAAACAGTGGCAAAATGATTTCCTGAAGTAGAGCTGCTATTTTACCTGCAGTGTGAGCCACTGCTGTACGTGAATATAAATCCATGCTGTTCCACAGTGAGCATGTAACAGTGTGTTGTGTAGGACAGAAGCAGGACCAAGCTCAACTAAAGGGATGATCGGTGCATCTTCTCACATCTGTATCAGAGCCAAAGCCAGTCCCAGCATCCTGACAGCTGTGCTGTGCATTAATCATGCACCTTTTTCCCTCACTTGGAAGGCAAGCAATGCCCACAGCACTGTCTTGCTGTAAAGGCAAAGATGGGAAGCACTGGAGATTATCAGTAGCATTTCTTTGCTTCAGTTCAGGTGTTTCTTTTCCCCATTGACTTTGGTTTATTTAATCTCTGTGACGAGGAACTCAAGCAATAAAAGCACAGCTCCAGCTCTGTGCTCTGTTTGCCACTTCAAGCCAGTAGGAACCAGTTTAGAAGGTTCAGGTTGAATTCCCACTAACAGTAAGTAAACTGTAGTTAGAGCCGTCTTCAGTATCGCTTTCCCCAAGCAAAATCCGATGGTTGCCTGGAACAAGGCTGGTTTAATAACATCTGTTTCCCCTGGAATCCATGGGGGAAAGTATTGATATTGCCATACTCTTAAGGAACCTTTTGAATCTTGTTTTGACAGGGCAATGCTGATAGTTAAAGGTTTATGATACTTGGTAGTATTATCCCTTATAATGGTGTGATAAAACATAGCATATATAGTGTAAAATACAGGTGTTGCAAAGGTTCTATATGCTTATGTGGGACTTTTCCTGTTCTCTGGGGGGGATGGCATGCTTTGCCCTCCTATCCAGTCTGAGTGCTTCCAGTACCTTCTGCGACCAAAGCACACCAAAGCAGTGTTTTATTATCATTCCCATTTCCCAGTTGCGGAAGCAGCAGTGTGTGTGCCATGTCAGCACCCTGAGGTTCTTACAGGCTATCTCAGAAACCACTAGGAAGGTGTCTACGAGGTTAACTTTGTTTTCTGCAAGTGTATTTTAGCTTACAGCCTCTTGGAGAGGCCTCTGATCCATGAGTAGCCCTTTCCACCCAGCACTCCCTAAGCCCTGTATTGGGGTCACACTGATCAGCCACCAGCCACACTGATAAACTAGGGTCTTCAGAAGTAAAAATCTCTTCTTCCTTTCTTTTTCCCTTTCTCCTTTCTTCTCCCTCTTCCTTCTGTCTTTTTCCTCTTCCTTCTTTCTTTTTCCTCTACCTTCTTTCTTTTTCCGTCACCTACTGATAAAGGTACTTAACTTTCAACTTCAAATGCTTGGTTCCTGAGGGGCAACTTCAGGAGAGCCCTCTGATTTCAAGTGTTTCTATGGGTTGTTCATAGTCAAAAAGCGAACCAGCTTTGAAATGGGTCTTGTGTCCTCCCAGTTGGTGCAGTGGCACCCAGTGCCATGGTTTGAGCGGATGGAGAGCTCACAGCAGCTGTGCAGAAGCTGCTTGCTCACCCCCTGGGGCTGCACTGGAGCAGGCAGAGCAGCTCTGGGTGATGGGAAGTGTGCTTCAGGCTTGGCTAGAGCATGCTGGCTGTGTGACAGACACCAGAAGTCTTAGAAGTGGATGCTGCTTGAGTGGGAAGATGAGTCAGAGGGTAAAACCCCAGGCTTATTGTACACAGGGGTCCTCTTCAGCTCCAGGATGCTCGGACTTCCCCCTGCAGCCATACTGAAAGTGCACAGGGTTTCTGTTCTATGTGTGCACTTCTCAAAGTTGCAGCCTGGATGGGTGGCTCGCAGCAGGGATGTCTTTTGTCCCATCCGACAGCATCATGGTCCCTGGTGGGGTATCCTCGGGTGGTGATGCTCTTGCAGCAGCAGAGCCATTGCTTGGGAATCCTTCATAGGCAAATCACCATGCAAAGCTGGGCAGTCAGAGTGTACTCACTGGTGCTCCTAGGAGAAGGGAAAGCTGGTTGACATGCTGACACCCTTATAGAAAAGCCCTATGAGGATTGTTTTCTTCCTGTTTTTAAGCCCCTGGGTAGGTGTGTGTGTGTGAGGGTAAGTACTGGCTGGTGCTGAGGTAACTCTGTGTGCTGATCTGCAGAGATAACAGTGACTTGGTGCTGAGCTGGGTTTCCTGGACATCACATGTAATGTTCAATTTCTTTTGTTACAGATGGAAGAGAAACGACGCAAGTACTCGATCAGCAGTGATAACTCAGACACCACTGACAGTAAGACCTTTAATTCAAGGCTTTGAACGAGATTCACCTCCAGCAGGGAAAAGGCTTGAATAATTACTTTGCAAAGAGAGGAGGAAACTGCATTTACTGGGAAGTCTCTGCACGATGAATTGTGTGCGGGGCTGGGTTTGTCAGAGATGCAGCAACAACCTGATATCAATTTAAATGCCTGGCTGTGGCTCCTCTGTACTGATGAGAGTGTCTCCCTTCTGTGAGGAGCCTGGGCAAGGGGGAGCTGCTAATGGCAAATCTGCTAACGAAGCAAATACCCTTTGTAGGCAAGTTGTCCTTTCCTGCTGCAGCCTGCGACTAGTTAGCTCTTGATTGAGTTGTGCTGGGGGAAAGGGAAGTTTTTAGTGGAGTCAGGATAAAACCGGAGCCACCTTGTTCCCTCCTTGCTAGCTGAAGAGTGATGTGGGAAAAGGGATGAGGTTCAAGTCAGCAGAGCTTGCAGGCCCATACTTGCTATTCACCATGTACCTCACTTCATCCTCATTCAGGAAGGCACAGAAGCATGTGCTCAACAATAAACATGTGCTGGATTTTGGCTATAAATAGAGCGCTTCCCTCTCCCACTTCTTCCAGGGTT
Organism: Melopsittacus undulatus; assembly: GCF_012275295.1. Classification (NCBI taxonomy): domain Eukaryota; kingdom Metazoa; phylum Chordata; class Aves; order Psittaciformes; family Psittaculidae; genus Melopsittacus; species Melopsittacus undulatus. The sequence continues at coordinate 14,561,826 of NC_047536.1, forward strand.
TCACCCAGTGCAGACATACCGCAGTGCCTTCGTGTTCAGTACCCTCCAGGCACCAGTCTAATCCCTTGTCTGGGCTCCTGAGTTTCACACTGGTTCCTGTTGGTTTCTTATGAATGTCACAGTAATTTCATCTGGGCCGTGCTGGGAATTTGCTCTCCACACTTTACAGGATCTGGCTGCTGGATACCCGAGAACGAAAGGGACTTTGCTAAAGACACTAAAACTTCTGGGCCTTTTCCTAACAGGATGATGGGGAGATTACAGGGGGTTATGGAAGCGCTGATCTCGCTGGGGTTGGCTGCCGTTCCCACAGCTATAGCCAAAAAACCTGTCAGCCTGAGTGGAGTTCGCACCATTGCTGCCAATGGGAAACTGCTGTTTGGCTGCTGGAGGGGACCCCCATCCTGCTGGAGCCATGGGGAGGGGGCTGGGGGCTGAGCCGTGCCTATGGGAAGTGCTTCAGGCTCTGTCAGCACCGCTGGCTTCTCGTAAAATGAAACATCTCTATCTCAGAGGAGGGTTTGTTTTGGAAGCCATGCTCCCAGCTTCCCGTCTCCTAATCCCCACATGCTCAAAGGCTTACGGAGCCGAGCCGTGCTAGCTGGCTGCTCTGCCTTTCAGGGGTAAGGCATCTTTAATCACAGTATTAAACAACATGGCCTTATCTCTGTTGGGCCTGGATATTCCTGCTGCAGGTGATAGCTAAGCTGTTGACAAATGCTCTCCGGCAGGATAACTGTAAACAAAGTGATGACCTTCCTTTCGATTCCTCTGCCAGGAAAGGATGGCAGTGGCACCTTATCTAAGCCTGTGTAGTTGTAGCACCATGTTGTAGCTAGGGAAGAGGGGGCAAGGTGGAAGTTAGTGCCTCAGTCTCTCAGTAGAAGCTGTGGATCTGGTGCTGCAATGCTCTGAAGAGCTCACTGAGTCCAGTGGCATTTCCCAGTGGCTGCAGCATGGGACTTCACCTGTGGGCTTTCCCTATGGAGTCCTGTTATGTACTGAAATGATTTAAAGAAAGGCATTTGTGTGGAGCCCAGTAATGCTACCTAGCTTGACACTGCAGTCAGAAAACCAGCTGTCCTTTGGGGATGACTGATGCCATCGGATCTGGGCTTCATTTCATGGAGTACAAGACAGCGAGTGCATCAGGCAAAGAGCACAGAGTGAACCAGTGCCTCCTCCCCTGCCAGCAGAAATAGGCACATGAGGTTTATCTGGCCTCATGGGGGACTCAATGGCCTGAGCTGGCAGAGGAAGGGACATTTCCCACCGTAGTGATGCTGCATCAGGGACAGCCCTTGTGGCCTGGGACAGCTCAGCCTCTGGCAGAACTCCTGAAGCCTTTGTGTGCATGGCTCCATCAGGTTTGGCAGTTCCTTACGTGCATGGTGTTGTTTCCTCCTGTTCAGCCATCCAAGGGTAAAATCAGTGTTAAACGGACTTATTGAGAGTTAATTTGCTGCAGCCCCACAAAAACGTGTCTATCTAGTGGAATCTGGAGGGGTCCTGCTCTCTAGAAGATCCAGATGTCCTCATCATTATAAAAAGGTTCCAATAATTAGTTTATTATTACTTATTACAAAATACATATCTTTGAGGTTTTTAGTCATAGTAACACACATGGGTTGGAAACAAAGATTAATAACATCATGGTCCCAGCACATTCCAGGCTTTAGCTGCCCTTGCCTTGTGGAAGGGGGTAGCAGTGGTGATGATGCTGCTCCAGTCAGGATGACGAGAGTCTGTTAATAATGCTCCCAGAGGATAGAAATCCCAAATCCCAAAGCAAATGCTGTCTTCCTGCTGAAAAGTGTAAATTCATTTACTTGATGTGTCCTGTTGCATGGTTCCCACCAGGTGCTGAACTGGCATGGGAATGATCAGTCCTGGCATGGACCCAATTTGGGCAGTGTTTCTGACCATGGGGTCTGAAGTCCTTGGGCAGTTCAGGTCCTTGTCTTTAGGCATCTTTGTTAGAAAACTTATAGTTTTACCTCTTGAATTCCTCATTCCAGCGGATCCCAGGAATGAGCCCTTGCTCATTCCCCCTTAGAAGCCGTTCTTATGTCTTTAGGTTTCTCATTTCTAATGTTTGCATTCCAGAAGCCTCTGTTTCAATCATCTATAGCAGTAGGAAAGTAATGTGAAGTACTTTTGGTGAAGTACCCTGGGATGTGCACACCAATAATGCCATGTCAATGTCTTACTGCCTCTTGGTGTTGACTCAAAGCGTTGGTTGAGGCTGGAGTAGTGGCAGTGGGGCTGGGGACAAAGATGGGGAATAAAATGGATCTGTTTTCCAGGTAACCTCTCTCTGTTGCCTTGTTGCAGGTCACACAACCTCCGCCTCCAGATGCTCCAAGATTCCAAATACCAAATCCCCCTGGTCACGGCAGAAGGAGAAGAAACCCTCTGAGGTACGTGGACTTTTGCCAGAGGAGAGCTTTTCTTTAGGGAAAATCCAGATGTGGTGGCAACTGATATGCCCACAGCTGGCTGCGGGTGGTGGGTACCAGGACAGGATATCCTCCAGGATGCTGGAGCCAGTGGTGCCTTGGCCTTAGCCTTGTGCTTGGCTCTGCTGGGAGGAAGCAGGCAGAGGTACCCTGCAGACATCACTGATGGAGGGTGAGGGGTTCTGGTGCTCACTGCATCCCTGTTGATACAGGTGGGGAGAGGTGGAGTTTGGTAGGATTGGGAGGTCCTGCAGTATCCGGGTAGCTACATGCTGAGGTTCCCTGGTTTGGTGCCTGCCTGGATGCCCTTTCATTGATAGCTCAGGTTATAGCACTGATGCCAGGAAGGGTGGCTCAGTGGCACAGGGCTCCTCCCCGTGAGCCACTGGGAGGTTCAGGGCAGTGAAATGAGACACGACACAGCTGAGTTGCAGATCATGTTGTGTTGGATTCCTCCTGTCATGGGGCTCAAGGGCATTGAGCTGAGGCCATTGGTGCCTGACCTTGCTGCAGGGTTTTCCCTTGCTCCTGACTGGCACAGGGCAGTGCTGCCTGCCCCGGGGCATTGCCCTGGTTGCCCTTTCCAGCTCTGTGTTGCAGGGACTGCGACCAGGTCAGAAGAACTCTGCTTCCCAAGGACCGTGCTGGAAGGGATGATGCTGTGCCCTGTTTTCCCTCGCGTGCCTCGGATACATTTCCACTAGACATGGAAACTATACCAGGCATGAGCTGCTGTTGTAGCAACTGCAGTGTTTAGTGGTGGTCACCTTCCTTTCAAGAGCAGTATGAGCAAAGCCAGAGGGACATTGTTCTTGCATTCCCTTTCCTCTGGACCGGGGTCTGGAGTCAAACAGAGCTATGTTTAGAAGCAGGTGAGGCTGGCATGGCTGATGTCTGCTCACAGGCTGTAAACTCCATCCCAGGCCCCTACGTTACACCTCTCCTGAGGCTGTGGCTAAGCACAGACCTCTCTAACATCCTCCCTTTGCATCATGCTGAGTAGAGATTTTGAGGTTTTCCTGTGGTCACTGCGTGAATCACAGCTGCGCTTGGCTGTTGCCACTCTGACACATTTACATTGGTACATCTAAGGGATTGGCTATGGATAGAGACTTTAAAAGTCTGAGTTGTTTGTGCTTTGGATAAAGAGAGGGGCTGAAAAGCTGTTATTACCAGCGGAGGTAGTTGGAAACACTCCAGAGAACAAAGAACCAGGGTGCAGGTGCCACTGGCTGCTGACAAGGCTGTTGGGATGTTGTGCATTAGGGCTGGTAATGCTGTTTTTTGGTTATAGATGTGTCTCTTGAAATGGGTGAGGGTGTAATCTGTGAGCTGATCCCCCACTGAAAAAGTGAAGCATTTTGGGCATCTCCTCCTGGGACACTGTTATCCCCCTCTGTGAAATAACAGCCCATCCCTGTGCCTGACATGTCCATAAGGGCATCACATTTGACATGGAGGTGTCTTCAGGGGTCCTGCAGAGACGCTCATCAGTAGACCTGGTCACACGTGCAAAGATGTGACTTGTGACACCCACAGTTTACTCGTCTGCTAATGAAGCTACTGGATAGAAGTCCCAAGACTCCCAAGTGAAAACACTTCTGCACTGGAAGGATGTTCAGACCCGGATCCAAGTTTTGCTGCTGTACAACAGCTGGAGTGAAAACTAGATCTCAGTCCTCAGCGCCCGGCAAGACATCAGATGGGGAGCCTGCAGGGGCCAGGCTTATCTCTCTGCTTCATGCTCTGTTATACCCAGAGGATAGTTCTCAGTGAAATGTAGCTCTGGAACAAATAAAGTGAAGCAAAAGCTTAACAGTGCCCAGCTTAGCAACAGTTGGGACAGAAAGTGAACCTCGGTGGCACATCTGAACTGAAACTCCAGGGGAATTTGGGGAGGCCGTGAGTAATTACTCAAGTTGGAGTTGGGCCAGGATGCTCAAGCTGACAAACCATCTTTTACAAGAGCATGGTGGGAACCTGAGCAGATGGGAGCAGCCCAGGTCTCAGCTGGCCTCCCCTTACCCTGCATCTCCCCCTCAACTGCTGGCATCCGGCTTTGCTTGAATTCAGCTCCAGGTGAAACGCAGGGGTCAGGAGAGCATGTCCATGGGGTTGGATATGGGATTGCCACACACAGCAGGTCCAAGACCTGTAGCAACACATGGAGGTCATCCCAGTGAGGGCTGGTTTATGGATTTCCTCTAGGACAGCATCTTCCATGGTTTTCCATGAGTGACCCAGTGTTTCTCGCTGTGAGCATCCAAGTGTGGCATCCACTGTCTGTCGCCTGTGAAACCTGCAGGGTTTGGCCTGTCCCAGGGGATTGCTTGTAGGAGCCCTGAAGCATTTCCGGGACAGAGTGGGATGGGCATTGTGTCCTGCGGGGCAAGTACTGAGAAGCGTAAAGCATAAACCACACCGCTGGCAAACTGCTTCACGTGGAATAGTGAAGTGCCTTTCTCTTTGCTATCTATGCAGGATGGAAGCCACAGGAGGGTAACAGGGAGAGCGTGATGAATGTATTGTCAGATGTTGAACTCCCCTTGGGGCAGTGTGCCCCAGACATTGTGGGCTGGACCAGCCTTTCAAACAGTAACTCAAACTCCAGGTTCCACATGGATTGTAGCTTTATCAAGAGCTGAGCTGCTGTCGAGGCAAGGGGGTTATGGGGATGTCCAGAGGGGTGGTGATGCTGGAGGCCAGCCTGGGGGAGCAGGGGTTTGTGTGCATGGAGAGTTGTCCCTCTCAAAGTCATGGCCCTGTTACTCTGCGAGCTGCAGTCTGCATTCCCCCTGCCAACCCGAGCAGGAGATGAAACAACTCCAGAGCATTAGTGTTCCATAGTTATTAGCCAGGTCAGGGGGTGATGTTTATTATGAAAGACTCTGTGAGAAGGGATTAACTCTACACATTAAAAACCACCCGATACAAGGCATCTGGAAAAACAAGCTTCTTAACATGGAAAAGTACTGAGCTGTTTGTAAACATCCGCCAAGGGGGCCATTGCCAGCGAGGGCGATTATATTTATCTGTGCCTGTCACGGGGCTCTGCCCGGGCTCTTTCCTGATGTGTCCCAGGCACCAGGCCTCTGTCCCGGCTGCCTCCCTTGCAGAGGTGACGCTTGTCCTCTCCTGCCCCAAGCATGGGCAGCAGAGACCTCAGGGCTGAGGGCCAGTGCGATGCCAATGGTGCCCCAGCCATGGGCATGGCTCTGCTGCCCTGCTGGTAGGCAGAGGATGGATGTGGGCAGGTGCCAGCAGCTTCTTGCATCTGCATTGATAGGAGTCTACCAATCTGGTCATTTTAATTAATCCCATTAGAGTTTGTTTGTCTCTGAACCTCGGCTCAATGGAGCATGGTGGTCGGTGCCCATCCCATCAAGGTGCATAGTGAGGAGATGCTGGCTGCACTCCCTGCTCCAGCAGCTGGAGGCAGGAGGATGCTCACTCAGGTCCTCCCTTGTTTTGAATGCTGAATCTGCAGCAGAGAGTAAGATGTGCCTGAAGCATGGATTTCTGCTGCTTTTAGTGGCGCATTAGTGCAGTCCTGCCCCTGGCTATAGGGCTGCTGGGGATGTGAGCGCAAGCCTCACTGGTTAGACTGCCGTCATTGAGCCCTCTCTCCTGTTCCTGACAGGGAACAGTTGTCAGTGTCTAAGGAGAGAATACAGGAACAAGGCCAGTGTGTAGTGATAGCTGCCGGTTCTATCTGCCAGCTCCTGGCCATCAGCAGCCTGGGGACTCCCTCAGATGCTGCCTCTGAATCACTGCCTTAGCTGGGGTGTCAGTCCTGAGCTCCTCAGCTACTTGTGATGCAAACCACTACCCTGCAGTGAGTTGCACTGATAGAATATGTAGTGGGGAGGAAAAGAACCCTGCTTTTTGTGCTAACCACCTGCCTGGCAGCCCTGCAGCCATCCTGTTCCGAGCTGCAGAGCCCTGCATGGTCTCAGCTCTCCTCAGTGTGTGCTGCTCCTCTTGCCGGACATCCTCATCACCCTTCTCCTTCAGTCCAGACCTTCCTGGAAGCGAAGGGGGACCGCAGCTGCAGGCAGGGTTCAAGCTGAATGGGAATCCACAAGATTTATACAATTTACATTATTTTCTGCTTGCCTTGTTTAGATACTGCTTCCGTGTTTTGAAGGATGCCTTTTTATATCTCTTTACAAGGATTTAACCCTTTTAGCAAACATCCTCCCTGTTTTCCTTCTAAAACCTTCTAAAAGCTAACTGTTAGTGCATCAAATCTTGGTTTCCCCCCTGTGATAGGTGTATCATGGCCCAGTGCAATGTGAATTTAGTCTCTGGGCTTTCCATGCTTGACTAAGGGCTTTTATGAGCATGGCCAAGCAAGACTGGACATGCTTTTGCTGGGCTGGATGAGGAGTAAATCTGTCTCTGTTGAAAGATTTGACTGCAGTGGCTTTGTCACTTTTCCCGAGCTGACATGGGAATAGCAGATTAATACCATTGTCTTCTGAATGCTGAGAAGGGCCAGACAAAAATGCTTCTTGTTCCTATTTTAAATTCTGTTGTTCATTGGATCTTTAACATTCAGTATTGTGAGAGGAAACAAGACGAGATGAAGAGATAGCAGGCTAGCTCCCAAATGAGCATGAGAGTAAGTATTTTTTCCCCCACAGGCAGATAGTATCACTGCTTACACGCACAAACCAGGCATTGCTGTGCTTCTGAGCCTTGCTACTGAACATCACTGCTCCTTTCCACTTGGAAAGGGCTGGAAAAATGCGATATAATGGCAGGGAAACAGGGCTGGAGGGGAGCGGGGCTGGCCAGCCAAGGGCTGCACCCGTGGAGGTGCCGGCTCAAGCTGATGCGAAGACAGTTTGTACAACCAAAAACTATTCCCAGGGCTCCCATTGTTCCCGTTGTTTTCTCTTTCTCTGAAAATCCTTGTGACTCATGAGCTACAGCAAACAATTTTATGCTTGAGAGAGTGAAGGGCTAATAGCACTGGCTGGAAACGAGCAGGGAGCCCTGCAGATGAGGCAGGCAGGCTGGTCCTGGGGTGGAAGGAGGAAGGGGATTATGGTTGTGGGGTACACAGGACACAGTTGCCTTGGGAGAAGAGTTCTAAACCAAAGCCTAAGGAAAGCCTGCTCTCTTGGTGTCAGAAAGCATTCCTACATCCTTTCTGTGCTGACCTGCTGCTGCCGGTCTCACTACGGAGAGGTGGTCCGTGTGAGATCCCATATGGCACTGTGGATGTGAGGGCACTGTGTGAGCATCGCAGATGTGTTACAGGGTTATAGGAGGGAATCGATTCAAATTGGGTTATAGGAGGGAATAGATTCAAAATAGAATAGATTCAGATGTGAGGTTTGAGACGCAGGCTGTGGTCAACACCTCTCCTGTTCCTCCTCTTCCTCCTGAGCACATTGTGCTTTCCACCATGCACTTGATTCTGAGCGTTGGGCTTCCTTTCTCTTATGCTTCAAACCAGTGCTTTGCAGTTTGAAGTGCTTTGGAAAGGAATGTTTTATCCTAAAACTGTCAGGGATATGGATGTTACTGCATGTTAAAAGAGCTGCATCCCATGCTGGGAATGGGAGAAGGGTCAGAGCTCATCCTTCCATCCCAAGGGAAAGGTCTAAAAGCCCCAAGGGTGCAGGGGGAAATGAGTAACGCAATTCCTGCCAGCTCAGCAAGCCCTATGTGTGGGGACCTGTCCTGCTGGAGCCCATCTGTGCCTGACTGAGCCTCCTGCTGCCTTCAGAGCTGGTTTTCACCCAGGCTGGTTTGCAGACCTCAGAGCACCCATGCTGGGTGCTGCCGAGGTCGTGACGCCTCACCGGGTGTGCTCATCCATGTGGATCCTGCCTGGCGGTCCCTGGGCTGGCTGCTGCTTCCAAAGCTAATTAAAACCAGTGCTAGCTGAGTGTTTCTTCTCATTTCGAGTTAAAGCCCAAACCAGATAGGGCTCTTTGGCTCCAGCCCAGGAGCTGGTTTCGTATGAGTGGAAAGTCTTTGCTGCAGGATCTGAATGTGGTGTTTTCAGGTTGGTGTTTGGAGTTAAGGGAGTAGTTGGCAGGCTCAGACCGATGGTGCAGCCGCTTGGAAAGCTGAGATCTTGACAGAGCGCATCAAGTGAGAGCTGAATGGTGGTGAGATTGACGGGCCACTCTGTTAGAAGGGATTGTGAGTGAGTCAGAGCACCTGGAAATCAAGATGAGGATTGCACAGAAAGGTGGTGAAGTACAGACAGGGGCTGGTCAGCTGTGGAGGGCACAGAGGAGGTGGAGAAGGAATGCTGCTACAAAGTGTTTTAGTCTGGGACTCTTCAGGGAGGGAAGGGAGTGCAGTTTGTGATGCCGTGTGGCATTCCTATTGCCCTTCCCTTCATAGTGAGGCACTGTGTGCCATGGCGTCTCCTTCCAGGGGTAGGTGTTTCTCTCAGAGGTTGTCCAGGCGTTGGACAAATTAATGTTGGTCCATGAAGAGCTCATGGAGGTGCCTTGCAGCCATTTTGGGATGCAGGGAATGGCTGTGTCTGATGGGTGAAGCAGTAGACTGGAGCTAAACAAGGGGCATGTGGCTCAGGCAGGAGCTGAATCCAGCCCCTGCTTTGCAGGTATTTGTCATAACCACAGGACCATCCTTCCCACACCAAGCTGGATCCAAGTAAGGCATTAGGATGTGAAGATTGGAAGATGTGTAATATTTAATTAGCTTGGGGGGATTTTTTTATTTTGAGATAAAATTAAAGCAGCTTTTGCTTCGCAACAGAAAATTACAGAAGTAACAGAAAATACTGATGTATCCTTGTGGAATGTGATGGTTTTGGTGTCCCAGTGACTTTTGACATTCCTGGAACTCTAGGACCAGCTGTCCTGGGAAGCAGTCACTCCACCACTGCAAGCTGGTGGGATGAAAGGAGGGGGAGGTAGAGATCTGTAATACAAGCTTGCCTGGCTGGTGAGATGTGAATACCAAGGCCTGACGGCTCACAGACCTTAGAAATGAAGCCTGCCCAGAGCAGCTGGATCTGCAGGACCAGGCTGTGGTGGTGGTTGGACAGGAGAGATGTGCTCGGGTCTGTGCTGTCCAGTAGTTCTTTGGTCTCAGAGCAGTACAAAGGCATATCTTAGGCTATTGCAATTGCACTTCTTTTTCCCCATCTCTAAAGCTGATGCTAGCAAAGGGCGAGGTTGGCCCCTGGGCGCTGGTGTGATGCATCTCTGAGCATCACTGAATCCTGCCTGCGGTTCCCGAGCAAGCAGAGGTAATAAAGGGAACGTCTCAGTTCAGCCTTCACTGTTGCCACGGATCGATAGGCAATAAACCAGATCCACTGCCGGCCTGGAAGGGGAGGCCGGAGCCTGGCCAGGGCTGGGGGGGAGGAAGCGGGGCAGCCGAGACAATTTGTCAGCTCCTGCAGCCGGGGAGAAACAGTAAACACTCTATTGAGGGAAAATTGCTTGTTTTCTGGTACCAAACTTCCTCTTCACCGCCAGGTCCTCGGTTCATCAGTGCCCAATTTATCCTTTATTTGCTTTTCATAAATAATTCAGAGGAGTTTGAGTAGAATAATTGAGTCTTTTCCCAACCCTAATCCCAGACAATTCAAAACAAAAAGACATTTAGATTACAATTTGAGCGTATTAGCTGTTGGGAGATTTCCAGACAACTGATCTGCTTTCCTTTACAATTTCTGTGCCGTTTCGCTCGTTTCTAAAGTGTTCTGCTTTGATAGTTAATAATTTGAGCATTTCCAGCCCTTCATGAAAAGACAGAGGCGTCACTGTGATAAAGCACGGCCGCGCGCGCTGCCTTTGGATGGGCAAGCTTATCTGTTTTCCAAGGAGGAACTAAATAAATGAAGTTGTGAGATTGCAAATCCAGCCCTCGATGTGGCTTATCGTCTGCAGGGAAAGAGATACAATCGTGCTGATTTGGCTTAAAATTAAGACTAAGCTTCTGCACCGATGCAGGCTGAAAAGCCAGAAGGGATGAGTTTGGGGAAGACTTAATGCAGGAAAACATGAGCCTGGGATCTGCTCCATGCAGGGGGGAGAAATTAGACCTCGGGCTGATCTCTGTGCTGTGCTTTCCAGTGCAGAGGCTATGAGGTACGTTTGGCAGTTTGCTGGAGGGTTTTGCATCTGCTGAGGGTGTTGCAGAGCATTGGTGAGGCTGGTCCTGTTGGTTCAAAGTGGTGGTGAGTGGTGTGGGATGCATGGCCAGCTCACCTGCCTGTGGGATGCTCCAGGGTGCTGGACGGCCAAAGCCATGACCCCAGCTAACAGCTGAGAGCACTAAGGAGGTTACCTAAATAATAGCTATAAGCAGGGTAAAATGTGTTTAGTTTCTGACATGAAGATCTGGTTTATTTCCTACCTGTGGGCAGCAGCCCAAGGGGGGGAACAGGCTCCCCAGCAGCCCTACCAGCTCCTCCTTAGGCTGGTTGCATGATGCAGTTCATGCTCCTCCGTGATGCTCTTCATCAGTAGGAGGAAGGTGATGGCCTCGTGTTACAGCAAAGTGATGGGGCTCATCACCTCTCAAGCTCTTGCCTGGTGCTGACTTTGCAAAAGAAAGTGAGGATCCTTGTTTGGGGTAAGGCTCTGCAGTGGGTACCAGCATCCGAGGGAGAGAGGATGCCAGGGGTATTTATGACATGGCTGGACCCTTGGGAGGGCTGGAAAGGGCAGTCCTATGTCCCCATCACTGCTCCTGTGCTGGCTGCCAGGTCGTGTGCCTGCAGCAGCAGCATGAACATGCCTGTTGCCTGCCCTGCGCTGCCTGTGGGGCCCTGGAGGAGCTGTGTGTTTGTGTGCCATGAAGGAGTGATGCAATGCTCCTGTACCCCACAGCATCAAAGCGGGTATCCTCAGGAGGTGATGGAGTTGGCAGTAAAGGAGGTGGAGGGCACTTGGATGTCAGCAGGGTCCAGTCCAGGGAGGTTTGAAACATACTGGGTGCCCAGCACATTTGGAAGCCATTCCTACCTGGCTTTGCCCACAGATCCCAAGGGTGAATGTCTCCAAAGCAGTGTTTGCTATAGCAGTTTGGCAAATGGAGCAGTATGGAAGTGGTGCATCCCTCCTGACAAGGGGCTGGTGGCTGGAGCAGGGAGGTGGCACCATCCTTTAAACCGCCCTCGGCCACTTGTGATCCAGGCACAGAGGAGCATCTCATCCATCAAAGCAGAGCAGTCAGATGTGAGAAGATTCACTTGGGTTTGTGTTGTCCTCATTGGAGATGAGCACCAAACCTCAGTACTGGAGATGCTGTTTGCCCGAGTTGTGACCCTGGCAGTGCAGGGGTGCCAAGAGCAGGGGGTATTTCTACACTGTATTTTAAGGACCAAGCCACAGTGGGGTTACTTTGCTTGTGTTGCTCTGCAGCCCCGGAAGGGCTGTGATATTTCACATATCCCTTCTCATGTTTAATTAACGTCTGGCTTCATATTTTATCATTCTGTTAAAGTTCTCACACTGGCAGTGTATTAAAAGGTTACTGTGGCGTCTGCATCCGTGCGTTTGTAGCACAGAGACTTAAAGGACCCTGATCTTTCTCAAGCTGAACCTAATTCTGACTGTAATATGTAGGCTGTTAATTATGTTTGTTGAAGGATGCGCTGAGGCTGTGTCTGGCCAAGTCACATCAGGTTTATATAGGCATAGGCAAAAATATCTCAAAGCAGATGCATCAAGAGGTAGTAGTAAGATTCAAAGCGGACCCAAGATGGAAAAGGTTGTTTATGTATTATATTTAACTCTAATTGGGTTAGCAGCTGAGACTCTGAGGATTAAATAAACTGACCTAAATACTGGTCTCAGTGGTCTTAGTTAAAGTCTGGTTTCCTGTATCTCAGCCGATTTGGTTTCCCAAGTTCTCTCCAAAGGCAGTTATCTTTGTATGAAAGGTGTCAAGCCATATTTTATCATTTATTGTGGCTCTGACAGAGCAATACTCATTTGGGGAATAGACCCTGAGAATTGAACAGTGTCTGAAGAAAACACCTGATCCATCCCAGCCCCACAGAAGGTTAATGCAGAAGAAGCAGGGATGGGGTAGATAGAGCGAGCTGGTGTCCAGGCATGATTGCTGGCACTGTTAGTTATTATCTCAGCTAATAGCAGATGGTAGAGAGGAAGAAATCATCCATTTTCATTTACAATTTATTTTTGTGCTGCAAGAGGCAGGATTGCTCGAGTCATTGCTGTCAGGCAATCCTCTGGAAGGAAAATCTTATTTACTGTGAGGGGTATTTTTGGAATGAGTTTTTTATTGGAGTATATTGGGAGAAGACTGTGCAGGACCAGAATGGAGATGGAGAGCAAGCCCATTCTCTGAGGGGCTCAGAGGGTTTTCATAGAGGAGGGGGCCAGTGTTGGTTATCACAGGAGGTTTCTTGGGGCAGGAGAAATCTGTGTGTTTGGCTGTGGATGTGTAAGTAGGAACCTGGATCACCTTTTAGTGGATGTTTTCCAGCTGTAGCATAACCCCTCATGGCTATATTTTGCCTTGTGATCCTTGGTGACCACTGGAGCAATTGAGCCCTAACGGGGTACCTTCAGCTTTTGGGTGTCCCTGCTTGAGGTGATGTGATGGGGACATGAAGGTGTTGAGGGCAGTGAGGTGACATGATGGTGGTCAGGGCTGTGTGTTCCCCACAGCTTCATTCACACAAGAGCATCGTTTACCCCAGTAAGGCTGATGTGGAGAAGCCCAGTTGCTGTGCATCCCTTGGCATTTGGAGTAGGTACTCTTGTGCCTATGTTGAAAACATTCATCCCCTAAGAGGAAGCAGCCTCTTGTTTCTTCAGTTCAGTAGTGATGTTCCATCTGTGTCTGAGCTGAGCTTGCACCCTCTGCCAGACCCCTTCACTTTGCCTGTTGGACCTTTTCTTTATTCCGGTGCAGGTTTTCCGTACGGATCTGATAACAGCCATGAAGATCCCTGACTCCTTCCAGCTGAGCCCCGATGAGTACTACGTCCTGGCCGATCCCTGGAGGCAGGAGTGGGAGAAGGGTGTCCAGGTGCCAGCAAGTGCTGAGGCCATTCCTGAGCCTGTGGTCAGGTAAGTGATTGGGGTTCCATGTGCCTGGTCCTCTCTGCCAGGTGGGATGGACACCATCTTGGAGTGCCTATAATGGGGATGCGCGGGATCCTGGGCTTGCACAGAGATGCAGGGGACCTCCTGCTGCATCTTGTCTTAGGCATTTGCTTACTGAAAGTCCCTCTTGCGTGCACAGCAGGTTGCTGTGCCGAGTGACCAGCTCCTTGTTTGCTCTTCACTGGGGAAGTTTTAGAAAGACCTGATAAAATCAAAGGGAGGATAAAAACCTGCCAGGGGAAAACCACCCAGAACCACCTCTGCTTGGCTGCTTGATGCATCTCGGTCTAGAAACCCATGGCTCTGCTGCTGTTTCATGGCAGGGGTGCAGGAGCTGGCCCTTGAATTGAAACCTTCCCTCTTTACCATGGAAGCTGCTTGTGGAAGTGTGATGGGCATGCGAGGTTCGTGACTTGGAAAAGCAACCCAGGAAATAGAGAAGCATCTCCCAGACCTCGGTAGCAACGACGTCTATCGGCCTAGCTCGGTGTCTCATTAGCTATTTTAAAATAGGGAACTCGGGTTTAAAATAGACACTCAAACAGCTGCTCGGGCTAAAAAAGAAGAGGCGTGGGGGAGCTGCTACCCATTCGCTCTGTGTGTGGGAATATCCCAGGGTGATGGGTGAAGCGCGGGGGAAAGGCTGGTGCTGCTGGTGGAGGAGGGAAGCAGGCAGGTTGGGAAGGGACCCCAGAACTGGCAGGATCAGACCCTAAACCTCACAGGTTCAGATCCCCAGCTCGCAGGGTTCGCGGGAGCTTTGCAGCTCCCCTATTCCCCCCGTGGTGCGTGACCCCGGGTGCGCATCGTGTAGAAACACCGCTGACAGCATCGTGATGCTGCCCAGGGCACGGGCTTTGCCGAGGGGCTTGGGTAAAGCTGGTGGAGGCTCTGCTTGTCCCACAGCAACAGCAGCTGCTCCTGCAGCTGCCGCCCCTGCTGCTGAAGTAAACTTTTGTGTACGTTCCCCTTCCTCCCCCCGGGGAAAACAGAGAGAGAAATGAAACTTTAATGAGGCTGAACACATCAAAAGGGAAGTTGTAAAGGGGCTGTTGAGTTGATTTAATCCTTGGGAAGGGAAAAAAAAAATCCCAACCAAAAACCCAGACAAAAAAAAAAAAACAGCAAAAAAATAAGGGGAAAAAATCCTCCTGTGTGTGGAATATCTTTTTTTAGTTGTCTTTGATAGCTAACCACAGTCTGGGCTCCTCAGTGCTCTGCTCCCCAGCTGAGGCCTTGTGCCGGTGCTATTTCCAGCTGAAAAGTGATAGTTTGGCTCTGCTGGGGCTGGTGGTGCCCATGGGAAGGCAGCCTGACCTGCGGCTGCTGCGGGCACTGCTTCCTGGTGCTCCATCGGGTGCCTTCTTCATCTCAGACCTCGGAGCCTGGGTTCAGGGCAGGCTGTGGATGTGCTCCTCTGCTTTTCCCCAAGCCCTTGGTTTTGGAGATCCTGGGGAAGCTTTCCCACTGCTGCACATTCCCACACAGGGGTGCTCCTAAAGCGATGCTGGTGCAGGTCATCCCTCCTGCATCCCCATCCTGCTGTCCTGTTCTAGCACCAGCCCTTTCCCAGTATCTTTCACATGTTTTTGGGCTGCTGTCATGTCTCCTCTCTGTCCTCTCTAAACTAAGCAGATCCATTTATTTTAAGCTTCCATCTAAGGCTGTTTTTTCCAGAGTTGTGTCATCATCTTCCAGGCTTCCCCTGGTCTCACTCACGTCACCACAAGGACGTGCCCACAGGCTTCAGAGGGGACATCAGACACCCCAACCCCGCCTGGTGCTGCACACTCACGTTGAGCTTGGGTTTCACTTCCACCACCAGGTCATGCTCTGAAGGATTCCCTAGTACTTTGGGTTATTTTGCTCATTGGATTGTTCTCAGGCTCAGCACTGTGCCATAATCCTTGATGAATTGCCTCTTGTGATGCTTCCAGCTCTTGCTCAACGCCTGTTTGAGTTCAAGCCTTGCTCTCCAAAGAGTTTGTGACTTCCCTTGAAGTCATACTCAGCAGACTGAGCAAGAGCACCCATGTCTGTGTGAGGAAGCCTGGCCCTGCAAGAGGTGTCAGCACAGCCCACGGCCACCGGGAGCAGCTCCTGATAGGTAGTGTTGAAGCCTTGCTAAGTGAAGATGGATCCCATCTGCTCCTCTCTTAACCACCCACCGCAGAGGTCCTGTCCCATGTCAGATGGTTCTTATCCCGTTACTTTCTGTGTGCATTCGTATAGGTTGAGTGTTTCAGTGGTTTTCCCTGAGTTTTATTCGGGTAGGCAGGTATTGAGTATCATCTTCTGCTCTTCTGAATTGTGACGTCCAGAGATCCTCCATCACTCAGGTGGATTTCTGCAGCCCCTCTGGGTTGTGATGTTCCTCAGTCATCCC
Source organism: Melopsittacus undulatus (assembly GCF_012275295.1). Taxonomy (NCBI): domain Eukaryota; kingdom Metazoa; phylum Chordata; class Aves; order Psittaciformes; family Psittaculidae; genus Melopsittacus; species Melopsittacus undulatus. Next base: position 14,577,758 of record NC_047536.1, read on the forward strand.
AGGCTGCTCATCCCAGGCTGCTGTGGGATAATGCTGCTTAACCCACAGCCTTCACTTCCTTGGAAGTCTTTCCTCACTTGATGCTCCATATGCCTGTCCTGCACCATGTCCCATATGCCTGAACCGTCTCTTGGCTGGCAAAACAGGGAGCATGGCCTGACGGGCTTTGTCCTTAGTCCGAAGCCTGCTTGGGATATTCCACCTTCACTAGTGTAATGTGAGTGGAATGAAGATCTCATTTTGCAGCAGTGTTAATGGTTCCACCTGCTTTGTGCCATGATGCACATCCCAGGGGGATAAGCAGTGCCAGATTTGTTTCAAGCAGGACAGCATCTCTCCACATGCACATCAGAAGAGATGCGTGAGCAGTTCTCTCTCCCATAGTATTCCTGCCCTCGGTGTTCTTCCACTTGGGTGGCCCATGTGAGTTGGGGATGGAGAGAGCAGCATTTGGACTGCCAAGGACAGATGAAGACTGCAATCTCTTTTGTATCTATCTCCAGTGTTAGACAGCTCTCTCTTGCAGCTTGCCCTCCTTTGGAGAAATGTCAAGTGTTCTTTCACAGGAGATGACTATATTTCATCTGCCTGAAGAGAGCAGCCTGAAAAGACCTTACAGCTCCATTTACCTCCCTGGTTTAATTGCTTTCATTTGCCCCTGTCTCCATCCCAGCAGCAGTGAGCAGGTACCTCACTGGTCCCACCTGAGCTGCTGCTTTCACTGCCCCACGCTTCTGCACCCGTTTCCCCACTTTGCTTCCAAACTTTCCTTTTTCCCTGCTCAAAATATGTCACATAAACCCAATGGATCCTCCCTGTGTTGGATGTGGGCAATCCTAATTCCTTTCTTGGCTGAAAAACATCGCACACTGGGAAATGTGGAGCCCCTTCCTTGCTGTCAGGGCAGCATTATGCTTCTCCCCATCCCAAAGGTGTAACACAAGGATGTGACCCTTTGTGGGAAGAGGGAATGGATCCCCCTGGCGATCCACTCCTCATGTTGTCACTCCTGACAGCCATTTCCATGTTAAATTCCTAGAGGGAAGCAGGCAGGGAGAAGCCACAAGAGCCTCTGGGAGCTGGAGAGCCAGCAAGCACTGCCTGCAGCATCACACTGAGCCCATCATCCTGACCCCAGGGGACTGGCTCCTGGGCTGGGTGATTGGCAGCGAGCAGCTTTTGCCATGGAGGATGTGAGAGTCTTTTCCCACTCCAGAGATGGATCTCACCCTCCTAAAGGTGCCTCGTAAGCAGCTGCTGCTGCTGCTCTTCCCATCTCCCACCTGAGCGCTTGGTACCCGCACCCTGCCTCTGGGTTTTGTGCCTCCAAAGCTGAAAATGAGATTTTTCTGAAGCATTTTCTTTTGCTGGAGCTCTAAAATGTCACGAGCTGGGGGTGAGGCAGGAGGGAAGAGCTGCAGTTTAAGGAATGCTTTCCCCAGAAAACATCATCTCCAAATGCCTCCACCAAGAGCCACCTTAAACCCGAGGGTCCTTTCTAGGTTAGCACAAATCGCAGTGCAGTTGTGAGGAAGGCAGTGGGGGAAGAGGTGCAGCATCTCTTGGCTCCGTGTCCCGGGAGGCACGGATGCTGCGGATGGCCATGGTTGATCAGGCAGCGCAGGAGATCAGCTGCTTCCTCTCCACAATTGTTTCTGGCTCATCGCTGCTGAAAAGGGTTTTATTTTGTGTAGTAACAGGTCTGAGAATTGCCCAGAGCTTGCAAGGCTCCAGTGTAGTGAAAAAAACCTTTTGCAGTCAGATGAGAGCAGGGGAATGAGGAGTTGAGGCGAGTTTCTCTCTGTGTAGAGGCAGGGAGCAGCAGGATGGCATCCTCTGCCTGTGCATCTCCTGTACATCACCCTCCCTGGGATGCAGGTGATGATGATGATGCTACATCCCAGTGATGATGCTGCATCTCAGTGAGGATTCTACATCCCAGTGATGACACGACATCCCACCTCTGCTAGAGCCCATACCAATGGTTTTCCAGAACCAGAGACGAGCCTTACAAGCCTCATGTGAATTGTTTCACGATTGGGTAAACTGAGGCATGGAGGTTTCCACCATGGGTCAATGGTAGAGCCAGGTTTGAGGTCCCAGCCTGGTGCAGGGCACAGCTGGGTGCTGGATGTGTTGTTGCACCATCTCAGCACAACTAGAGTGTAAAGATTAAGCGTGGCAAGGTAATGGGAACAGTTGTGACAACAGTTTGGGAGCATCAGGGCTGTGGGTACCACTCCTGTTATAAAAGGGAAAAAGAAGCTTTAGATGAGCTTTGTCTTCCCTGAGCCACACCGTGATACACTCAAGAGGAAAGTGAACCTTGCTGGTTCGCCATGGGTGCTTATAGGAAGCTGTGAAGCCTTCTTTGCAGAGTGGGTGTGCAGGGACCTGACCTGGGCGCATCCATACCTACAGGTACCAATACCTGCACCATGCATAATGCTGCATTCAACTTGCACAGCAGAGCATTACTCCATAAAGCAGTGGTACCTGTGGTGGATTTTATGCACCTGTACAGGCTTTAATTCCTCCTTTATTTAATGATTTAACGTTTTTGGCACGTGGCTCCTTCCTCAGGCTGGTGGGGCTGCAGGCAGGATCTAGAGGTGGCTCTTGGATCTCACATTAAGCCACATTAGTATGTGCTGTAGATTCTGTTTCCTGTGAATTTGCACACAGCGGGAGGACGAGCAGGAAGGCTGCTTCTTGCTGGCAGGCTTCCCAGATATTCTTGGCGTTGCAGATCTATACTTGCATCGTCGCTGTGGCCCTGTTTTAACAGAAAACAGAAAGTGCTGTGGCAACAGGAAGGCACAACCTCTGCGAGTACCAGCTCGGCGATGGCGGTGGCACCAGCGCAAACGCCGTCTGCCACGTCGGCACGGTGTTTGTGTCACTGCCCTGGCCTGGTACCCTCTGGTCCTCCTCCTTCAATGACCACACACACAGGTAAAGCAGCTCCTTGCTGCCCTGTGTGTGAAGCTGGTGTGGTGGTGGTGAGGCTGGGTTGCAATGTGGACCTGCCCAGTGTTCATCTTAGGCTGTGTTCTGGAGTGGACTCCAGAGTGGCCCCAACATCTCCAAGAGGTCCAGCAGCTCTTTGGGAGGGTGCAGAGTTGTTGGCAGGGATGTTTGTGTCGTGGTTGTGCAATACCAGTATCACTTGAAAGGGAGCAAGAGGAGTGGGTCCACTTGTGGGGTGCAGTGCTGGAGATCAGTGTACTGGGGTGGGGAGAAGTAACTGGTGCACCAGTAGCATGTGTAGGGCTGGGCACATCCCTGCCCTTCTTCCCTTCTGCCCCTGGTGAGTGAACACTGTGGCTCATCCCATTGAGGGTGGATGCTGCATCCAGAACAGGGAGGGAATGATGCCATCAAAGGGAGAAAATAAAGCTGAGAGCAGAATGTGTTGCAGTGGGGAGCTTGGTAGCACCGAGGAGCTGTGGCCAGGCTGGACAGCAGCGGGGTGGCACGATGCGAATGTCCCAGCCATGCCTGGCCTTCACCTCTCCCTCTTCCCTGGTGTGCAGCGGGAGCCCTGGATGATGTCCAGGCTGTATCCCTGCGGCAGCGCGGCTTCCAGCCCAGGGAGGGCTTCCCGAGGCTGCGTTCTCAGCATGTACTCTATGAACCAGCACACTTTGTTCTCGAGTGTTGGGATTGGACTTCCTCTGCTCGGTCGGTGATGCAGGCTGGCTGTTGACTCATCAGCAGCTTCCCTTGGGCTTCGCTGCAGAAGGGGCAGGCAGGATTCTGCTGCAGTTTGTGGATCTTTTGGAACAGAGCTGCTGGGTTTTTTTTAACATGATCTTTTTTTTTTAACCTTTTTTTTTTTCCTTCAGCTCATCATGAAAAATGTGTGAGTTTGGAGCTTGCAGATGGCACGCTGGTGCTTATACAAAGGGCTATATCTTGGGTCAGTTATCCCCATTCCGCCCTTAAATATGCCTGGGTTCGGGTATGCTTCCGAAATCCACGTACGCTTCCCTTTCTTCCCTTTCAAGATGTGAGGCTCTGCTCAGACCAAAAGAAGTAACAATCCCAACTGCTCTATAGGTAAATGTGTAGATCGCAAGCCCTGGGACATGGAAGCATGGAGGGAGGAAGGCTTGCTGCTGGCACACTCCCTGTGCTCCTGGGTACCCCCATGGTGATGCTCGGCCATGGTGAGAACAGGATGTCCAGTGGCACTGATCCAGGACAGCAAAAAAACCCCATTGATGTGACATCAGTGAGTTCCCTCTGCAGCTGTGCTGCTGGGAATGGGAGGTTTTCACTCGGATCTGCTGAGGCAGCCCTTGTCCCTGCGAGCAGCAGGGAGGGATAGGCTGTTGGCAGGGTGAATTGTCATAGAATCAGAATGGTTTGTGTTGAAGGGACCTTAAAGCCCATCCAGCTCCAACCACTGCCACAGGCAGGGACCCCTTCCACTGGAGCAGCTTGCTCCAAGCCCCTGTGTCCAACCTGGCCTTGAACACTTCCAGGGATGGGGCAGCCACAGCTTCTCTGGGCACCCTGTGCCAGCGCCTCAGCACCCTCACAGGGAAGAGCTTCTGCCTAAGAGCTCATTTCAGTCTCCCCATTTTCAGTTTAAAGCCTTTCCCCTTTGTCCTGTCATTACCTGGCATTCTAAAATGTCCCTCTCCAGATTTCCCTTTAGGTGCTGAAAGGCTGGTCTTTTAGATAACTGATTGAGGATGGGATGAATCACCTCTGTGTCAGCAGCAGTTCAGTGGCTCAGAGGGTCTGGGCAGTACAAAAGGTGGTATTGGTGCTGTAAAGGGCTGTTAGTCTGTGCCTGGTGCCTGGATGTACTTTGCAAAGGAGTGTGATTTACTCTGTTACTCGTAATCATTTCTGGTTTACAATCTGCTTGACAAGTTCTGGTGTGGGCTTTCAGCGGGTCCTCACCTTTATTTGCTGCAGGAAACGTGTTAATCCAGCCTGGTCTTACCTAGTGCTGAGCCACTTGGACTTTTAGTTTGAATGTTTGCTAATCCTCCCAGTGGATGCCTGTGGTTTATACTGGATCAAGCACACAGAAAGTCAAGTGTATTTCAGCAGTAAATGTATAGAATGGGCAGGTTTGATTTCTCACTGCTCTGTAATGAGGTTTACAGCTCTTAGAAGGAGCTCTGGTTTGGTACAGCCTTGGGAGCCTCCGTATCTCGCTCCATCACCTCCGCTCTCCATCCACAACCATGGATTTAGTGTTTAGCTGGGCAAACCCTGGCAGATTTGATCACTACTGCTTGCAACAGCAGCAGTAATTAAATCACCTGCTAGTGATTTAGCGTACCTTGTGTCCCCATTGAACAATACAAGAAGCTATTACTTTTAAGTGCTCTTCAGAGTGATGGGAGGAGCAGGACAGCCGGGCAGCAGGAATAGCTGCTCCCTTCTTGGTGCTGTGGATAATCCTGTTGGATTTAGGTGAAGCATTGCTGGAGATGTCCCACGCCCTTGGTGAGGTGGAGAAGGTTTTGTTCTCAGTGCTCTCGAGGATGTGTAAAGCGCCCCAAAACAAGCGTAGCTGCAGAGCAGTGCGTGGATAGTGCAAGAGGCAGACGGGTCCCTCCTGGTGTGGGATGGGCTGTGTGCTGTTCCCAGTGACTCAGCGTCGGAGCTGTTCTCGTGTGTCTCAGGGTTCAGCCTTAGTGCAGTGATTCAGAACGCCTTAAAGAAATGGCTGGATGCTGCCTTTCCAAATTCCTCAAAGCTTTGCTTTCCTTGGGCTGGATTGCTGTAAGGAGACATGTGCGGTGGTCACAGCAGCAGTCATCCTGCTGCCCTGCTCTGGATCTTGAGCTTTCCCATGCTCAACTCCATTAGCAGCAGAGTCGGGGGGTGGGGGGATTTGGCTGGCTCCTGATGTGCTGTGGCTCATGGCCACAGCCCCTGCTCGGCCCATGGCAGGTGCTGCCATCACCCGCAGCCTCTGTCTCTGGTCCCCGGAGTGGGATGCAAACACAAGCAGAGCTGTTTGTGTTACTGGAATAATTGTGGAAACATTATCTGGCTGAGATAATTAATTCCAGATGCTTTAACGTTAGTAGCTTGGCTTAGGTTACATAAAGAAGCAACGTTTTTTGTCTTTTTATATCCAGAAAACATATACTCAAGTGTCCCTGGCTTCCCTAGCAGCCATTCCAAGATACATATTGTTTAAATGGAAATGAGTAGAATGCTAGCAGCCGGCTGGCTGGGATTGGAGAAGGTTGGAGGGTGACATGGGTGCCTGAGGGGTCACTGCGTAGTGGTGCTATGGGAGAAGGAGGAGAGCAGCACCCATGGGTGCCGGCGCTGGCTCTGTCCTGTTTGCCCATGGGGAGCAGATGTTGCCTGAGCATCCTCTGGGGTCAGTGGCCGTGTGTTTTGCTGGGCTTTGGAGCCAGGACAGCAGCACAATGCTGTGCCTCCTTCCAGCAGTGGGTCAGAGTCCACTCCTGCTGCTTTTGATCATAGAATCCTAGAATGATTTAAGTTGGAAAGGACCTTAAAGATCATCCGGTTCCAGCCCCTTAACACCAGCAGGGACAATGCCACTGTTAGAGCACAGGGAGAAAAGGGGTAAAGGAATAGGGAGAAGATCCTTGCACCACATCAGGATTTGTGTGTATTTTGCTCTCAGCCCAGATGCTGCTTCCTTCTATCAACCAGAAGCACATCTGTGTTCTGTTGTTCCAAGCAGCCCACCAGCAAACCACTGCCTGCCCATTGCTGCCTGCCCATGCAGCCGTGGTTTGCTGCTGCCCAGCAGCTGTACACATGAAGCCTGCTATGAAACAGTGCCCGTCCTCTCCTCTACCTTGGGAAGGTGGATGCTGCTCTGCAGCTTCCCAGCTGCACCTGGATGCTTCCTTGCCAAGTCCCTTCTCTGGTCTGCATCACAGTGGTTTTCTGGGCACTGAATCAGAGCTGAGATTTAAATTGTTGAGCTAAATCTCAGTGAGATTTGGGCTGGAATGTAAACATGAGAAAGACAGGGACATCAACACTCTGGTCTTGGTCTAGTTTGCCCAGAATCAGGCTTTTTATGTGGTGATAAACAGCTCAGAAGGAAAATTGGACAAGCTGGATTTCACAAGATGGCTGTTTAGTGCCTCCTGTTCACTTGTTTTCCTCTTTTTTATCACATCAAAGGAGAGTGAATCACTTTCTCCTTAGAGGATTACATTATTCCAGAGGCCTGGAAGGACCCACTCTGGTTACAGGCTGTTACTGGAGGAGGTTTTAGATGGAGAGGAGAAAACAGCATTTCTCTTATTGCACCTGTTAATTGCAATTTGGAGCTTGAGCTTCATTCCAGTAAAACTTCCAGAACCTGCCTGTATACATCTTAAGCTGCACATCAGGGGCCACCCACCCCCAGCCTGACCATCCTGCCCAGGAATGGGGTTGTCACAGGGAGATTTCCCATCCCAAACAGTGAGATCCTGAACCCTGATCCCGGAGCCAGAAGGAGTTTCCCAGCCAAGAAGCAGGCACAGTGCTGGCAACTGCAGGATGTGCCCTGTGGAGCTGCGCATCCTGATCATTTGGGAGCGGTTTAAAAGCTGGTAATGATCATTTCTGATGTTCACTGGAGAGTGCTGAGTGTCCAGTGTTTAGCTGGGAAAATCAACAGCTAAAGGGATGGTTGGTGTTGAGATGTGCTGTCCTGTGCTGATCCCTGCCTGGCAGAGAACACTGGGATCCCTGATGCATCCCAGGGTCCTCCGCGTATCCCGAGGTCCCTGATGTATCCCGGGGTCCCTGACACATCTCCAGTGCAGGAGGGATGGGGTGTGCAGCGTGCAAGCAGCCACCCAGGCATTACGTCACCCCGAGCCACACTCACTGGCTGCTGGTACCCAGAGGGCAGGACACTGCTGCAAACAGTGTTAACCCCTTCCTGAGCATCCCCAGTGCCACTTGGGTAACACAAAGGGACCTTTGCGGGGCTGAGCATTGGCCAATGATGTCTGCGCAGTCAGGGGATGCTTTTTGGGCATGGATGCTCCTGTTACAGAGCTTGGTGGATCCTTCCAGGGCCAAATGCAGCTGCTTTGTTCTCCCAAAACAGCAGCAAGAAGCCAAATGAGAGCTTCAGAGCTGAACCAAGTGTTTATCACCTCTGTGTGTGTGTGGGACAAGCAGTTTACTGAAGGTTTAGGGCATATTAGAGGGTAGTGCCAGCCCAGTCATCCATCACACCCATCAGCAGTGGTGGTGATGAACGGCGTGGTTACCCTGGGCTGCTTGCTCGAGCATGGATGTGCACAGGAAGGATCAATGATATGTTACCGCCATCAGCTTCTTTTGCTAGAAATGTGCTTTTTACAGCCCCTTTCACAAGGATAGCCCATGCATGGCACAGAGTGGGGTGGCAGACTGGGCCACCAGGCCAGACAGCCGCTGCAGGTTCCTCTTCCCACCTTTGACTCCTGGGCTGAGCCCTGTGCCCGCTCTGTTATGTATGTATGCATGTTTGTGGGTTTGCAGAGGCTGTTGCCAAATCTTGAGGGGTTTTGGCTCCAGCAGCTAGTGAGGAAATACTGCACATTCTTACTTTGCTGCACAGAGTGGTCCCAGCAGTGCCAGCTGAAAACAGAGCTTTAAATCTGTTGATGCTCCTGTTAGAAGAAAGGGGTTTGTTGCTGTGACCGTTCACCCCATCCTCTGCCTTTATGTCACTGCTCTCCTATGGGCAAGCTATAGCATCTATAAAATCTATTAGCTTAAGTTCCTAAGAAGGTTGGGTCTCTGCTCCAAATGCCCTGCTAGATATTAATAACCAGAGGATGAGAAGCATCCCTTTAAACTGCCTTTTGAAAGTTGTCATGTGCTGCAGGAGAACTCCCCCCACGAGCAGAGCTGCTGATGAGAACAGGATCAGCATCCACTGAAGGTTGCTGGCAGAGTTCTCTTTCCACTGACTTTCCTAAGCTGATTTATTTATGGATGCTGGACAAGACTAATTTAGACGGGGATGTAAGTAAAGAAAAGATGATTGACTAAAGCCTTCGTTGTAACAAAATGAAGTCTTTTCAGCAGAGAAACTGGATTAATTATTTCTATCTAGCGTATGAAAAGGGAGCATATAGGAAAAATTGCCTTCTCCCTTCAGCCAAGTGAAGCGTTCAGTTTACAGAGATGATTAACCATGGGAATTTGCTGCGTATATTTTATTACTGGGTAATGTTCTCCAGGGATACATGTGATCCTCAAGAGTGTTGGGGTCCACTTACTCCTTTTCCTCAAGTGCCCTTGAGACTCACTTTCACACTAATGGCCCCAGGTTTGTTGTGCTTTTGAGGTTGCTCCCAATTTTCAACCCTTCGTTTAAATAAGCCCTTGATTGATACAGGGTTTGATGGGTTTTAATGCTGTGTCTCTGGCTGGATAAATAAAGGAGTAAATGCTCCTCCAGTGTAATTGAGCTTCTGCAGATGGTTTGGCGCCTGGTGGAGGCTTTTCCTTGGTGATGCTTTGCTGTGATGATGGAGGGAGAGTCACAGCATCTCAGTGGTGGCACATCACCAGCAAACACCAGTAGTTGCAATGGGCACATGTGTGGTCCCACCATCAGAGCCCTGCTTGGAGAATGGGTCATCCCTGAAGTGTATTGCACATGGAGGGCACACATCACCCTTATCCCAGGTTGCTGGGTTGGCAGGGAGGTGCTCATGGGAAGCCAGCATGATGGAGTGCTCTGGCTTAAGGAGGGCAACCAAGCTCACCAGGGTCCAGTCAAGAGGTTTCTTTGTGAGTTCTTTAAGGTGTATTTTGAGATGAAGGAAATCCTTGTGTAATCCTGTATTCCAGCTATGTGTATTCATGACAGGCCATGCTGTTTATTCATTTCCTGCTTTGGCATTGTTCATCCTCTGCCACCTGCCCAGTTTGGTGTATTTGAAACATTCCCTGTTGGGATATAGATCATCTCAGCTTCACAATGCTTTCCATCCCCAGCCCAGGGCTGTGTACAGTACTTTCTCTTAACAACCCTTACCCATCACAGAGCCTTCATAAAAGCTCAGGGTCTTGGCTTGTCTGTGTTCTTCATAACACACTGCTTGCTACCTTGGATTCTTTTGCTCTAATTTAGGTGAAGAGAGGTGATTTGGGGCTTTTGGGAGCATTTTCTTGCTTTTCCTGCACACCTGGTTTGGTTGGGTTGGTTGTGCCCTGCACAGGGTCCCTGGCTGCAGGGATGCTCGTGTGTCACCATCACCATTTATATGGAACATACCAAAGCTGATAGAGCCCCATTCCTGTGTGTAAGTGAAGCCCTGCTGACATCCCTGCCAGTCCCAGCTCTCGGGGCCCAGCAGCAGTTGCTGGTTACAGTGGTCTCTGTGGTTTGTTCCCTTTTTATAGCTGTGTCTCCACTGCAGTGTGTGGGCAGCACAAAGTTTACAGCTTTTGGGCTCCAGTTCTTCCCTTGCTGTTGCTGTAGATGAGGAGAGGTGCACAGCATGGGCTGTTCTCTGTGTTGCTATAATCAGGGCATGGGTTTTTTCCAGAGGATTGCTCTCTTGTATTAAATCATAGAACCTCTTCCTGCCAGTGTTCCTCCTAGCCCAAGGCGACTGTCTCTGCAGTCATTGATCTTTATATCAGAACATTTATATGCGGTGTGTTCTCATGGATCAGGGAGGAATGGGTTGCTCTTTAGGAACATGATTCTACGCACTAATCTGAATACAGGAGTGAGAGGCTGTGCATCTCCAGGCATTGCATCCTTGGTCTTCCCAGAGGCTTGGAGTGTCCCATGTGAGCCCCAGGATCTGGCTGCCTCCTGCACCTGCTGGAATGGGAGGGATGCTCATAGGGGCAGGAACAGCCTTTGGTATGGTTTGCAAGAGCCATAAAAATCTTGTGTTTTAACTGAGTGGTGCAGATGAGTCAGGGGTTGATCTGGAGCAGGCTTCCAGCAGGTCTCTCTATATAGGTTATACATGCTGTTTACTGTATAAAACCCATTTCTGCAGTTATTTCCAAGGTGCTGTTGGGCACACAGCCACTCGAGTCACAGCTCAAAGCCACCCAGCAGTGCAAAGTGTCCCAACAAAAGGCAGTCCTATCCCTATGGAGGTGCAGGCCTGGTTCTGGAATCCCATCTCCCACCGGTGCTATGCTAAAGTCATGAAATCCATGTCAGTAGCAAAGTAGTGTAAGAGTTTTGTATCTTGGGATTCTTCCTGAATCTTTGTATGTTAATTAACTTGATCTTCAGCAGCAGAGGAGCAGAGTCGCTCTGGAAATTCCAGTTCCTGTTCAACCAAAGCAGACTCCGTTTAATGGAGCAGTGTCAGGAAAAGCTGGACACGGAGTTCTTTTGCCGGTGGTGCTGTTATCCTCAGTGAAGCTCCTTGTGATCTCTGCATCACCAGGGTGTCTACAAAGCCAGTACCTGCGAGTCTAAGCACACATCCAGGTTTTGGGGGGTTTGGTAGCATTCAGGTGGCTGTGCGATCAGGGGGATTCATTTATCTCCCATGTCTGAGCATCAGGTTCAGCAAAAATCCTTTTCCACGAGATAGCTGCAATGAGAAGGCAGAGGCTGCACACACACATGGGATGTGACCTGACCTGACCTGGGGTGGCTGCTGTAACCTGCACACCAGCAGCACTAGGAACACAGCGCCTCGGCTCTTGGCATGTGGTATCATCTGTCCCGCACTATAGATAACCCAAAGGGATTCCTCCAGTCACCATCCGCATCCTTACCAGACTTAAGTGCACTTCAGTGCCTGTCAATACAGCACACGACCTGCTCAGGCTGCTCCTTTGGTAGGAACACAGAGCAGGAATCTTTGCACTTCTATACCAGGCTAAAATTAGCAGCTCCTTTCTCCTGAGCATCCCTGGCTGGCCTGTGTCACCCCATCACCTGCTGCAGCCGGTTGTTCAGCAAGCAGCTTGTGTAACGCGGCTTAAGGAAGGCTTATGGCTCTTTCCAACAGGAATATTCATTGCAGTCAGAGGATTAGGGTTTTTTCTCAACAGCTTTGAGCTTTCTCCTGTAAGACCACAGTGCTGACCCACCATGGGCCTGTTGCAAAGCTGGACCTGGGCTTGCGGGAAAGAGATATTCAGTCCTTCTTGGACCAGTTCACATTGTACTGTGACTCCTCTATATCTTAAGGGGTTGGGAGCTCCCTGGATGACATTCCTGAAGCCTGAGTAGGAGCATGCCTCATTTCAGTGTTATTACTGCTGTTCTGCATTAAATACAGACGTTGCTGAATCCCCAAGCCCTGTCCTAGATTACACTGAGCTCGTTTTAAGATCTGGGGAGTGAGCGCTGTCTTTTCACAGGGTTATTTGCAGATCCCAAACTGAAATTTGGAGTTGTCCTCAGGGCATTGGGGTACATCTTCATTTTCAGTTTGCTGGTGAGGAGGGTAAGGCAAGAGAGGCAAAATGAGCCCCTTTCTTGATGTTTTCTTCTCCAAGCAATGGGATTACTGCTTCTCCCGCTGGTGGCTCTGGAAGTGCCTCCAATGGTTGTGGCTGCAGAGGACAGCAGTTAAATGACGTGTCTGGGTCTGGAGAAACTCCAGGTTCCTTTTCTTGCTCTGCCACAGATTTCCTTCCCAACCTTGGGCAAGGCAGGTGGGGTCCTGTTCCCAAGGGAAGCTGTGCACAGATTTCTTCCCTTGGCACTTACAGGCCTTGGAGCATCATCTGGTTACATGATGGACACGATGGCTTTGCCCCAGACACATCACAAAGCACTCGATGCTCTGACATCAACTCACAGATCAGGACAGGAGGCAGATAAAGCCTTGTGGGGGCCGACGGGCTTCCCAGATGATGCTGGTGCAGGAGCAGGGCTGGATCCTCAGGATCCACTTGGAAGGGGGTGATGTGCTGCAGCAGGTTGCAGTTTGCTTGTTTGTTTCTTTGCAGCATGTTTCTGTGTTGACATTGGTGCCGGGGGTGGTATTTGGGGGGGGATGGGGGACACACATGTCCCAACTTTGCAGGGATCTGTCAGCTGGCACCACAGGCTGCTTTTCATTTCCAGCTTGTCCTCTGCTTGCATGCCATTACGCATGGCACTGTTGACGTGTGCATGGCAAGTGTCATGCCTGTTGCCGCAGGGTTGCCAAGAGAAGGCAGAAGAGCTGACAGCCAGCGCCTGTTCGCTTTCCGTGCATGGAGCTTGCAGCACATGAGGCAGCTCCTCTCCCCATCCCTGTGGTGGAGAATGGAGAGCACTCAGAGCACATCTCACAGACCACCATGGGATGTTCTCCGTTGCTGCCAAAGTGCTGCCTGTCATGGTGTGAATGTGGCACTAAAGTGCATGGGGTGCTGGAGAATGTTTTAAATCAGGGGGTGCTCTGCCTGCAAAGGGTGCTTTGGGGAGTGGATGTCTGCAGAGAGTGGCTTGAGAGCATCTTACCCGAGCAGCCCAGGACCAGGATCTGGTCTCTGTTGTGCTCTGGTAGATTACAGAATCAGTTTGCATTGGAAGGGACCTTAAAGCTCATCCAGCTCCAACCCCTGCCACAGGCAGGGACACCTTCCACTGGAGCAGCTTGCTCCAAGCCCCTGTGTCCAACCTGGCCTTGAACACTGCCAGGGATGGGGCAGCCACAGCTTCTCTGGGCACCCTGTGCCAGCGCCTCAGCACCCTCACAGGGAAGAACCACCCTCATAGTGAAGAAGTTAATTAGCAGTAATTGCTTGAGTTAATGGCTGTTACTGTTCCTGTTAGTATTTGGACCATTGTATCCATTGGACCTAATTTTTCTCATGTAAGGAGTTAATTTCTGTAGATGAATGGGAAAACTGTAGCTGTAGTGAAAGGAAAGTTGCCATTTAGGGTACTTAACGATATATTTACTTAACAGCACTGCTTCTGGTCACCAAACTATAACTTCTCTATCCCACAGTCAGGTCCTGGGCTGGAGAGAGGGGAAGCACTGGGGGAGCTGGGGCTTCCTCCAGTCCTCAGAGGGCTCTGGAGAGACTTGAGAGGTGCCTCTGCTCCTTGAGCACTTGGGGCAGGGTGCAGTGAGGAGAGGGCGCTGGCTGAGCTCATGTTTCCCAGTGTAACTAGGATGGAACATTGCGCTTGAGTTCATCCACTGGGCAGAGAGTCTCATATTTACAGAGGGCACAGCCGTGCCAAACCCAGTGTCTGTGTGCCACCATCCTGCCCACAGGGTGAAAGGAGCCGTGTTGGCAGTGTGGCTGAGATGGCAGCATGGGGAGCAGGAGCCCTTTCCTTAGCTCTGTCTCAGTGTTTATCCCATGGCTTGGGCACATCCTGCCCTTCTGGGGATGTGGGATGCTTTGTGCAGCCATGGAGCAGGGATGGGTTGGTACCATGGTCCCCATCGCCACCAGGCCCACTGGCTCCGGGCAAGAGCATCGCTATTGGAAACAACCCTGGTCCTGTTCTTGCATGTGCTTTTCCACAGCAGATTTCCCAGTTTCACAGGCAGGACAGTGTACTTCTCCCAGACAGGGGTTTTCTGCCCTGATGTAGTATTCCTGTGTGAGCCCTATGGGGAGAAACAACCCTCTTACATCAGGGGCAGCAACATGAGGTTGGTACCAGTGGTTGTAGCTGTAGGTTGAGTTACTGACTTGGGAATCCAAACATGTAGGAGGCTGCTGCCACCGGGCTGGTGGGAATGCAAGGCAGGGAGGAAGAAAGGAGCCAGACAACGTGGAAGAATGGCTTCATTTCTCATGGTGTGAGGGGGAACTGGAGAACTGATGAAGAGCAGGCGTGTGCCCACAGAGAGCCCGGCGCTGAGCTGCCTGCTCGGTGCTGCTCTGCAGCATGGAGCCATGCAGGGTGCAGGCTGGGTTGTACCTAAAAGCATCAGTGGGTGTTTGGGATGGATGAGATGCTGTGGTAAAGCTTGTGAGCAGCACTGGTACGGTTTTATTTCTGATGGGTTTGGTGTTATGCCACCTGTCTGCAGTGAGGAATACAGGGAGGCTGGTGGAGGCACAGGCTGAACACCAAATTCCTGATTCCCAGCCTGCTCCTTCCTTTCCTGATCACAGCCCAAGGTAGCGGGTGCGATGCTGGAGCCATTCCCCCTGCTTGTACTGCTTTTCTCTGGGACACTGGGAAAAGCGCAACCCCCAGGTCCGAGGTCCTTAGGAGGGGAGCTGGGAGCTGGAAAATGAGCTTGTTTTGACACATCCCAACTCAAACCATCACATAGGTGCTCAGACCAGCAGTCTATGGGAAGGCGCTTGTGTCCAAGTTATGGTCATCACAGCATCCAAGGCATTGAGTGTGCAAACCCCCCTTGATTTTGTTGGCTTGCTTTCATTTTTAGAACCGGGTTTGCAGATGCTGGAGTCACATCCTCCATGGCAAGAGATGGAGTGCTCTTCCAAATGGTATCTCTCAACCTCTCCTCCTTTCCCTCCAGGATCATACCCCAGCTGGAGAGCTCACCTTCACAGGTTTCACCGAGCAGCCTGCCTGGCTCTGAGATTTCAGAAGCTACGAGGACTTACCTGCAAGGAATGAGCCGCTATGACCTGGATGAGCTAGATGCTTGCTGGTTGGAACTTGTTAATATGGAGCTCAAGGAGATGGGTGAGTGTTGCTGTTGTTTATCTCCTTGCCTGGGCATCCCAGAGTGGGCATTCAGGCTTTTTGAGTAATGGTGTGGAACAAAAGGCCTTGAAGAAGAAATCTTTTGCTAAGGCATTCCAGAAGAGATTTATGTGGATGGCTGCAGCACTGGATCTTGAGTGTATCTCAGTGCTTCTTATTCACGCAGGGATGTGGTGCAAGAAGAACAGGGTAAACCAGATGATGGTGGGAACGGTGCAATGTGGGCTGTAGAGCATGGGTCTAATTTGTAGCAGAATTGATAGATCCAGATCACTCACAATCTTCATCACCTCCCCTACTGCTGAGCATCCATACTCCAGGAGGTGCTGGTCAGGATGGAGGTGTTGAGCATGGCCCTTCTCCCTTTGGCCAGATGTGAAAGCATTGCTCCAGCATTTCTCCAGCTGTAGCAAGCTGGGCAGATGGGAGTTAAAAGAAAGAGGATTTCCTACTTAAAATATCACTTCTTTCCCAGGTGTCTTGAAGCATCACAGTGTAATGTGGCCTGCACCACTGCTGTTACATCACTGCACATTCTTAAGATCCATTAGTGCCTTTCGGTTGAGTGCAAGTACCTGGGCTTGGAATTTGACCATTGGCACTAGTGCTTAGCATGGTCTGCTGGGCAGATCCGTTGGCACAGACATATGGGTGTGTAGTCCTGCAAGGCTCCGGAGGGATTTTCCATCCCTTGTTAGGTAAAGCTTGCTGTGGTGTGGCTGCTGCCACGCAGGTAAGAACAACAGCACAATAAACCACTCACCTTGCGAGGTCAGTGAAGGCTGAAGCGTGCCTACATGAAGCATTACTCCCCTTGCAAAGGTCTTTCAAGGGTGGGACAAAGTATGTTATCAGTGCTTGAGCAGACAGGGAGGTTGTGCTGAGCCTCACAGCCTGAGAACTGGAGCAGGTTCAGTGGGATTGCAGGGAGATCCAGTTCAGTGAGCTCCCACGGAGCATAAAGGAGCTCAGAAGTTGGCCAACACATTGGCTGATGTGGATTGCAGAAGACCTCTGTGCTTCTGAGGGTGTTCATGATTTACAACCAGGTTTTGTTGCCATGGGCTCTGGGACCATGAGGAAGTTACAGAGGCTGCTCTTAAAGTTTGACTCATTACCTATTATATATACTCTGTGTATTGGATTTCTCATAATCTCAGCCTTATGGAGCCCATAGTATCACTAGCAAATCACAGTCAGCTTTGCCTTCATTAACTGGCCCTGCATTAGCAGCCTCAGCTCCATCATTAGCACAGCCAGGAGATACTGGCAGCTACAGCACAGTCCTTGGGCAGAGCTCCTGGGCAAAGCCAAGTGGCTTGGTCCTGCTGAGCTACCTTGCAGAGGATCCACCCTTCCTAACACTGCAGAGCTGCCCTTTCTGCATCAAGAAACCAGCCTGTACCACACTGGACATCCTTCTGAATCCACTGTGCTTTCACTGCATCTCCTACTGCATTTCCCTCACCATTTCCACAGTGGTGTGGCCATCAGAGATGTCTCTGGGCTTCAGAGAAGGGTTGTCTCTATCTCCACTCCCCTTTGTGTGTATTTCATAAGTCTCTAGAAAGGCAGTGGGCAGAGATTTGGCCTCTCCAGCTCCATTGGGTTAAATTTGGCTTGCTTTATTATTTCTTCAAAGTATTAGGTTACCAGTGCAGTGTCCTACATGGCTTTCAGCTGTGGAGCTCCCATGCTGGTGGATAACGGGAAGGTTAAGATGAGAGGGGTGCCATTGGGGCAGGGATGCAAGACAGGAGCTGGCTATCCCGAGTGGCACATCACCATCGGGCCAAAACTGAGTGTGCTGGGGAAGAAGTGGTCTTGCTAGCAGCAGTGCCCTGGGAGCATCTTGGATTCAGGAGGGGAGCTTGAGCATCACTGCAGCCATATGCCCCTGGTATCCCTGCTCCTGGCAGGCGTGCTGGCATCACAGCATCCCGGTGAGCACACCCTGAGCCCAGTGTTGGGATACAGGCGATGCTTTTTGGCACTGATCCTCTGCAGTTCTGAGCAAGCTGTATTTTTCTTTCTCAGGCTCCATGCCATTCATCAGCCGTCATTTTTTTCAAGGATGGTCCTTAGGTGTTCATACAGCACCAGGCTGGATGGGATCATAGTCCCTGAGAAAGCCCCTGAACCCTCCTGCTGTAACCAACTATAGATGGTAACAACAAACCCAGGGGATTTCAGCAGCGGTAATGCAAAGAGCCTCACTGCCCGTCAGCTGATTCTCCAGCCTGTCTCTGTTGCTGAAAGAGCTCTGTAATTACTGACTGAGCCTTAAATATGCTGGGGAGAGAGGAGCTTTGAAAACCAGTGTTTGGCGTGTGAAATCCACTGCGGATATGGCTCCAGCCTAAAGGATTCTGGTATCCATCCCCCAGCCCCTGCGACTTCCCAAGCAGAATGAGGGATAGTGCATTTTTTCCAGTGACTTGAAAGGGAAAACATGTGGCATTAATTAATATCCCAACTGTGGCACTGCGGGGATCTGGGTCTGCCAGGTAGGGACTGGGATGGGTGCTCTTGGCTGTGGGACCATGGACACATCACCTGCACTGCTTGGGCTTCTGTAGGGGAATGCATTTTCCTGCCCATGGAAGTGATGGGGTTTGGGTGCTCATAGAGGGAAGCTGCTACAGCAAATCTATCACTGCTCACCTCCCAGGCTGTGCTGCAGCAGGGGCTCTGTTCCCTCTGCTTCCCATATGGGAGAATCCATGCAGCCGGGCACGGTGAGGCTGGGATTTGGGTGCCCTTCGCCACCCAAGGCAGAAGATTGCCGCCTGCCTCAGTTGGACTGAAGGCAGTCCATAAATAGTGCTTTCTCCCGGAAGCCCTTGACGTTAATGACATGCTGAGATTTCCAAGCCAGCTTTGCTAATCTCAGAGATCATTAACGTGACTTAAGTGGAGAACTGCAGCCTCTCCCATTCAGAGAGATCCGGAGTTATCTCCCAGCCTCAAGACATACATCGAGGTTTAAATTCCTCCTGGTGTTCCGCTGAGCTGCTGTCATTGGGCAGTCCAGGGGCACAGTGTGTCATTCCCAAAATATTTAGTGACAAAGAAGGAGCCTGATCTCTGACTGGCTCCTGAGGAGCGGTGGGGAGGAGAGCTGGAAAACACCTATGAGATCATCCATCTCGCTTTGCCGTTAGCGCCGCGTTGATCCACGTAGCGCGTCGCACATGCCTTTTCCAGTCCTTTTTAGGTCACTCCAGGGATGGAATTTTATCACCGAGATCAGATAAACTTCCAGATAGCTCCAGCTCTGTGCACTCTGCCGGCTCCTCTTCCAATTGGGTGGATTTGCCCCGAAAAGCAAGTGTCTCACGTGTAAAACAGCTTTAAATAGTTTTAACCCCCCAGTAAGATGCCTCAGTGCTGGGTAGAAACACACTGTTTAAAGAACTTGTGTGTGCTAGAGGTGAAATCAATATTTAAGCGTGCCTGAATGTTTCATTTGCTGCTGCTGCAATATGAGATGGTAAAACAGTGGGTCTGAAGGAGGCTGAATGGAACCCTGAACCAGATTTATGTACATGCCAGCCCCAGGCAGAACAGGCCTTCCCTTTTACAGAGCAGCCGTGCTTTAAGTCTTCATTTTTATGTTACTGTTTCATGCTCTATTTTGTGATCTCCACTAAATCCAAAGCTATTGTAAGAGCCGGGCTAGAGACGCTTCAGAGGCCAAGGCTGAAGGATCCTTTTGGAGTGATCCTAAACACAGGGAAAATCCTTGAGAAATTGCTAAAACTGTTGCCGGAATCAATTTTGCTGAAGGCAGAGTCGAAGTTTCCAAGTATTCCCTTTGACTTACTCCATATGGTGTATGCTGCTCACATATGCCCACCACAGCTTCTATCTTGGGAGCTGGAGGTGTTCCTGGTATTTTATGGCAGGAACATGCAAAGGTCACATGTATTGCTTTTGAAGCTCCGGGGGGAATTCATCACTGCATACTTGAGCTACGTCTGTGTACTAATGAGATGAAACCTCCCTGGGCGGAGGTGAGATTGGTCAAGTAAATGTAGAATAAACCAAAGTCAGTGGAGTAACGCTGGGAAAGATGTGCTCAATGGAACAGAAGCTGCTGTTAAATACACTCCTAGGAGAGCGGCTGCTTCCCTCCCTGCCAGGGCTGGGAGTCCCTTTCCAAGGCTGCTCCATCCTACTGCATCCTGTTGGGATTTGGGGAGCCCCGATGCAGCATATTGGCACTCCCCAGGCAGAGCTTATCCCCACGCAGCCACAACCCACCCATGGGTGCCCGTCACCATGTCCTCTGCATGGGGCTACCCCAATAGCCATCATTTGAAGTTCTTCTCTTACTTTAAGGATTTTGGGTGCCATTCCCCACTGTGCTGTGCTGGTTCCAGAGGTGCAGCCCCATTCCCGGGGGATCCAGGCGCTGCTGTCCTTCCTGTGGGGATGCTCCCCAGCCCTGGCTGGCGGGAGGATGTGTGGAGGTCTGTCCTTTTTGTAGTGGGATCCGTTTCCTTTAACCACCATCCCGCCTTCCCCTTTTCAAGTGTCTTCCCCTACACAGACCACAGCCATCAGGGACCGCTCGCAGCAATGGCTTTTCCACCACCTTGCCCGCTGTATCCTGCACCCAAGCTCACCCCGCTTGCTGCTCATCCCTTGAGCAAGCTTAGCTCGTTAATAATTCAGGGTCTGTTTGTTTGGGATTCTTCTTGTTGTTGTTTTGAAGAAATCCTGCCAGTTTGGAGCTGTTTTATAACATGTCTGTGCTGCAGCCCACAACAAACATCCGCGCGTAGCCTGGAATCCCTATTCTTCACTGAGATCATAAGCTCATTGCACAAGTAATCATTTCAGCAGCAGACTGGTTTGGTGCGTGGATAGATGAAGCAGCAAATCCCCCACTACTTGGTGGTATATTACAAGCAAGAGATGTATTTAATAGAGGTACCGATGTAGAGCATGGAAGTATCTTGGGAACAGATTTAGGGCTGGAAGCTGTTCTCAATTACATTGCTGCTGATCTGGATTAGTGCTGTGGGTATCAATGGGAGGAGGACTCGCCTGAGCTGCCTGTAGGCAGGTGCCACGCTTGTGCTTGCTGGTGGGTTGTTGCTGTTAATACAGGGCTATGTACCCCACTTTAATGGAGGAAGAAGAATCCAGGCTCAAGTAATCCAGGCTAATTTTGTGTAACATTCGCTTTTAGGCTTATCTTTAAGGAAATCCGTAAATATTTTCAGGTGGCTTTTCCTTAAAGTTGTTGGCAGAGATGAAAACACCACAGGGCTCTGGAAGGGGAAACTGACCTCATTTATCTCTTATTTAACTGCCCATAGCAGGGGGTCTGGAACCAGATGATCTTCAAGATCCCTTCCAACCCACAAACCATTCTGTGATGAACTCCTTACAGAAACAGGTAAGCGGGAAAGTTGTGTGTAGGTTAATCCACAGAATGGTTTGGGTTGGAAGGGACCTTTAAAGCTCATCTGGTTCCAATTAATGTATGTATTAACATATTAATTGCATGAAGGCTATGTATTAACATACAGATCAGCAGGGTTGGAGATGAGTGGGAGACGCTTTAGACGGTTTGCCTCCCCGTTTTTCAGCACAGTCTTTATGTCAAGTCATTGTTTTTGCTATTTCCATAAATTCCTCGCAGTAATTGCAGTCGTTCCCAATGATATTCAGAGTTCTGCTGCTGGATGGAGGGAGGAGGCTTTCATCACAAGTGCTCCAGGACAGCTCTGTCAGTGCCGAGCATCGCTGGGGAGAGACAGCGGCTTAGAAAGTGGCTTCTAAAATATTCTGTCATCATCATCTTAAGTTTGAGCAATAATTGATGTCGGTGGGTGGCAGAAAGGGTGATAATTGGTTTCTGTAAATCTTTTAAGTGCATTAGCAGGCTGTTTGTAACAAAATCTCTGGAAGTTTCACTGTGGATGCTCCCCTCGCGCTGGTTGCGTGGCGCTGGTTGCTTTGTTGGTCACGCTCTACGTTAAGAGTCTGTTATAAATAACATGGATAAAAGATTCATGTAGACTCATCTCCCAAGCATTGCGTGCCTGCAGGTGATGGGTTAGAGGTGGCTGAGTCCCACATGGCCTCGTGTGGTGTTGGGGTGGTTGGCTGTCATCCCCTGACATATTGGGTTGCCCTAGGGAGCACCCAGGCTAGGGCAGGGGTAGCTGGTGTCCCCATGTGTGCCTTATTCAGAGGCAAGTCATGCTACTCCCAAAGCATCCTTGTGCACCGCAGTGCCTACACTCGGTTCAGCATCTAACCAGTGACTTTTATCTTCGGGTTGCTTTCATTCTCTCAGTCTCCAAGGGGGAAGGATCCTCTTTGCAGGAGCAGAAACTGAAGCAAGCAGGTTTGAAGTGACCCTGAGTGAGCTGGGAAGGAGATCTTAGGAGCCCATGGTCCCTGTGCTGTGTCTGAACACCCCATCAGGGAGCTAGCACCCTCTCAGTGTTTCAAAGACTTAAGAGACAAGCCTGCATCATCTAACAAGTGCTTTCCTTTATTTAAACCCAGTAATTTTGCTTGTTTCTATATACTGAAAAGTAGACTCCAAGGCTTATAGTTTGATGAACCAGCCTGCGGTCCTGATGGCCGTTTGTTCCTGAGCTGTTTTATCTCCAGGTATCCTCCCCAGCATAAAAGGATTTATTGTTTCAGTAAATTGATTTTAGTGGCACACACTTGAGTTGGGAATAGGTCTCCCTTTTGTGAAAGGTGCCTCTTCAGCTGGTTTTTTTTCTCCCTGTGCAGTGAATCGGCTCGCTCTGTGAGAAGGAGTAGCTGAGAATTCATTTAGCAGAAGAATATTGCTCCTTCATGCCACATAAATTGCGATATTACAGGAGTAATTATAACGGAGGGCGGCGTTGTGTAAAGGAATGGGCCTGGTGGTTCTCCCAGACCTGGTGCCAGCCAACGATCCCAGCTCCTTTGGGATAAAGGAGCTCATCGTTAACATGCTGAAGTGTTAATGGGGAGAGGGTATGGGTGGCCTCTTTGAAGGGGTGATGGGACATGGAGCCTTTTACTCCTGTGTCAGTGTTTGGAACACAGCTTTTCATACAAGAGCTTGGTGTACCTTAAGCAGGTAAAATTACCTCTCTTTTGGTCAGCATGTAGCATCCACGGTCCTGATGATGGTCTCAAACATGACTTACCCCATTGACATTGCTGGGTTTATTCATTGTAGCCAATATCAGTATCTGGGTCTTGGCTTATCCTTCCCTGGGGACAACGTTGGTGTCACTTGTACAGTACGCAGGGAGTGTTGTGGTGGAGTGCACCTTGGGGTTTCCTATTTGCTTGTCCGCAATCGATACCGAGAGTGCTTTCGCAGCCAAAAAGATGACAGTTTTATGAATGGAGTTTAATCACACAAACTTTCTATGATACAGAAGGAGATAAATGGAGCACAAATGGAAATAGCACTTCACCCCCAGGCCCCATTGTTTAGTGTTTCATAAACGATTAATCGCTTCATCCCCATCCAGTGCAATTGTCAGTTCAATAAGCTCCGAGGTATTCTGAATGGGGCTTGGCAAACGTATTCCTGATGTAATTACATCTAAATGGAGTGTGAGAGCGTGTGTGTGTGAGGGAGGGGAGAGATCTATATATCTCCATGTAGTGGTATAGCAACTACATTGCACGTGGGCTGATGAGGAAACCTCACTGGGGTGCTGGTGGTGCTCCAGTGTGTGTTTAGGGATCAGTTTCTCACCAGGGTTAAGCTGGAGATGCAGCGCATCGCTGTGGATGGAAAGTGCCGGAGACAGGATAGGAGCCGGTTCTTTCCACTTGAGGTGAATGGGAACAGTGGTGGTGCCAGCAGGATCCCGGCCCTGCGGGCAGGTCAGGGTCATGATTCCTGTGGAAACCTCCCTCCCTTTCCTTCCTCATACTGCCTGCAACTGCCGGCTCTCTGCCTGCTCTTTTCGCTCCTCACAGGGTGGCTCTGGAAAGTGCGTGGGGAAAGGCACTGGGAACACCTTAATGATAATTGTGCCTTCCAGAGTAGCAGGGAGAGCAGAGGCTGGAATGGTGTGAGAAAGGGAATAACTCCAGGCCAATGCTCTGGTGCCTGGGATCATAGTCACAGATGTGAAACAGTGACCCAGAGGAGTATATTCTTAATGGGCTTAGAGTCATGGCTTGTGGCTCTCCATAGAGCAACTTCAGCTTAGGTGGTGTGTTTATAGAGGGACACCATTAAGGCAAACATAACACCCTGGCTTTACCTATAACCCACTCCCTGCCATGTTGCATCCAACCGGCACGATGCCACGAGCAAGCTGGTGGCTCCATCCTGGCTCCGATGCGTGGATCTTGCTGTGCCACCATGCCAGCACATGATGCTTCATCACCGAGCTCCCAGGCAGCCTGTGCCAGCCTGGAGCCATGCAGAGATCCCGCGCCCATCACCAGGGCCCCTTGGGAATCAAACAGGTATCGGCAGGTTCCTCAGCGTGTTGCGGCACAGCAGCCCCAGCGCTTGAAAGGGCTGCGATAGGGAACAGTGTTGTCTGTCTTAGATGGTATCTCAGACTCGACAGAGACATGTAAAATGCCAGGCTAGATGTTTGCAGAGACGTGTCAAGCCAAGGGAACCCGTGCCAATGCGAAACACTGGGGAAGAGCAGAAGCAGGCAGGCAGTGGTGCGCCTGCTCGCCGAGCTCGCCTGCGGGTTGCTTTCCCCCTTGACAGAGATTTTACAGCCAGTCTATGGCTGTAAGGGAAAGGGGCAGCCCCACCAGCCCCATCCAACCAGAGGAGCTGGGACTGCTGCCTGGGAACCCCTCCTTCCCCAGCTCCATGGAGCTCCCATAGCCCCAGGGTTCAGCCCACGATGGGGGTATCACACTGTGGCTCGAGAGATGCCCAACATGGCAAATTTCACCCTGAAATAACTGCTTCACATTGCTATTTCCTCAAGCCTTTTTTTCCCCACCCTTCTCTGCTCATAAATGAGATGTTTTCTCACGTTGCCTTGCAACAAGGAAGGTGAACAGCAGCGCGGGTCAGGCTCCTGCACTGCCTGCTGCATGCTGGAGTATCCTGGCCATCATCATGGATAATACACACAACTGAAATACAGAGCTTAAGTGTTTTGTATTGCATCCTGCTCTATCTCCATTCCCATCTCTATGTAATCATCTCCAGTGATGAAATACTGCTCATGGGGAGATGGGGTGCGGTGAGGACTCTGCCTCTTACCCCTCGCACAGAACCTTTCACTTGCTGCCGACAGATTCTTTCCCCTCTTTGTTTCCTTTACCTGGACTGACCTCACATTGTGTGTGTGGCAACAGGAGCTCTGTATGCAGGTGAGAGGCAGCATGTTTGCAGCAGTGCTTTGGGGCTGCCAAGCATCAGGCAGCAGCATCCCTCTGTAATGGTATCCAGGTATATCCCACTGCTGGAGGCTGCTGCTCTGAAAAAGCCTCACCTGGTTATTGCCTTGTGTTCCTGGTTATCACCGTAGAGAAACCTATGGCAAAGCACCTCTGCCACTTCTTTCCACTTCAGATACTGGTTTAGGGGGAATAAAAGACACCACAGCAGATCTGAGCCCACCCCTACCTGGCTCTGTCCTTCTGGTTCTGCTAAACCCAACCAGGAATAAACCCCTTTGTTCTCCGTGTCAGCCTTTGGTGTCCCATTCACAGTTCCATTTGATTTGCCTCAAAAAGGTCAATTTTCAGTCTTCACAATTAAAGCATTGACTTGGTGTTGCCAAAGCTTGTGCAAGCCCTCGCTGCAGAAAGCATCTTTGCAGAACTTGTCTCCTTGAACATTGAAACTGTCAGCCCTAATTATCCGCATTGCTTCAGCTGAATGGGTTTCTTTCCTCTCAGCCAGCAGCAATATTTTGTTACTGTCTATGAAACATAAACTGCACCCTGAGTTCGGAGCAGCCGTTTTCTGAATCGCTGCTCTTCCCATTGCCGTGGATTTGCTTCTTGAGTTGCAATCTGAAATGCTCAGCCCTTTGCAAAGCACTCCCTGAAGGCACCGGAGCTGCATCAGTGACTTCCTCTGCCTTCTGCCTTGCAGAAAAGCCTGAGCTGGATGAGATCACCCTGGAGCGAGTGCTGGAGGAGCTGGAGACCATGTGCTATGAGAACATGAACATCGCCATCGAAACAGAGGAGGGTTTGGGCATCGAGTACGACGAGGACGTGGTGTGCGACGTGTGCCGCTCGCCAGAGGGGGAGGATGGCAACGAGATGGTGTTTTGTGACAAGTGCAACGTCTGCGTGCACCAGGTGAGCTGAGAGCAGCAGGTTTGGGCTGTCTGCACAGCGTGATTCGGTATGGAGAGGGGCTTGGGACAAGGGCCTGTAGGGACAGGAAGAGGAGAATGGCTTTAACCAGACCGAGGGGAGACTGAGATAAGCTCTTAGGCAGAAGCTCTTCCCTGTGAGGGTGCTGAGGCGCTGGCACAGGGTGCCCAGAGAAGCTGTGGCTGCCCCATCCCTGGCAGTGCTCAAGGCCAGGTTGGACACAGGGGCTTGGAGCAGCTGCTCCAGTGGAAGGTGTCCCTGCCTGTGGCAGGGGTTGGAGCTGAATGAGCTCTAAGGTCCCTTCTAATGCAAACCCATATGGGATTCTATATGCTCCTCTGAGTTCTTCCCATCCCCAGCGTTCCCACTGCCCTGAGCTGTAGATCCCTGGTAGGCTTTCTGATGGGTTCCCAGTGCATTTCTGGTGGAGCAAGGAGGTCTTGGATAGCTGAAAGGCAGCAAGCTTACTTTTCTTAGTTTCTTAGCCCCAACCCTTCATAAATGCCCATAGAAACACACAACAGAGACTGAAAACAGCCGCTTGCTTTGCCCCTCTTCCTTATTCTTTGATCTCTGCCATCTTTTATGTTATGCCTCCTCCTCTTCTTCTTTATCCCATCTTTCTTTATTAAACTGCAGTGAGATCTTTAGCACCCAGGGGTAACCAGCACCATGTGCAGGACTGGCTGCTGGGCTGGGAAGGATGTGGGTCTGCAGCCTCACAATCCCCTTGCTCTCAGGAGGGATGGGCATGCACAGACCTCCAACCTCCTCCTCTCCCACAGCATAACACAGGGGGTAGCAGGACCTGCCAGCTCCACGAGCACTGTTTCTCATTGCAATAGGAGGGTAGGGTTTCATTTGATTGTGCTGCCTGCAGAGAAATAACTTTATTTTTAGAGCTGAATGCAAATGCTTCATGCCCTGCACTGGGGGAAACCTTGCCAAGGGGAAAGCAGTCGGGTGAGGGTCTCCTGGGTCCCCCGTGGGTCCAGGGTGCTTTTGCTGCTTGTGCTTTGAGGGGAAGCACTGTGGGGTGCTGGGATGGCAGCAACAGCTCCTGGGCTTCACCCTCTGCATGAAGGGGGTTTTTGTTCCTCTGAAGAGAGCCGTTTGCTCATCTTTTGGGCAGCGTTTCCATCAGCGCTTCCCGGAGGTGGGAGAGCACTGGAGATATCTATAGTTGCGGGAGGTGGGTGTTTTGAATGGTTTCCATCAGTGAATCAGATTCCACAAAATGCCAGCGTGATTCAGGCTTGGGGTTGGGTGATGTTTGGTTGGGGTTGGGTTTTCAACAAGCCCAGGTTGCACTGTCAGGCTGTGAGCTGACCCCTGTGGTGGGCAGAGGCTCAGGGGGAGGTGGTCAGCATGCACAGGGTGTCATGGGGACATAAGGACCCTGGCTGGCAGAAGGGGATGCAGCAGGCTGGATTTCAAGGCTGTTGAAAGAAAAGGGGGATTTTCCATTTTTTCCATTGGAGCAGAGTCCAGCCCTAAGCCTGATGCCAGCCCATAAACTGCCCCAGTTTGCACTCTGATCCACAAAGTGCAGAGCCACAGCATGGGACGTTACATGGCATCACATTTCTCACCTAACCTGCCCCATGCCTCTGTCAGCCCCACATCCCAAACCTGCTGGGGATGATGCTTTTCCAGCTGAGGAGGGGAGCTGGGGGTCCCATCGGAAGCAGCCAGAACCCTGGTTCATCCTCCTGCATCCCATAGGAAAGGGGCAGAGGCAGGGTTGCGCTCAGACACACGTTGGTAGGTGATGGTGCCGGAAGGTATGGTTGTAAACATCTCATCTGCATAACGTAAACCACGAGGCTTGCTATTAATTAATTCCTGTGAAGCGTAGCTTCTAGTAAGCACATGCAGTCTTCATTTCCAGATCTTCCCGTGAGGAGGAATCTTCCCCCCTGCTGCTAAATCGTTGTGGTTCATCGCTGTCACGGTGGCAACATCACACTTCTGTTTAGCATGGGAGTGAGCCATCTCCAGCTTCCAGCCACCGTGCAGGGTCCTGTCATTACTGAACTCCCATTCCCTGGTGTGAGGACGTGGCCGAGCCCTTCCTCTGTTACACGCACCACATGAAGCTTTCCTGTGGCTCAGCATCCTCCCCAGTTTTTAGCATCCCTTTCTCAGTG
Organism: Melopsittacus undulatus; assembly: GCF_012275295.1. Classification (NCBI taxonomy): domain Eukaryota; kingdom Metazoa; phylum Chordata; class Aves; order Psittaciformes; family Psittaculidae; genus Melopsittacus; species Melopsittacus undulatus. Next base: position 14,605,805 of record NC_047536.1, read on the forward strand.
ATGTTGCACCCGTGACAGGCACAGCCATAAAAATAGCTGCTCTGCTCCTACTCAGCATTGCTCTGGCTCCGTATTCCCACAGCACCTTCTAGCTGGTGCCGGACTGGGAGAGCGTGTTTAGCTGATAACCCACCTTGTATCTGGAAGCACTCCCTGTCCAGGTCAGAGACCCTGTAGTATTTGCTGCTCAGAGCAGAACTGCACCTTCAGCTGCTCTAAAACCTCCAGGAGTAAAGAACCAAGAGCCAAGACTCTGCTAGAGATGCACAAGTGGTCATAATTCCTGCTTTGCCCTGGATTTTGAGCTCAGTCTGCCAGTTTATTCTCCTGACAGTACATACCAGGCTGCTTTTTGTTTGGTACTAAATCACATGGTTTATAGAACTCTGTTACAGAAACAGTTTATCCCTCAGATTTGGAGGTGCTGTGAAGCACACAGTAAAGTCTCTATGAACCATGTAGACTTGCAACAACAATATTACCTGCCTTAATACCTTGTTATTCCAATAATCTTTTTATGAAGTGTCTTCTTCCCCTTGGAAATCAGTCTCCGAGTCGATTTGTGCTTTGGGGCAGCCAATAGTCATAGAATCATAGAATCACAGCTTGGTTTGGGTTGGAAGGGACCTTAAAGCTCCTCCAGCTCCAACCCTTGCCACAGGCGAGGACCCCTTCCACTGGAGCAGCCTTGAACCTGCCTTGAACACTGCCAGGGATGGGGCAGCCACAGCTTCTCTGGGCACCCTGTGCCAGCGCCTCAGCACCCTCACAGGGAAGAGCTTCTGCCTAAGAGCTCATCTCAGTCTCCCCTCTGGCAGGTTCAAGCCATTCCCCTTTGCCCTGTCATTGCCTCTCCTTGTAAAAAGTCCCTGTCCAGATTTCCTGTCATTATAAAGCCTGTTCTTGGCCAGTAAAGACTGAGGATGTGCTTTTCCCACGCTCACACATCTCCATGTGCCCCCTCTGCCCCTGTAACTTGCAGTGGCAGTGACCTCCAACAGGATGAAAGCTGGTTTTGGGGGGGTAAACTTCAAGCAGCAGAGCTGACAAATGCCTGGGCTCATTCCCAGCCAGCAGCACTGGGTCCTTACTGCCCACTTCCCTGCTGCAGGGATTCAGAGCAGACAGATCTAGTATTAATTACAGCTCCTCGCTGAAGATAGTGGCACAGCCCCGCATTATGCCCAAGGCAGCTGTGTGCCACTCACTGAAAACCCTTTAAGTGCAACTTGCCAGGACCTGCTGGTTAAACACTGCCTGGTTTTAGGAGCAGCTTTTAATACTGTCATGAGTTAGAGCCGGAGTGGAAAGTATTTTATCACCATCGCTATGGGATAGGGCTTATCATTTGGCTCTTCCCCAAGAACGGAAGAGAAGTATTTAGGAACACTTTGGCTTCTCTGTGTCCTGCACTATCTCAGCAGGTTGGGGAGCTCTGTGGGTGACCCAGGTCCTTTAGTTCTCACTCTCTTGGCCGTAGACTTGTTCTTGTGTCATTTAGATTTATTGTCCTTGATATTTATTATTCTCTGTGGTTCCTCCTTTCCGATTTATATTGTGACTATCGCTTTCCCCTTCTTACCTTTCTGTCGTTGTTTTCACTTCCCCTCCAGGCTGTGTTGGGGTGTAACCAGTGTGGCCATCTTTCTCAATGATGAGGTTGTGGCTTTTTAACCCTCAGCTACCTCAGAGGTTTCTCCACATGGCATTTCTTGCTCCCCTGACTTGTTGTGGCTCTGGTAGCTGTTTAGACACAGGCTTTGCCCACAGAGCAGAGCTGCTGGTGTCAGAGCAGCCGGGTTGCCCACCCCAGACCTAGAGCCAGGAAGATGCTTGGCACGATGCACAGCACGTTTTTACACTTTTAGTTAAAACCCAGGACATACTGATCCAGCATGAGTATCCATGTCAAAATAGGGAAGGTAGCAATGAAGGAAGAGCTTAACCTCGCTGTCAGTGACTGCGGAGCTGCTTTACATCTGCTGTGCATTAGGATGCTCAGATGCAGTAGCAATAAGCCAGTGGCAGTGGAAAAGGTGGGAGCAAAGGAGGAGGTGTGTGAAGATGCTTTTCCTGCTCTTAGATGCCCTAACCCTCCTGCCTTGTGTCTGCACAGGCGTGCTACGGCATCCTGAAGGTGCCCATCGGGAGCTGGCTGTGCCGGACCTGTGCCCTTGGGGTTCAGCCAAAGTGTCTACTGTGCCCGAAGAGGGGGGGAGCACTGAAGCCCACCCGGAGCGGGACGAAATGGGTCCACGTTAGCTGTGCCTTATGGATACCTGAAGTAAGATGTTTCCTAATCTCCTCTTGACAGGCGGGTGGGCATGGACCTGGTTTCAAGTCTCAGCCCAGGATGTTCATTAATGGTGTGAATGGTATCCAGTTTGGGTCAGAGCTGTGATACTGGTCGGTCATCAGGATGTGTTTAATTAGCAGCCATGGGGCACCCTATTAAGAGAGAGCACAGAGGTGGGGTGCAGGAGCAGAGAGGTGGGGGGCATTCACAAGACCTCTGGGCAGGGTAAAGCTCATTCCATGTGCCCATCCGAGATACACAGCACAGCCAGGTGAGGAGTTAGTTCAGAGGAAACACTGACATAAATTTTCCCTTCTATTTCACCCACATTGGTTTTTGGGGTTTGGTTTTATCTTCCAGCTTACAAGTGGCCCTGAAAAATAACAAATAGGAAATGGATCCCTCATGCAGACAACTGCAGATATGCTCTTATGGGAGATTCGGGGTGGCAGCCAGGATTCACAACTTGTCTTCTGTTTCATGGACAGGTTAGCATTGGATGTCCTGAAAAAATGGAACCCATTACGAAGATCTCTCATATCCCAGCAAGCAGATGGGCTTTGTCCTGCAGCCTTTGCAAGGAGTGCACTGGGACTTGTATTCAGGTACGTAACCTGGCACCAAAGAAACTCAGACCTCTGGGGTTGTGCCTGTAATTGCCGCTGGAGATGTTGGAGGACGTGATCTGGCTGAGGCTTATTCCTGCTTGGAGTGAACTTAATGACGGGGAGCACGAGCGCCCATCAGATATCATCAGATGTTGTTTGCAATCATTTAATGTATTGAGTGCTAGGAATCTAGATTAACTTTCTTTGCATAACACAGTGATGTTGCTCTAGTGACACTAATTACCAGGGCTGCAAATGACCTTGGTTTGAAATCAGGAACCTCCAGCAGAAAGGCTTGGCAGAGCTGGCAGGGAAGTGGGATGCTCATGGGATACGTAGCCCAAGTGTTTCACAAACCAGTGGGAAGCCTTTCTGTTGGGGGGATATCAGGGAGCCCCAGGATTAGGTAGTCCCCACCAACCTGCTGTCTTGGAAAATACAGTATTTACCGTGTATTAAGTAGAGTATACATTCCCATGTATAAATAGAGTATTTATCATTGCATTCCCACGTTTTCTCCCGTTTGCCACGTCTAAGCAGACATCTGATTGCCTGCTCTCCCCTCAGCAGGAGGGTAAGTTCTCTTTTCAAACAGAAAGCAGGATGCTCTGGGTTTTCCTATTACAAAAGTGGGACAGAGCTTCCTTGGCCGTGATCTCTCTTCTTGGAGAGCAAAGAAGAGAAGCTCCCGTCCAAAATGCAGCACTCTTGGTGTGAGAGCATCTGGGAATCCTTGCTGTGATTCTCCCTGCTTTCCTCTGCTTGGCCAGTGCAATATCCCAGTGGTCCCTGGGAATGGGCTTGGTGATCTGCTGTTCTACAGTGCTTGTGCCTGTTGCTTTCACTGGTAAACCAGGCATTAAAGCAGTCTTGGGGTGCAGGAGAGGATAGAATAACCATTGAGCTCTGAGAAACTGAGGTGTGGAGCAGTCCAAGCTGATCATCTCCAGTACAGCAATGGGAGCTGCACCTCTGAGGTTGGTGTTCACAGCACTATGGGAGACGGGGAGCAGCTGGCTGGTTGCAGAAGGGTGATAGGAATAGGAGGTCTGCAGGCTCTGTTGCATTCATGTCACTGCTCTGGGTTTAATACTTTAAAGGGAGCTATTTAAAAGCAATCCCCTTAGCTTGAAATGAAATCTCACAATACTTCTTTAAATCTCTGCCGTTGACTCACATCATTTTTGATGGCTCCGGGTGGATCTGCTTATTCACCCTGCCAGATGGAGAGACTGTGTCATAACGGCAACTGCTTTCAAAGAACGGAAGGGCAGGGAAGGAGGCAAACAGGCTTGGCAGCATCAAAAAGAATTCAGCTTCTCTGAGGCTTCATCCTCTTAGTGCCGGCATGACATGGGAGCTGTGAGATCCTGGGGACTGAATGGATTTGCATTAAAGGTCACCTGAGATGGAACAGGAGCTTTATTGTCTCATGAGCCGGCAGCTCGTGCTTTCTAAGTCTTCATGAGGTTGCCACCACAGTGCTTGCCGAGGCCACCCTTGCATGCTCGGGGTGCTTTTGCTTCAAGGAAAAGGGGGAGAAGGGGGGGAAAAAGGCAGCAGAGCCTTTATTTAAGGATTGATGGGGTAAATCAATAAGTTCACCCATAGGTAAATAAGCACACTCTGTACTCATCAGCGGTACAGAGCTCTGTTTTGAAAGCTTCTGTTTATGGAGCTTATTTTTGATCGGTGCCTGTTTATACAGGTGTAATCTAACCCCCCTTGTCAGCGTTTTGGGTTTATGACCCAGCTCTGAAAGGAGGAGGTTGTTCTCTCTTCAAGCACCGAGCTTCCTGGTGGCAGGAATCAGGTGCTGCAGGTGGGGCAGGTTTGGGGAAGGAAGGGAGTTGTTTTCCAGGAGGGGGTTTTCCAAGTGGCTGGTTGGAAAGGGGCTTTGTGGGAATGAGAGGTGAAATCTGGAAGGCAAACTGGAGGGGTGGAAGAGCATCATCCCAAGAGAGCATGGGGATGCTCAGGGGCAACAAGAAAACACCCACCTGGACCACAAGGGCAGAGACAAACATGAGATGGGTTTTGCATAGGGACCTCTGTGCATCGAGGTATTTTTCCTCATCCAGATCTGACCATCAAAAGGGTCAAAGCCCAAGGGAAGGGATTCCCACTGCCTGACCTTCCTGCTTCCTTGTAATGACTTCCCGTGCTTTCTGGTACAGAACTTTGAACCCAGTGTAACTTGTCATGTCCACAGTTGAGCCAGAGCTCCCAGACGCTGGGCAGTGATGCAGCCCTGGAGTCACCCTATCCCCGGCTCCTGTTAAAGGGAAATCATGACTTCATGGTGGTTCATGTGGTCAGACACCAGGACATGCCAAGGAGAGCTCGGTATCCAGCAGGAATTTTCTCATTTGCATTGCTGAGATGGAAAAGAGAGTGCCAGGAGTCCTGACCACACTTCCTTGGGACCCAGCTCCCTCCTCACCAAATCCCTGTCAGAACAACTGGAAATGCTCACCGAGGCCTTTCAACACAGCACAAAAAGCCAGGTCCCTGTTAGCTGCTGGCAGGCTTCTCCAAAGGGCACAATCTTTTCCCGTCATCATCTTCCAGCTTTCTTTTTGTTGTTGCTTTTTTGGAGGAAAAAGCCCTCAAAAGTATCCTTCACCATCCAGTCGTTCCTTATTGCTCCTCTTCCCACTGCTCCCTTTGAGATGCCGCTGGTCCCCATCCACTGGGATAACTGGTGCGGTGGTTCCCGGATGCTGAAAATTGCCTGTTTAGGCTGAGAAGCACTACCAGGATGCAGACCATCTGTGATCACTGAGCATCACATGGTGGTGTTGGTAAGGATGCAGGAGTGTCCTGGCTGATGGCTTGTCTGCAGTTCAGCACCGGTAATTCATTTTCCCTTCCTGAGTTCCCCTCGCAGGTCTGTTGGAGGAGCCACTTCCTTCCCTTCCAGCCCTAAACTGCACCAGAGCACCTCTGTGAGCTGGAAAACTTCAGTTTGAACTCCCTTGGCACATAAAACCATTCCTCTCTTTCTTCCCTGTCAGTGGTTTGAGGACTAATTATCAGCCCATGGTAATCTCTGGTGCAGTTTTCATCCTGTCTTGGAATTGTATTTGGGAATGGATTTGTCTGGATGAGCAAAGAGTGCTGAGATCCTTGAGTGAAAGGTGCTGTGAGATAATCACCAATAACAAAGCAGACTTAGGGGCTGGGCCAGTCTTCTGAGCCTGGTTTGTTCTGCATGGCACATCCCTTCTCCCACGATGAGCTGCTTCATTCCAGCGCTGTTCTGGGATGGATCGGTGTGGTTTTACTGTCAGTTTATGGAAGGTCCTTGGGTAGCCATGGCTGAGCAGGTCCCTTCCTCTGTTGCCCTGTCAGCTGGGCTGCCTGATGATTTTCTATTTGCATTTTGGGCACAGTTTCTGCCGAGTGCTGCTTGCCATCTGTCGGAGGAGAGACATTCCGTGTGCTTTGTTCCTAAGGTGGAGTGATGGTCTGTCCTGTTAGGACATTGTCCTGGCAGAAGCCACAGCCTTGTTCTTAATGCTGTTATCAGCTCTGGTGGCAGAAACATCCCTGTGGCTTTCCTTCACTCACGTGGTTCACTGTGTGGCAAATTCTGTGTCCACTCTCTCCACTGTAGGTATTTGTGTGCATAACAGCACAAAAGGATGCTGTAGCTTGAAGCACCCCCAGCTGTTAATGCCAGAATAGCCAGGATGAAGCATATCAGGAGTACATCAGGAGTGTACCTGGAGTACACCAGGAACTCCATGGTAATGCCATGCTACATCTTGGCTACCAGAGAAGAAAGCTCAATAATGGGACCTTCCAGCTGGCAAAGTGTTCTGACAGTGTTGTTAAAGTGAAGAAGGGTGAATCTCAAGAAGTGTCATTGCATCTCCTTGTGCCAGTGGCTACAGAAGCACATGCCAGAGCTGTAAAAGCCAGTGTGTGACACACTGACTGCACTGAATAAATCTGGAGGCTTCAAATCAGGCTGAGCTCCCTCTGTCCCTCCTTCATCACCAAAACTAAATACTTGAGAATGGAGCTGGTGCTTCAGCCACATGGGAGGCTGCAACAGGGCTTGTCCCATGGGTGCTGTGGTGCCAGGCTCCAGGCAGTTGCTGGCAGCATGGAATCATAGAATGGTTTGTGTTGGAAGGGACCCTAAAGCTCATCCAGTTCCAACAGGGTGAACAGGGAGTTCATAGCCTGCTTGCATTTGGTGCCTGCAGGAGTTAGTGCCCAGCATCACTGCCTGGAGCTAGGCTAGTACAGCTCAGAGCTCGGCCATGGGAAGGCTGCATCCAGCTCTTCCCACTGGAGGCTTAGGAGCAGGGCTTGGAGAGCCCTGGAAGTGGAGGGCTTGGACAGCACTTGCTTATGCTTTCCTTGGCCCTGGTATCCGGGCAAGTCTGTGCTTCCATAAGCATCAGCAGCTTCATAAATTAAAGTCAGGGGAAAACATCTAAAAGCAGCAATGTCAGAAGTTCACACGCTGGATGATGGAGCAGGCCTTCAGGGCCAATGGGATGAGGATAAAGAGCCGTACAGCTCTTGTTCCTCAGCTCCTAACAGAGCTTGTGCTTTCTTTTCCTTTGAGAACTGAAGTGCAGCAGAGCCTCAGTTAAACTGAATGGTTTGTGGTCAACATCCAGGAAATTTCATGTGCCTCTGCCTGGTCCTTTGGGCCACAACTGCATCTTCATCCCCCACTGGAATAACTCTTCTATAAACACCAAAATGCGGTGCCTACAGTAATAGCCCACTTAAAATGTCTCGTTATTGCAGTTTAACTGGTCATTAGCAGCTGGAATAGACTGACTTCTTATGGGTTATGGTAGAAATAATTACCTGATACTCAGAGCCATTAAAAACCAGTTAATGAGTAGAGAGGGAGAAGGTGCTGACATGGACACAGGCACAGCACTGGCTTACGGGGGTTCCTCTGCAGGAAACCAGGCTGAAGTTTGTTGCCTGTGGGATCCAAAGTCATATAAGCCATGGGGAACTGTTACAATATTTATGTGCTATAAGTTTGACAGCAGTCCAGCCACTGTACCCATTCTGAAAGGTTCATTTTGTGATGTTCTGTTCTGTTGATGTTGAGTTGCCTTTTTTTTCCCCTCCCCTTTTTAAATGGAGCTAATTAGAGCAGCATCGTGCTCCGGGAGTATTGGCTGCATCTGAGGTCCCATGTTCACTCATAAACACTGACGCGTTTTGTATGCTTTCAATAAAAACAGCATACTAGCTTTAGATGTGGTAACTGGAGTAGTTTAAGGGTGAAATACAGATGAAGATTTCTCCATCAGGAGAAAACCATTGACAGTCTGTGAGCATCCCTCTGGCTCCTGCTGTCGTCTTTGGCTGTTGGCAGTTCTTGTTGGAAGAACCATTGGAAGTTCCTGTTTATTGTAGGTGAAGGATGAGCAGAGCCCAGCAGAGAGAAGGATTAAAGCAGGTGAGGTAGGAAGGTGCTTGCTGATACCCAGTGAACCCTGGGTTTCTTCTGCTTGGGTGTCTGGCTCGTAGATGGCTAAGACATGGGCAATAAGGAGTACTAGTTGTGGAGCATCCATCGCTTCACGGTAGGTGTTGTCACTCAGATGGGTGTCCCTGGGTTTGTGGGAAGCAGTAGGTCCTTGGTCCTGTCCATAAGCCCTGTCCTTGTCCCCGCAGTGCTCCATGCCCGCCTGTGTCACCGCGTTCCACGTCACCTGCGCCTTCGACCACAACCTGGACATGCGGACTATCCTAGCAGACAACGACGAAGTGAAGTTCAAGTCCTTCTGCCTTGAGCACAGCACCGGTGCCACTAAGCTGCCCGAGGAGGCACGGACAGAGCCTGACCAAGCCCAGCTGGACTTGGAGAAGGTCACGCTGCGGAAGCAGAAGCTCCAGCAGCTGGAGGAGGACTTCTATGAACTCGTGAAGCCTTCAGAGGTGGCAGAGAACCTGGACTTGAGCGAGTCGCTGGTGGATTTTGTCTACCAGTACTGGAAGCTGAAGAGGAAAGCAAACTCCAACAAACCGCTGCTGACACCAAAAACAGATGAAGTGGACAACTTGGCCCAGCAGGAACAGGACGTTCTCTACCGACGCCTAAAGCTCTTCATGCACCTCAGGCAAGACCTGGAGAGGGTGAGTGCAGCTTTTTCTTCAGTGGTGAGCCCATATGCTCCATCAGGGCTGCTTTAATGTGTGCTGGCATCTATAGTCTGCAGTAAAGTTGAACTTGACTCACTTCAGCTCCCAAAACAGTCATGTCCCTTCATGTAGAGCATTACTGAGAAGAATAACAGTGCTCAGTGTGTGCATCATCACTGCCAAAACACTGACACCAATGAAGTGAGTTAGTGGCAGTCTCAGCTGGGGGTTCAAAAGAACAAATGTCTGTGGGGAGAGGTGCCTCGGTGGGGTCAGGTGGATGGGAGGCAGTTGATGCTGCAGCTTCTATCGACTGTATCTTCACAGTCTCAGACCATAACGTTACCCAGTGCCTGCCCGTCAGATGCTCTCCAGCAGCAAGGCACAGGAACACCTCATGATTCTCCTACATTGAACATCAAAGAGAGGGGAATGGCAGGAGGGAGCAGCAGGGCCAGCTGGACCAGGCATTCCCTGCCCTGCTGCAGCTGGAAGAGGGTCAAGTCCTCAGGTAGCTGCTGGTGGAGGCAGAGCCATGCCGGAGGATGCAGACAGAGGATGCAGGCACCTGCAGCTCCCTGTGGAGCAGGGCATTCTTGTGCAGGGGAAGGAGCAGCCACTGCCATAGCAGCTTCTGGGGTGAGAGCAAGCATCCATGGAGCAGCAGTGCCAAAGCAGTGCTGGACCTCCTGTGGCTGTGCTGGCTGCTGCAGCATCGCTGCCTGCCTGTGGATTTGGCTGTCATGGCTGCATGGACGGAAGGAGCAGGGATGGGGCAGAGCAGGCTGGAGAGGAGGAGGAGCAGTGGAAGCAAGAAGCAACAAGGGGAAGAAGCACAGCACAGCACCCAGTGTCAGACAGCAAAGAATGGCCAGGGGAGGGAATGGATGCATTGGTGCTGCTGCTGGGCAGGGGGACATGGGCATAGCACAGGGCAGCAGTGAGACAGTGAAAGGCAGAACAGGGCTGCAAGCCTGGCACGCAGGGGCCAAGCTCCTTCTTCTCTGCTTAAAACCTGAGCCCTGCCTGGTCCCCCTTCTCTTGCTCCTGCCAAAGGGGTGAATCCGTGGCCCCTGCCTGACTGCTCACCATGGAAGGGCTCAGGGAGTCACTGGAAGCAGGCAAGGAAGGAGAAAAGCAGGAAAATAGCATTGCTTAGACCCAGTGGATGTCATGCCCTGAGCAGGGGTGGTCAGGGTGCTGCAGGGGACGGGCTGCTCCCTGAGAGGCAAAGGTGATGGTGATGCTGGCCCCGGGGTGATGCTGCTGCTGTGCACCTCTTATCCCTCTCTCCAAGCTGCTGTGGGTCTGTGGCATAGTTTAACCCTTAGAGAAAAGGGTGGTGTGGTTCAGCACTGTGTTCACATCCAGTTGGGGGTTCAGCTCTGGACCAAACCATCCTGGTCTCTTGCTGCACCCACTTCCCAGTGGGTCTCAGAGCCCGAGAGCCTTTTCCTGTGTAAAAGCAATTGGATTTCAAGCTATTGGTCTCTTTTCTGTGACCCTTTTGGCCACCATCCCTGCCTACATCATTGAGATCAGTCTGTGCCTCATTTGCTCCTGCCTTTACTGCATCATGTTCCCACCTCTGTGGTGGTCTGGTGCCACTGTTAATGGGTCTCCAGCACCAAGCTGTAGGCAACAGGCTGCAGCTGCCAGATCCGAGGGTGACAAGTTTAACTCCCTTTCTTCCCTCATCTGCTTCTCTGTAGTGTAAATCTAAACCAGGCTGCTCTGCCTCCCTCTGCTTCCACTTGCTCCCAGCTGCAGGGAACCACCGTGCATCACTGGCTACAGTCTGCAGTGAATCACTACATCTTTCATACAGCCCTTTGCTCTGGGAGCTGCCTAATTCAAACACGGGATATGGCAGCTTCTCCTTGATGATTTTTTGGTGTCAAACCCACACTTTTTACCAGATTCCTCATTTTCCACAGTTACCTCCAGGCTTTGTGGGGTCATTGCCCATCAGGCATTCAGCTTCTGCATAACACCCTGCCAGGTTTCACTGCCTGGCCCTGGAAGAGCTGTTTGTTTGCTCTGCTTCCAAGACAGGGAACAATAAACACTGGCCAGATCAAAGTCCAGTGGGTGATACAGGTTTAAATCCAGGGCATCCCAGGTATCTGATCCTGCCTGGCAGCGCCGCTCACGGCCGCCCCATTTCATTTGCAAGTAGTGAGGCAAAGCATCAAATAGGGGTTGGAGAAGGGCAGCCTGGAGGGGTGGCTTTGAGAGTGTCCACAGGGCATCACATTCAATGTTAGTGTTTTCAGTCATTGATCTGTCAGGAACGGTTGTAATTTTGGGGCTGATAATGGTATCTGGATGAGGACCAGTGCTTTAAGTTGGGTTTAACATATAGCTGTAGTTCCCTGTCTCTCGTACCATCCAAGCTTGGCTTGGAGAAGCAGCACTGGGTGGTATTTAGCTGTGTAAGTGTGTGTAAATACCAGCAGTCTCTAAGCAGAGCACAAGTGATGTTTTCTTCCAGGAATATCAAATCATAGAGAAGAGATAACTGCCGAACACTTGGAGATGCAGGTTGCCAGAGGCAGTTGTTTTTCTCATGAAGAAATTTGGGGTTGATGTTTTCTCCAATCCAGACCAAAAAAGACACAGCATTAGCTCACTGTTCTGCATTTCCAGCTAGCTGATTCGACAGCAAAAAGAGCAGCTTTTTCTCCTGTATTCCTACATGTTCCCAGATTGTCCTTAGGTAAGACCGGTGCCATCAGGGGGTGGCTGCGGTCATCCTATTGCCTTCACAGCCCTTGGTGGCAAACATTAGCTGAGCATGGGATGATGTCCTGGCTTGCTCTGTCACTGTGAGAGGCACAAAGGCTCCTGACCATGTAGGCACAGTTCCCTAAGCCTGGAAATACCCCAGCTTTCCTCTGCAGAGCGGGGATTGAGGATGAGGAGGGGGAGGAATCGGAGACACCAGGGTCTCAGGTGTGAGTGTGGACATACCCATGCACATTGCTGCAGCACCTCCAGTCAGGCCCCCTCCTCCTCACTTCATTACAGGCAGTTTTCTCTTTCAGAGCACCAGGAAGCTGAGCAAACGCCATCAAATCCCCTTAGAGCTGCCATTGGCATTTTCTGTTTTGCAGCTGAAACCCTGTTTCCTCCTAAAGCCTCGATGCCCGGTGCAGCCATGGTGACAGAGCTCAGCTCTGCAGCCACCCTGACGCAGGGCTGGCAAACCCCATGGCACTGAGATTCATCACCAGGCAGATGCCAGTGGGTACCACACGGTAGCTCTGTTGTCTCAGAAGGTGTTTATCAGCATCCCTGTGTGATGAGCAGGGTTTAACCACTCCTGTGCTGGCTCTCATGAGCACTTATGTCTGATGCTCTGCTGTTTGCAATGGGGACAGAATGCAGCAGTGATTTGCAGGGGCAAGCATGAGTAACCATAGAGAGGGGCTACATTTGGGGTAGGGGAGCTGCACCAGCTGCTGACCTGGGCCAGCATCACCTGCATATTTTGCTGTATTTCCTATGCTCCATCCTAGCTGCAACAAGTACTGAATGTGAATTGTGAATTATCATAGGATTACAGACTGGTTTGTGTTGGAAGGGCCCATCCAGCTCCAACCCCTGCCACGGGCAGGGACCCCTTCCACTGGAGCAGCTGCTCCAAGCCCCTGTGTCCAACCTGGCCTTGAACACTGCCAGGGATGGGGCAGCCACAGCTTCTCTGGGCACCCTGTGCCAGCGCCTCAGCACCCTCACAGGGAAGAGCTTCTGCCTAAGAGCTCATCTCAGTCTCCCCTCGGGCAGGTTAAAGCCATTCCCCTTGGCCTGTGAGATGAAAAGGACCAGATCCCAGGGTGTGTGGATTTCCTTGGGCAGCAGAAGCAGCAACACAGTTTGAGGGGAACCGAACTGTCCCCTTGGTCTGGGACAATTTGGGTCCCAAACCAGACACTGCCTAAACCTGACACTGTTTCTCGTGTTCCTGTAGGTTAGAAATCTCTGTTACATGGTGACGAGACGGGAGAAAATGAAGCACACCATTTGTAAACTGCAGGAGCAGATCTTCCATCTCCAGATGAAGCTTATTGAGAAAGATCTTTACCCAGGTCAGTACCACTTGCCAGAGCTTGTCCTCACACACTCTGTCCCTGCTGTCCTCTGAAGCCAGATGGGTGCCTAAAGCTCAGACTCCTCCCCAAGGGAACCAGAGCTCCCTCCACCCTATTATTTAAGGTTGGTTCTTGTGTTGAGTCTTATTCATCTCCAGTTTTGTTCAGAAGCACACAATGGAGCCATACCCTGGGTGCCCGGAGTGATTCCACAGATGCCTCTTGATCCTCCTCCTCTCCCCAGGTGTCTATCAGAAAGACCAAGTGTTCGGCTAGGCAGTGATGCTAAGGCAGTGTTTGGGGGCTTTATGGAGGTGGAGCTGTCTGGCAGGCGATGGCACATCCTGCCCACAGGGCTGCTGGGGCTGGGGCTGGTTCACAGCAGCTGGCTCCCTGGCACAGGTCAGCAGCCCTTGCTTTGGACTCATTGCAGATGCCTTTGGCTCTGTCAAGAATCAGAGGTTAAGCTACTGATGGGATGCCTTTTGCACTGAGAGACCAGCTCCGTTAGCACTGCTTTGACTGCAGTCCTCTCCTCCAGATACCTGTTGGTCTAGAACATCGTGCTACCACATGCAAAGCCTCTGGCAACTTTTATTAAGGAACTGAAATCAAGTTGGTTTCCTTCTGTCCTACTTTCTTGCCTTTTACACAAGCATTCCCGGAGCCCGCAGCTCCTGCTGTGGTGGCAGAGCAGAGCAGACCCCATGGCTGCAGAGCAGTTTTTCCAGCAGCAGCATCTGGCACTTTGGCAGGCGCTTCCAGCAGTTGTTGTGTTTGTGGCTTTGGATTTGCGTTTGAAGGCATCACATGGTTTGGGTTTCTTCAGGAACTGTCTGGGCTGAGCTTTCCTTGACAAAAGTTCCCTTTGAGAGTGCAGTTTTGGAGCCTGAGGAATGTGTGCGTTGAGATGGTTGTGACTCGGAGCCTGTGCGAATTCCTCTGGAAGGCCAGAGCTAGGCAGGGATGGCCGGGACCCCAGGGTGTGCTCCAGGGAGATGTGGGTCCTGCAGACCTCAGTCCCTGTGACACAGATCACTGTGTGTTGTTGCTCCATATGTCCTCACTGAACCAGCGGTTGAGGTCAGATACAGAATGGTGTTCCCAGCTGTTCCCACCAATTGGAGATGCCACATCCCAAGAGCCGTTCTTTGGCACACAGTAATGTGCTGGATGGTGCTCCCCACAGGGATGCTGCTGGTGAGGAGGAAGTCCAGCTCAGGAATAACGGGTGGATAAAAGACAAGAGCAACATTCTGAGCTCCTGCATGCAGATTCCATGTGCTGTTTCCATTGGGCTCTGCAGGTTTGGGGGAATCACAGGGACCTCGTGATGTTCTTTGGTTCATCTGCGTGAGCCTGGATTAGCATCAGCAGCTCTCGGAAGGTGACAGGCACAGGATGCTTTGCCAGGAAGGCTTTTTGAGCTCATCTCCCTCACAAACCAGGTGTTGGATGGCTGGAAGTGCCCTTGGGGAACCCAGCCTCCAGTCATGCACAGCCCCATCTCTAGTGCAGTGATGGGGTGGCAGCTCCTCCTGAGGAGGGCTGGGATGGGAGGCAGATGCCAGCCAGGGAAGGGAGCTGTGCTGGGCTCTGCTACTCGTGTTTTGGGGCTTTTTGCACCATTGCCCTTCCTGAAAATAGCATACATGTACTCTGGGAAAAGCACAGCTGCCTTTACCATGATGTTTGTCCTGCCTAAAGGTGAGTGATGAGAGGCAAACCCGCAGTGCGAGGGTGGCTCAGGAGGGGATTGGGGTGCAGGCTTTGGATTCATGTTTTGATGCAGATGCTCTCCTCTCCTGCACCAAATGGCTGACGTTTGCCAGTTTGTTTCCTGCTTTGAACCAGCTGAGCTGAGCTGCTGCTGGAATGAGCCTGAGCCATCCCTGAGCCTGAGCAGGGATTGCTGCCTCTGGGACCTGGCTCCTGCAAGTAGCTGATGCCAGGGAAAGAACCTGACATGGGGAATTTGGTCCTGCAATCTTCAGGTGGTTTAAGCATCTGGGTCCTTCCATGCCAGGGGGATATTAGGGACCCAAGTGCCTTTCAGCATCAGTGTGTAGGGTCTTCCAAGCTCAGGAAGTGTTCCCTCACCAGGGTCTTAAGCTGCGATGCCAGATGTGGGAAGCGAGGATGGCCTGGTGAGCTGTGACACAGTCCAGGCAGGGACACCTTACCTCCTCCCCAGTGCAATATATGGTGCTCATATGCATGCTCAGCTCCGGGTCCTGCCCGATGGCAGGAGCAAGCACTGGGGCTGGTGGCTTTGTGGCATGGAGGGGTGGTCAGTGTAGCTGAGGTCAGAGAAGGGCAGCACACAGCAGAGCAGTGTTGTGTGCATTTTCTGCTTCAACTCCTTCCTGTCTACTGAACATGCACCATTATAGACCCCAGTGCTACCAAGTGCTTCCAACAACCCAAGTGTTTGCTAAGCCTCCTCCATGCCAATTGACAATACTTGGAGCTAAAGATACTTGGCACCAGTGGGGACAAAAGCTATGGATAATTCACTGTTGCATATTCATAGCATCATGGAATCCCAGACTGGTTTGTGTTGGAAGGGGCCTTAAAGCTCCCCCAGTTCCAGCCCCTGCCACGGGCAGGGACACCTTCCACTGGAGCAGCTTGCTCCAAGCCCCTGTGTCCAACCTGGCTTTGAGCACTGCCAGGGATGGAGCCTTCACAACTTCCTTGGTCATCCTCTCCTTGTGCCTCACTACATTACAAAGCACTGACTGGTTTGAAAGTGGGGGGATGGCTCCTGTAGCATCCCCTCTACACAGCTCCCACCAAGCTGCTCTGGGTACCTGGGGCTTCTTGCAGTCCAGAAGAAGGGCCCATGGTTTTGCCTGGATGAGGCCAGTTTCTAACTGCTGTTACAGCACTCATCAACAGAAATCTGTTGGGCTTATTCAAAGGTGGTTTTGGCACAGAAGTGGTTTTGGAACGGCTCCACCTGAAGCTCAAAGCTTGGAGGGGTTCAATTTCCCCCACTGACAAATGATCATTTGAGGAGGAGATTTCTAATAAAATCAGTGTAAAATGAACCCACCCCTCTCCCTTGTATTTGTCTTGCATGGAACGGCAAGTCAGCAGTGTCTGGCTTTGAGACACAGCTGCTATTTTGACAGGTTCCTCTTCAAAAGCTGCTGCTCAGGTTTCTCTTTAGCCCCATTGTGCTGCCTGAACCGAGCCAGAGTTCTGGTTTGGAAGCCAAGTGAAAAATGTGTCTGCCCTTCTCCAGTTATTTGGCAGGAACGCAGCAAACACCAGCTTAGCTTTTGCCTTCCTTGCTCTCAGTGGGTGCTTTGGGCAGGAGTTGGGTCCTGGCTTGGCAACCCCAGGGCTGTAAATCCTGTTAATCCACACTCAGGCAGGTGCAGTGTGAATTCCCTCCCCTGCTCACCCGCTGTATTTCCATCACAGCAGCAAGGGGAGAGGAGAGATTGTTCCCTTTGAACCATCCAGCCTATGGCCTCGCTGCTGGGGCTGTTTGTAGGTGCCAAACACATGAACCAGTTTGTTTAACATCAGTGCTCTGATAGCTGCTTGTGCAGGTTCAGCCATGGGGCCAGCCTCAGTAACTACGGGTCTTCCATCAGCCACCCATATCTTGGGTTTAGGGCAATATCCTTCCCCCTCTGAAAACTGCTAGAGGTTTTAGCATGGACTTCTCTGGGGGGGGGGGGGGGGGGGGGGGGTGACCAAATGGTGTAAGTAAAAGAGGTTGAAGTGTTTTGCTTGGCAATACAAGTTGTACTCTTATGGGGTATTTGTCCTGTTTACCCAGGAGGGATAAATCCAGTAGAAGTTCAAAGCCATTTAGGAAATACTGATTTTTAGCTGAATGGCTACATAGCTAAGAGTTATATCCCTGGCTTTCCATAGGCAATGCTGGCCACCTTTCCTGCTTTATTTACTTCGCTCAATATACTGCTTCAGTTTTAGAGCTTTGGGTTGTTTCCACCCAGTATGAGTGTGAGCAGTTACTATAGGCAAAAGGTCAAATTAAATCAAGGTCTGCTTTAACACTGCTGGCACCATTGCTGTCCAGCTGGCTTTGCAGCTGAAGCCCTCCAGGAGATGCTGTTGTTGGTGATAGGTGGCACACAGCTGGGTTTGGGGGTCCTCATCCTCGTGGAAGGAGTCTGAGCAGCGTTGGGGTTATCCCTTCTGCTCCGGCAGATCCTCACGCCAAAGCGCTGATCCAGGAATGCATCTTGGTGGTGCAGAGCTTCCAGTGAGTCCCCTGCCTTCAGTGGGATAGCCCTGTGGCCACACTAAGTTCATATCCAAGGCTCAAACCTTGTTTTTACATAACCTACAGGATTCAGATCTTATTGCACACAGACTTTAGCCTACAGTTGGCCAAGAAGTGTTCTCTCTTTGGCTTGGAGCTGGTTGCAGGTCTGGTTCAGGTCCCCACTGTGTGCCCCAAGGGGAACTTGCTCACTGCAGCATCCCTGATGCCTCGTCTCACATGGAGTTTTCCTTTCTTTCTACAAAATGCCAA